>NC_092826.1:16920401-17223799 GCF_039878825.1 Excalfactoria chinensis | reverse complement strand
TCCCATCCAGGCCCATACGCTTTAGTCTTCCTCATCACATCCTTGCAGGACCTGACAACACTCCTATACTCCTCCCAAGAAGACAGGCCCTTTTTCTACACTTCATAGATCTTCTCTTTGATCTTATCCATGAGCTCCTTGCTCATCCACACAGATGTCCTGCCTCCCTTCCCCAGTTTTCTACTCTTAGGGATGCACCAATCCTGAGCTTGGAAGAAGTGCTGTTTAAATATTGCCCAGCTCTCATGAACCCCCTTACCTTCTAGCACACCAGCCCATGACATATCTCCAAGTAGACCCTGGAAATGGTTGAAGTTGGTTCTCCAAAACTCCAAGGTAGCAATCCCAACTTTTTGCCTTACTTCTTCCACTCAAACTCCACCATCTCATGTCCCCCTATAATCAGCTCCAGTGAGGATGCACCTTGAATGCTGTGTTCAGTTTGGGCCCATTACTACAAGAAAGACATCAAAGCCCTGAAGTGTGTCCAGAGAAGGGCAGTGAAGTGAGGGGTCTGGAGCACAACTCCTGTGGGGGACTGGTTGAGGGAGCTGGGATTGTTCAGTCTGGAGAAGAGGCTCGGAGACACCTTATTGCTCTCTACAGCTACCTGAAAAGAGGTTGTGATGAGGTGAGGGTCGGCATCTTTTCCCAGGTAACAGTGATAGGATGAGAGGTAATGGCCTTAAGGGAGGTTCAGGATGGATGTTAGGAAACATTTCTTCTCAGAAAGAGCTGTAATGTATTGGAACAGGCTGCACTGTCCAGGTGGTGGGAAGGTTTTCAAGAAGAGGATAGATGTCAGGGACACGATTTAGTTGGCATGGTGGTGATGGGCTGATGGTTGGACTAGATGATCTTAGATGTTTTTTCCAATCTTAATGATTCTATGATTCCTGTAAAGCCCCCTTAAAGTTCAGTCGGGAAGCTACAATATTTGCAAGCCAAGATATATACTCCAAGTGCCACTGTTTGGGTAATCATTTTTCTCTCTTGAGGTTAATTTCTATTTTGAGAAGTGTCTGGGGAAAATAAATCAGTGTTTAGTCATTTGTGGTCTATAAATTTTAGTTATGTTTGTTTTTTTGTTTTGGGGTTTGTTTTTTTTTGTTTTGTTTTGTTTTGTTTTTATTGCTCAGTTAACATGAACAAGATTACATGAGTGTCACTAAAGAAATAACTTGAAAACAGGGAGACAGGGCAGCAATTTCTCAGCAGGCATAATCATAGAAATACTACCTATTGATTTAGGAAAGGATCCAGCTTCTCTGGAGTTTGTTAGACATGAATAGTCCTACTTTGCAAAAAAAAAAAAAAAAAAATGAAAATAATGAAAATAATTTAAAAAATCTGTTGGAGCCTTGGAAAGTTACACAGTGAGCTAAAGGCATCGTGTGTGTCAGGTTGCTCTAACACTTCCTAAATTTAATATTGTTTCCTCTCTCCTGGACAGAGGATTTCATGAAAGAAACAATGCCAAGCTCAGTGTTTTCAGTAGAGCTGAACAAAATGCTGATATTTGTTTGTAGGTTACATGTTCAGAAGGGTACATTTTGTTCTTGTTGGTGTCCATCCAAAATAACATCAGTGTACTGGAATTCATGCTGGCTTACGCCATCATAAGTGGAAGTGGACTAGTGTCAAGAGACAAGTACATCTTGTTGGTGAAGGGAAAGAGATGTGCTTTTTGAATTCAAAAGGCTGTTTTACCTTCAGTTAAGCAGTAGCATCAGTCATTACTAGACTCATCCATTTTAAAAAGTCATACCTGGTCAATTTTATTCTATATTCTATTTATTTCAGTAATATAGAAAAGTTAAAGCAAAGAAAGAAAAGCTGATTTTTATTTTTTTTTTCAAAAGTCTTCTCAATTTATAAACTTTCAATTTCGCATTTATCTTTATTTATCTATTTATTTTTTAATTTTTGTAGACATCTTTGTGTTAAGCACTCAGTGTCAGAGAGCAATTTTCCATTACCAGCATTTGTAGCATGGAAGGTTTGTATTACCATAATGTGGAGCACAATTTTTCTTTTCTTTCCCCAGTAATAAGAAAAGAGAAATGTAGCAATAATCTCTCACTAGCAAGAACAGCTGAGATGTATTAAAAACCAGTCAGCCACAAAACAATTACTTTAACCTTGCACCTGTTTTTCTGTAGATTTTTTGTTGTTTTATTTAAGCAGAAACATACTAGGAGGCCAGGAGAAGGCTGGCCATACTAAGGATACAGTGGTCCTGAAAGGAGAGATGGGCTATACAATTGTCTCTTCTGAGAAAGGTGAATACAATCTAAGAGATTATATGCTTAGGAAAAAGGACTTATTATGCATAATTGTAATGCAATGTTTTTTTTTAAACCAATGGATATATAATGAAAGTTCTTAATCTTACTAACTTGAATCTTTCTGAGTTTTAAGCAAATTTCCAGTAGTCGACTGTTAAACTTCGGGCATAAAACCAGTGTGAAGACAGATGCTCCACTGCTACAATTCCTGCCAGTATTTTAAATAAATGTCTTGATTCAAAAGGTACTGACAGCTTTGTAAAAGAAAAAGTTGTTATCTGTGAGTATTTAACCTGAAAAAAAAGAGCTGAAGGGAAATCTAGTTGCACCTGAACAGGGCTTATAGAAGAGACTTAAACAAATGCTTCTCAGTAGAAAGTCAAGTGGGAACAGACAAAAATTGCAATGACAAAATTCTTATTGGACAAAAGGAAAAAAAAAAAAAAAATCCCTGCGAAGGTGGTCAAATACTGCAATGGGAACTAGAGAGGCTATTAAATCCTCCACATTAGACATACCTTAATCCTGTTACAAGTGGGGATTGGGACTAGGTGGTCTCTTGAGGTCCTTTCCAACTTCTGGAGAAGTATGACCTCATGAAACGCAGAATGTTATGAACATTTTGATAGGACCTACTGTGCAAAAGGGAATTGAAACAGTTATTTAGGACAAAAAAGAAACTACATATGAGGGCACTTTTTTCTTAGGGATGAGTTTCTTGTGTCTGTATTCTCAAGAAAATCTCAATATGAAGATGAGTAGGAAGTAGGAAGTAGGTACACATCATTGTGTATCTAATGCACAGTGTCTGCACAGTCCTTTTCAAACATGTTGTAAGTATCAACAAAATGATAACTGTATGGACAATCCTCAAAATTTCGTGTACAGTGAGAGAAAACCTGGATCCACACACCTTCTCCAATTCATCTGTGCGCATGCTGTTCTAAAGGGATACGCTCAATGAATTAAAAAGGACCAAAGATATTTTAGTCAGAAGCTTGTGACAACATTTTATTGCATTCTGTAGCATTCTTTCTATGACATGCCTAATACAACATCTGTAACTGCGACTAGAAGGATGGTACGAGGGTATTCACTGCACTTACAGCCAGATTTGATAACAGGTAAGCAAACAGGCAGCTACAGCTTATATTGCCCCCCCCTTCCCCCCCTCTCCCCCAGCCCTCCCCCCCCCCCCCCCCCCCCCTTTTTTTTTTCCTTATTATTTTAAAGTGAGCTTTTAAAGTCTGAAATAGCAGTCCAGGTCACAAAATTCTTACTGTCCTTATCATTGTTATGTTCTAGGTAAATACAGTCATATTCTAAATGAAAGGTGGAAACCTCATGGTTAAGTGGAAGTCCACAAGCAGTTTCATGGAATATTCTTATGCGTCTAAATACTGCACTTCTTTTTTGTGGGTTGTTTTTTTTTTAGCAACACTTCTCCTAGCTAATTATGAATATATTTGTACATTTGTATAGATGCTTTACTTCCTAGTTTACTTATGAAGCATATAACCCATAAAACTAAAACTAGGATTTGGGGGATTTTTCTAAAAATATATCCTTAGGACTCTTGGGTCTGTTTTGCCTTTTCCTTGGTTGAAGAGCATCAGGACTCTATGTGCCTATTAACACAAGTATTAAACCAGGTCATACAGAAGCTTTATTGACTAGTATCACAGTGAGAGAACAAGCAGCCTTCTTCCTCTCCCAGTTCTCTTCAAGTAATTGCAGACAACCCACTTACAAACTATTTCAGGAAGGCAAAAGAGATGAGGAAAACCATTCAAATACTAACTAAGCTAAATGTCTACGCTTGGAAAGTGAGCTCCAGATAATCATTTTTGTGTTAATAAAGCCAATTACCCATTTGGATTCCTCAAGCAGTTAGCTAACTGCCGCAGTGGACAATATGGAGAGAGGGCTTTTGGTGGAGCCTGTAGCAGTGGAGCTAGTATTATCCTAGCTCAGAAGTGAGTATGGCACAGGTTGGAAATGTTCAGAATCCTAGATTTAGGGAAAATCCATTTGTTAGAATTATCGTCTTAGCCAGACCTGTCAAAATTTAAGTATAAATAAATTTTAACAAAACACCCTTGTTTGAGCAGGTAGTGATGCAAGTTTTAGTCCTAGAACTGTGAATTCTGTAAGTGACAGCATAAGTGGCAGGTATTTTAGCTGTGGGCTTTTCCAAGAAGATATTCAAAACTCTCCTGAAATTAAAGCCTGATAATGCAAGAATACCAAATTACACATCCTTAGCTATTTTAGCTACTTAAAAAGACACCTTCCCCAGCCCAGATGCATTTGCTAAACTTTTGACAAGTAACTGGCAATACTGGAAAACTGACTGATGCTCACCTTACTGTATCTGACTGGATCAGGACTAACAGAAATAAAACATTGTGCATTACATTTGAAAAACTACATATACAATCTTAGATACCAAGAACTTTCTGTAAAATTTCTTTCCTGACACTCAAAACATCTATCATCATGCCTCATCTTTAAAAGTTACCCTACTTTTTCTGAGATAATATACACTAGGGCTGAGATAGGAGTAAAGAAGAGCAGAAAAGAATTGCATTATACCAGTCTGGCAAGTATACTTCAGAGCTGACACTCCATTGTGAGGGTCAGTACAAGGTAGTCTAGCATCTGAATGTGCTTTACAAAAAAGGATAAAGATCCAGTTTGTAACTATTGAGAAATATGAAATGATCCTTAAAACATAGTCAAAAGTAAACATTTACTGGATTACCTTAAAGTATATTACTAGAACCAACAGGACATAACTTTAAACATGTGTAAAGTATTATACATAAAAATGCATAGATGTACAGTATATATGTTCATTTATACGTAGACAGAGTAATATGTACACATAAAGTCTGTTGCACATCTGTAACTCTAAGCAGTGATTCTTGTGGCATATTGTCATAAAGCAGTTTCATTATACTCATACAACAGTTTCAATGCAGTAGGAGTTGAGAACAATGGACGTTAATGCTAAGTATGAGTCATATCCATTTACTCTTGAAATGTACAAATATAGGAGACAAAGGCCATAAATGCAATAGTACCTACACCTCCAAGACTTCCTTTATTTTTATTTAAATATGCACAAGTCCGCCTAATGGTGATACGTAGATTTCTTTCCTGCTTCCATTCAGTGTCAACACGTTGACCAAACACCCAGTCCAAAATCTTTGACACACTTCAGCACCACTTCCACTGATTCAACTCAGTGTGCTCCTGACCTTGAAGTCTTCAGGTCAAAAATAAGAGGAAAAAAATAAAATAAAAAATATATAAATAAAAACAAACAAGCTTGTGGGCTTCTTTTCACAAGTTATTTGCCACCAATACTGTTAAAGCAGCTGAATTGTAGTGCATCCATGGGCAGGAGCATATAGCAGCTTTTGTGCACTTTGCAAAAATATATTAAAAAAAATAAATCAAGTCTTTACTGGCTTGTTTTATCTGTAGCTAAAAAGATGCTGTGCTGCTTCTGAGCCCTCTCCATCAAATTCTTTTTCTTCTTTTTCTTCTCCTTTGTTTTCGTTGCCCTTCTTCCTAAAAAGAAAAAAGAAAACCAAAAAGAGAAAAAATATCACTGAGTCAATGAAGCAAAAAATACAAAGGCAGTATTACAACGCAGCCAAAAACCTCAGTGGCACAGGAATTACCAATGGGGACTGCAAATATAAAGTTTAGTTAATACACTCTGATCATTAGTGGAAACAGAACCTTTTGATATGGTACAAGAGGAAGCAAGATCCTGGACTGTCAGCACTTGTCCACACACACAGTTTTGTTGGTATGAGTAACAGTGTTTATGCGAGTCTTGGTTTAATGGGATAATTCATGCAAGCAACGTTATGCAAGTGCCTAGGGCCCAGAGCCAAACAAGTAGGTAGACTTCTAACTCACTACAAGCTGGATACATGCCTTATACACTTGCATAAATTTGCTTGAGTGAGTAATCCTTTTTAAGTCAAGTCTAATATATCCTGTATTTCAATGAGAAATTAGGCATTGCAACCCAAGTATTTGGCTGGATGCTTTGGCAGAAAGAGTGCTGCCTCTGTAAAGAACTGCTATTATTAATTATTAACACACAGCACCTAATTCTCACAATGCGTTACTACGCTGAAACACAAGTTTCATTACGCATTTCAGAAGCTCAATGAAAAATAACCCAAATGAAGAAATCAGGATCAATGCAGCAAAAAGAATTCTCAGATTCCTGAAATGAGAAAGTTTTTTTCTTGTTCAGCTCCAATAATAAATCAGTGAATTTTGATTAACTCAGTAAAGATCCTATGGACTGGAAAAAATGCAGGACAGAATGGTCTCAATTCAGCATTACATTGATTTTTATTTTGTTATATTATATTTAAATCCTACAGACGAGTAGGATAGTTCTTTAAGTGAAACTGGTTGCATTTTCTCAGCAGTATGATATAAGGAAATATTTGATCAGTGGAGAAAAAAATAAGGATATTAGGCTGTAGAGATGCTAACTCTAAACCTTCAGGAAAACTTAAATAAGAAGATGTGAAAACAAGATTCAAATGGCAGAAAACACGAAAATGTGAAAATGTACTTTCCAACTACAATGACAGCACATGGCTGAATGGGCCTAATATTAAAATTATCAAAATGTATGATTCATTAAACATATAAGGATTACATATTTGTAATGTGCTGCCTAAGCTACTATTCTCTAAGAATTATTCGGACATCATCTTTCAAAACAGGACAGGACATTAAGTTAATGAGAACATGAGTTTAGCCCATATGAAAATCATAAGGGTCCTTGGAGTTTACTTCTGCTTCTTGTTAACGTCTGGCATTAATGCTACTATGGCATTTTGCCATTTTTAAATCTAGTTAATCCTACACAGTTAAACTTCAGTCCAACCAATCATTAATCAAAGCCGCTTTTAAGTTAAAACTCTTTAGTAACACTGTATCTAATGACTAGGTGCACCTAATGAGGTCAGGGAGAAGGAACACTTGACACAGAGCGGCATTACAACAAGATGGTTTCCATTATACACATTTCCATACCAAATTTTCATTATGTGATTCTACTAGTTGGTATATTGTAGAGCATCAAAATACATTGTTGAACACTGCATTCCTACTTGAACTTTAAATACATTCTAATTATTTTTAACCTGAATCTTGGAAATATTTAATAAGAAAGTAGCAGATGATCTGAAACAAGTGACAGTGCTGCTAGTCAGAGGGCTGCCAGAATCAATTAGAGCTTTACTGGAGTTTCCCTATCCAGCTTGCTTAGTGATCTTCATTGAGAAGTTTCATTGTACCAATCAGCAAAGCCTCTACAAACTGCTGAAACCTACATGGCCCAGGCCTGCCCAGGCCTGCTAGAAAGGGAAAACTCAACAGTCCCCCTCTGCATGTGCTGGGAAGCACTGGGTCTTCACAGCAGACTCTGACGCAACCCCTTCTTCAGCCCAGCATTTTTTTCCTGGCTCTCCTCCATCAATAGCCAGTTACAGCATCCCCCTGCAGACGCAGTGTAACAGTATCTGACAGAGCATTCCTGATCCTCACAGCCTGATCCTTATCAGCAACAGCCATGGGGAGCAGATCGCTGAGTGAAGTGCCTGGGGTTGCAGCCAGCAATGCTCTTCTGGTGACATTGGGTTGTCTGCAGTGATACCTCACCCACCTGTCAGCTGGCAGATAGCCACAGGCCTCATTTCTTCTCTCCAATTTATAGGCCTCCACATCAGGTCTGATCTACAATCTTCATTTTATTATTGCAGACAATGTATCCTTGAAAGTCCTTAGTGTTAACAGCAATGGAAGAAATACAAGTAATTCAGTTGAAGAGCGGGATATCTGAATGCAGGCTGTTCAAATTACTGTATTCCTCAACTGTTTTTTCCCTTGCATGCTAACTAGTTAGTTAACTTCCTTTTCCAGCTTGAAGAGCATATTTTTAGCTCAAACTATGTAGGTCGCTCCAAAAGTAATGTCTCCTATTTATTTCTATAGAAACCAAAACAAAGAGGTCAATAACGCTATTTGATAGAGCAAATTCTCAGCTATGAAGCATCATTTTTCAACATAGTCACCACCATTACCTCTGCATTCTTGTCAGCAGTGAACAAGAGCCTGCATGCTGCATTCAGAACAATCTGCATCACCAGTCTGTTCAGTATGCACCAACAAATGTCAATGAGTCCAGTTTTCTTCTGCATGAAGAAATTCAGTGACACACACCTTTGTTTCATCCGCACTTCTGTGTCAGATGCCATTTTGTCAGTGTGCCATCTGTCACACGGCAACAATATCTAACGGGATACTGGCAGGAAGGTTCAACCTCTACCGCTGTACCACCAACATCCACCACTGATGTTGTGAGCCAACATAAGAAAATGTCAGAGTAGCCCTCACACCTATAAAAGGGCTCCTCAACTTCCACTATCTGAGACAGCTTGGAACATAGTTGGTAGAAATGTGTTTAACACTCTGTACAGTTGGTGTGGTCACTGAAATATGTACAGGGCATAGGAAAGAGCCAAAACACACCTAGATTTGGTATTCAATTATTTAGCAAATAAATAGTATATTATTATATTATAAGCTTACCTTTCACTCTGTATCTCACAGTTTCTACACAGAAGAAAGACTGGCAAAGCTAAGCCAACCTTTACTGCAATATTATGCAATTCAGTTTTGCTATTTGCTTTATTAATTACCAATAAATAAGTCATCATTTTATACTAAGTACATTATTGCAGTCATTGGTCTCTTTATAGTGTTATTCATGAAACTTCTGTTTGGACTACATGCTTATGGTAGGAGGATGGTCAGCTAATTGTTAGCTAATAACATGCTACAGTTTCTAGCAGTATAATGACATATAGACAAAGGTACATAAACACACAGGTAGTATTGCAATTCCAACATCTATTCCTCAAAAAAATTATTTATGCTAACATACACAGATATTGTCCATACAACAAAGAGCTATAAATAACTGCTACTATGTGGGTGATTCTTCTGTTTTGTTGTTGTTGCTGTTTATCACATTATCACCATTGCTCCCACAGCAGCTGCATGCTGCTCTATTAATTAGAGACTCAGTTCCCTGGTTTTTCTCAGGCAGTTTTAAAGGAATTTGGAAACACTGCACATTCCTTCTGGATGGACTCACATCATTTGGTTCAGAGGGAGCCTTCATCAACTCCTGTCAGGTGCAAAGGCAGCTTTCCACTTACAGAATCTTGAGGGCAGATTCTTCACACTCAGGGCATGCCTGACAACAGAGGACCCCAGCCACACTTCTCAAGATCCCAGCTTAGTTCAGTGGCCAATCTATCCTTCATTTGCAGTAGAAATACTGTTGTAAGTACAGCTCTTCTAGTGAGACCCATCCATTTTCAGTTTTAGCAGATGGAGAAAACAGTTTACATCCACAGGAGGGCAGTAAGGATTTAAATTTAAAACATTTAAGAAAAGAAAAAGAAGCAGCTATCTGCATATTTACTTCACACTGTAATTCCCTCACAACTTTTCAGTGTTTTCGTATTAAAAAAGAAATTATTTTACAGAGATCAAATTGCTTAATACTCCTTTCTTTATTTAAAATATTTTTCTCTTCTACTGATGACTACTGAATAACAGCATTGAACAGTGTATGCCTTTTTCCCTTTCCAGTATTTTCATGTGCATAATTTCCACTGCTAGATGTAAAAGCACAATGATGTCCTGGGATAAAAATTAACTTCAATAAATACATTATTTTATCTTTTCTTCCATTCCATTTGTCCCTTTATGTTGTATACTTGTAAATCATTCTCCTACAGATGTAGTTCTACTTCAGATCCTGTATGTGGCAGCATCTCCTCTGCAGGGTAAGCAAGGGAATTTCTGAGACCCAATTGGGATCGCTGCAGGAGTGTAGACACTGCATGAACTAATGGCAACAGCAGAAGGATGGATGATTAGTACTAGCCAAATCACATCAAGAGAAACAAGAAGATGCAAGATGCAAGATGCCCTGTCTCACATGACAGAAGGAAAGCTGCTGTTGTGTAAATATCCATGGATGCCTAATCATTTCCTCTTCATTTACAGTAAAGATCAAACTACACAGAAGCAGTGACTGCAAAAACAAACAAATAAACAAACAAAAAACAACAAACAAACCCACTCAAATAATCGAAAGATTCCATCCATAAATGATCCTCCAAAGGCAATTTATCTCCTGATCCTTTCAATTGGATGAAAAATAGTGGATACAGAAACTGCCAGAGAAATACATGAATTGTTAAGAAATTTTATAAGCATATATATGCAGTGAAAGGAAAAAAAAATCCCCATTGCTACTAAATCAAGCTTAAAGCATGGCTAAACCATGCAGTTTACCAACCAACTGTGAAACATGGACCACACTGGAAGATAAAACAGTGAGGTTTAATAGTATAGCAGACCTCAAATCATTGGCATCACTACCAACATCACCTGCTATGGAGTTCACGACAGATAAAAATTTAGTTTGCAGTTATTTTTAATGTCATCAAATTTAGGCTCAATTTATCTATGCTCAGTGTGTGCTTCAGAAACAACATAATTTGGGGGAATCAGCCAACATAAAACAGCCATTTGGGGTAGGCAGTGAATGACACAGATTTGAATGGACACTAGAAAAAAAGGAGATGGGTTAAGGACATGGGACAGAAAGGGCCAAGGGTCAGCAGCCAGTGCCTGTTATTCTTGGGTGAATATCTGCTCTCATTTGAAGTTTACACACACATATTTGCCTCAGAAAGCAATAGAAAGGCTGTTTTGAAAAAAACATTTTCAGCTGTCCACACCATCATTTCTAATTCCAAAATATCAGATCATAGAATCATAGAATTCCCCAGGTTGGAAAAGACCTTGAAGATCATCAAGTCCATCAGCAGCCTAACCATAGTACCCTAACTCTAAAAACCCTCTGCTAAATCATATCCCTGAGCATATTATAAAGGTGGATTAATATTTGCAAAGCACTGAATTATGATAACAGTGGACAACTCAGTCATTAATTATATGATGCTCTTTATTCGTTTACAAGAGTTGAATAATGTTGCACAAACTAGGCCTCACAAAGAACAGAATTTACACATCACAACCTATTAAGAGTCTAGTGAATTTTTCTTCAACTGTAGGGCAAACTGACTGAGAAGGTTACTCTGGCTTTGCTGACAAGCAGTCCATTCTCCAAGTGCAGTTTTACAACATGCACGGTAGGTGGCAGTGACATTAACTGAAAACAGGCTTCCATCATTTCAAAGAATGTTCATTTTTCTTTACAGAAGTACCATTTACTCTGTCTAGAGAAACAACAGCTGATTCTATTAATTAAACAATACAAAACTCAGGATTTCACACTTACAGACTCAGGAGGAAAGAGAAAAGAAGCACAGAGTGGGAAGAGTAAAGCTTGAAAACACAAGGTGACATGGAAATCATAGACAACTGCCGGAACTGAGTAGTACAGATGATTTAATGCTGAATCAGGTCATCCTTTCACAGTCATGCAAAAACAGGTGGGTCTCCAGTGAACTCTAAATGTTTACCTAATGTGGATTTATCTCTGAATCCAAATGATGTGGACATTGGTGGCACAGAGGTGACTCACTTGTATTCTCTCAGTCAGTTATATGTCAGATCAGATGCTTTGCAAGCAGAGCCAAGCAAAATGTTTCCTTTGGAGGGTTTGTGGTTTTGTTTTCTTTTCTTCCCTTGGCAGTTCAATATGAAGCAAATTTCAAAATAATAAAAAATATTTATACAATATTAAGAACATGCATACACATGTAGATCTACTCTATCTATATAGGCAACAGTAACAGTTAAGGAATAATTGTCTCTGTTGCCACTTTCCTCTGCCACTCCCAAGGAGGGGCATAAGTGACAGCATAGGCCAGGGGCTGCTCATGTATAGTTATGTTCCTAGTGTGGGAGCTCTGAGCAGAGTAATGCAGATGTGGGCCAACCTTGGCCTGTTGACTTTGGTGACACAGCAACCCCCTGAACATTTAATTAATTGCTACAGACCGAGTCACTAATATCAGTCATGGCCAGTCTGGATTTAAGAGATGTACTGAGATACACAGCTTCATCCCTAAATGTATTAGGGTATCTCTATTGCCAGCCTAAACATTGGCACTTTCTCACAACAGCCTATGAGGGCTCCTGGACTTATTACACATCGGCAACCCCACTAAGTCTCATAAGCATGCCAGGTCAGTTGATTTTGTAACCAGTTATTTCTGTATCATACAGATGCTCAGGGGTTCTTCACTACCTGAAGCTCGGAAAAAGGGCCCTTTATTACTTAAATCTTGTTTCTCAATAGTCACAGATAAGTTTTTTACAGACAGTAAAATACAGTTCAGACATTGATCAAAAATAGACAGGTATAACATGGAATATGGCATTTCATCTTGCTAGAACTTTTGTTTATGACCAGCATTCTCAAACTATCCTCACAATTTCAGAAACAGAATGACTGTGTTAAAAGGGCCATGGAATATTAGGGACAAAACAGGGCAGCACAGCTTTTCCTGAATGTTGACACCATTATTTTTTGCTGCAAACACACCATGGAGAAAGCAGTGGAAAAAGCTGGACTGAACGGTGAGTTTCAGAACTTCAGGGAAAGCTCATTTCCCTCCCCACCCCAGAACTGGTGTTCAAAAAGGTACATTGTGAGTTCACATAGCTACCAAAAGAGAATATGTAAATGGTACCACATCTTTGGTTTATATATTGAGATTCAATATACAGTGACTTCTCCGGTTGCCTGACAGACTAGGCCCAGAACACAAAAGTAAGAACTTGTAGGGCCATTGGATATTTGCACTCTCATTTGTTCTGTTTTGTGAAGAAGCACCACAATGCCTATTTTTGCTTTCAAGCATCACAAGCCCATGGCTTTGCGGTACCCCGGCATGTCAGTGTTTTTGGCATACAGTGCCTGCAGAAGCCACCTCAAAATCTGGCCATTAAATTTCTAGAAACATTCAGTGTGGATTTAAAACTACTCATCCAGTTTTCCTCAACTCTCCTCCTGGATTTTTTTTGAATGTTTGATCAGCGAATGGTTCAAGTGTTTGCATAATTCTTGCCAAAGGATAAACTTTGCACCCCCACTACCAACCACAACAGAAACAGCAACAGCAGCAACACCTTTGAACTGTCCTTGCCTTGCTGAAAATACCATTAGAAGACTTTTTTTTTTTTTTTTTGACCAACTGGCAATTGAGGCTCGAACACGAGCTGGCTGAGGACAGTAGGAAATATCATCAAATCAGGGAATGCCTCCAGTCTAGATCTGGAGGAGACAGAGGATCCACCACTCCTGGTAATGGTTCCAGCAGCTATTCATCCATCGCTAGAAATTCACACTCAATTCCTAACTTAAATTTAATATTTGAAATGTTCCCATAACACTGCAGTGGACTCCTGTTAGGAAACAGCTTTAATGTGCAGTTCCTGTAGATATGCATTCCTAGGTCTGTACTTGTTCGATCGACTTGTATGACATTGTATTTCGTCAATTACAGAGCAAAGAAAGGATTTTTCCTAGAGCATTGCTTACCTTTACACTCTCATTTCTTCTTTATTAAAAATTTTTATACAACTGACTGAAATAAATAGTGCTTACAGAAGCATATTAAGGCCATCACCCCTCTTCCTCCTTGTCATTCTGCCAGCACTTAGTTTAATTTTATTGTGGTAAAGATAAGAAAACTATGTAGATCTATGAACATCCCAAGTTTGAACAAAATCATTCCAAGTACAGAGGTTATTTCCACCTGCGACTCTTGTGATGCTTTTGTTAGCTTCATTTCTACAAATGCAAATATTAAGCCAAAAGGAGATCAATTGATTTTACAGAAACTTTCCACAGGCTGAGTCCTCACATGGAAAAATTTTACCTTGAAATGAATTCTGTTTTCATAAAGTTATCTGCTGATGTTATGATAAAAACAGAACAGTCCATTGGGCTGGACTTAACTGTAAGCATCTTAGAGCCTCTAATGAATCTTAGCTCAGAAGCTGCAAATAATTGACAATAACATGACTTTTCAGTGAAGTGCCACAGATCCTGAAATTCTTTTTCTCCATAAAAGATTATCATGGAATCCCTTGAATTGGGACCCTTAAAGGCCATTGAGACCAACTGCCCTGCAATGAACAGGGATTTATTGTAAAAAAAAAAAAAATAAATTTTTCTTATATCTAATCTAAGTCTTTCCTCTTTTAGTTTGAAATCATTTCCCCTTGTCCTATCACAACAGCCCCTGCTAGAGCCTGTCCCCTTCTTTCATATAGCCCCCCTTTAGATACCGAGCTCTCTTAAGAACTTAAGTCTAGATAGAGCCACAAGAAGCCTGAATAGGCTGTATTTACAGAATGAAATCAGCATTGCTGAGGCTGTGTGGAAAACCCTTTTCCTACCTACAGCTGAAGCAGCAGAGTACACTTTTGCCCCAGCTGTACCTCAGTGCCACCTCCTGGCAACAACAATTCACAGCTTTTTATGCAGACTTCACTAGGAACTGCTAATCCACACAGGTACAAAACAGGACCTGCTAGACTGCTCACATCATCTCCCTACATGCTTCAGGCCTGCCCAAGAGTGCTTCTGTTTCCTCCCCAGTACAGCTGTATGGCCAGGAACACCTACAAAAAGTCAGTGCTGCATTCAAATATAGAGCAAACGTGTAAAACTGGACATAGCTTCACTCTGGAAACAGCTTTAACTGAAGTCAGCCCTTGACAATAAATTTATCTGTGTGCTGTTTCACAAACTGAGACTGAATAATGAGTACAAATTTCAATAGAATTTAAGTACGTAATATTTAAGTATACCTATTTACATATATATAAATATTTAGCCCTGATTTAAAGAATAACACAAGCAAAATACTTTTTTTCTTCCCAGAGATTACAGACAAGGACTTGCTGGGGGAACGAATGCTCTGTTGTGAGGACAGCCTGTTGCCACAGATGCTCTCAGCACCACAGGGGGCTGTGCTCCCCCCTCACATCCACAGCAGCTGGATGCAGCCTTGGCATCACATGATAAGAAGCAGCATACTGTGGTATCTAATAATACATACGGAGTGGACAGATTAGGTTCTCTTCTTATTCTGATATACATCTGCAAGAAAGACAGAACTCTAATATCCTCCATCATTTGTAAGAGATTCAAAACTAAACTGAAAACTAAAGGGTTTTTTTCCTCCATAAAATATTTTTAAGTATATATTCACTGATAAACTTGGGGGGGGGGGGGGGGAAGAAACAACAAACTGTGGATGCTTTCTAAAGAAGCAAAAGAAAAGGAATATATGAAATAAACTCAGCATGTAGCTTAAAGGCCACTTGCCATAAAAGGCTTTTCCTGACTGGAAGTTGCAGATGTATGCAAAAAACAGATGTACATCAAAGACTGTTGATTAGAAGCACAGAGAGAAGTAATTATCAGTCTTTTTTTTTTTTTTTTTCCTTTTTTTTCTTTTTTTTTTTTTTCCAAAAAGAAATTCTTTATTCTAATACCAATAAAACCTTACTATGTACAGAGTGAGTCTATGGGTTTAATTAACCATATGAAAATTTCAGTGTATACACCATTCCTGCTCCACGTCGTCACACTCTCATCGACTTTTAGGGTAAACATCCGATTGATGAAGGATCTTTGCTTCAGTATTTTGTGACAGTGTTAGTTTAAAGACTGCATAAATTATATTTATTTTAGGCATAGAAACCAAATGCCTGATGCTAACAGTTCTCTGTGGGCCAGAGGTATGAGTAGATATTCAGGCTGTCAGTAACAGAGAGCCCAAACTGACACGGAGTTCAGCTGGCACAGTAGCACATCCATAAACCTTGCTAAACTGGTGGCCAACCACAAGGGTAGCACATGTCTGAATGCTCTCCCAAAACACCTGGCACATTCCCAACCTGCGACAACTAAGTCATTCTCCTAAGGACTGCACATTCCTTCTGCTCTTTGCAGATCAAGGGATGATTAAAAAAATAAAAATAAAAATTAACTGTAACTTTTAAGACATGGCCAACTTCAAATTAGCAGCTGTTTTTCAAGCAGCAGTTCCTGCAGTTTTGATTTTGGATGCATTTGTACTAAGCCCCAAGACTTAAATATAAGGATGTGAACTCAGACATCTGAATGCATACTTTGGTTGTGCTAATACTGCTTTGAGTGTGGGAAGGAAGTACTTATATGAACCAAGCTCAGCTAAGCGATTACCAGCTTCGCACACTGAAGTTCAGTTGATCTCTACTGGATGCTAACTACTTCATCATGTTAGCAATCACCCATTTCTTGGCCAGTGCCTTCATCACAATTTGTTCTATGTGTTAATTCAACCTGTCCTACAAGATTAATAATGGGAGACAAATGGATTGTTGTAGGGTGTGACATAATTACTATATTAGTTAAACAGCTGTTCATTTTCTGTACTGAGATAAACTACTTTTTACGCCACTTACCTCCCTCTTCAGTAGAGTGGAGAACAGTTTTGAATTCTCCCTTGCTCTTTTAAAATGTGTAGGAATCAGTTCTGATTGCACGTAACATCTTGTCAGTTTCCTCCATGTAGCTGAATGGTAACTGATTTCTTCACACCATCTAGCTATTTTCATTTGAGTGTTGCATGCATGTCTGGCTTTGATGTGATTCCTGTCATTGTTATATTCTGTGTAAATAAACTTTAGATAACAGCACTTTCCCCAGGCCTGAATTCAATGGAAAAGATAATATCCTGATATCCAATCAAAAAGAAATGTTCGTAATAAAAGAATTTATGCATTCCTCCCTAATTTGCCTGTCTGAGCACATAACTGAAATCTCCACAGTTATGGGGGTTATTAGTTAGAAACTGCAAGTCTTACAATTTTTTATTTTTTTTTTTTTCCTAACAGAACCATACAAACGTTCCAGGTGAAGAATGCTCTATTTTAACTTTATTTGTCACGTGTGCACATCTGTTTGTCACTGGGAGATTGTTAGTAACTTCCTTCTTAAAATGTGCAAATTTTCTATTCAAAAAACTTATTGGTGTATGAGAAAGTTAAGAATTACAAGGTAGATGAACTCTCATTTCTCAGTGTTGAACTTTAAGAATGCACTTACACGGTTATTTGCATGTAATCAATTAAATTGTGAAAATTAAGTTCTAAAATACCATTAGGATTTAAAAATCAACATCCCACCATAAAGGTTATTTTTTTACAGTTAAAGTCTCATTGGCACATAATTGGCTTTTCAAAGTAAAACATCTTGGAAATATGAATATTTTTAGTATACTGAAAATAATTTGACCACTTTCTGCACAGATCAGTCCAAGAGAAGAAACACAAAGAAATGTTTAAGAGTCATCTGTGATACATGAGCAACAAAGTGATTACTCATTTCAGGAAATACATCTATTTAGGTTAAATGATCATTACATTATTCTTTGCTAACAAATACAAGTCCATTATCTTTAAACAATACCTTACTTTTAAAATCTTTTGATGCAATAAATGAGATTGATCTAATTTTTTTTTTTTTTTTTTTTTTTCAAATCTGTATAAATGTACAAGTGAAACCATTGTGAAACAAGGCTTTCCATGCCAAATGTCAAATATGAGGAATTTTTTTCTTATGATTTAGTATGAATTACTGGAAAACACCGTTTATCACAGAAAAACTGGCCCAACTTGCACTGTATTTGCCCTAACAGGCGCCACTGTAATGGACCTATGAGCGGGCCAAGAACAGAAGCTAAAACTAACAGTGAACAAATGCAGTACGTTTCTAAGTGGGAAAGCAGTTTTATTCTTTTACTAGATGGTAATAGATGGGATTGATTTTATCCATAATTGACATAATGAAAAACTTATCTGACCCAATCCCATCATTTTTCCAAAACGTTTTGGTAAGTGATTCTGCTCCAAAAATTCATCTGGCAATGAAAATCTGGTTATTTTTGAAGAGCTGATTTATTTTCTCCTTACATGCAAAAACTTTTGCTTGAGAGCACAACTGAGTTTTCAAACAACAGAACAGACTTAATAATTTTGTTCACTTCATGATGGCCAGAAGACTTGAGCAATGCACTGGCCCTAAACTCTACAAATCCTCAAAAGCACAGGTGCACAATGTTACAGGCAGAGACAGACAGCTGGGAGCATTACAACACAAGACCGTAATAGAAGTGGCTGCTCTGTCTCAACCAAAGATCCACCAAACCCACCATTGTAGCAGCGGCCCAAACTAATGTGTTAGTAATGGTAAAAGAGCATGACAAAAATAAACTATTTCTTTCCCCAAAAAATTCACCATCATGCATGAAACCTGGTATGTAAGTGGCCATACTGAGTAATTTTCTGCAGAAGAGCTTGCAAACTGGATTTAGCTGGGGAATCCACTTTCTGGTAAAACACTTGGAGGTAAATGCTGCGCTGTATTTCTCCTGCTCATTTCCTTCTTTACTGCTTCGTGATCCTCCCCTTGCTAAGCTCATTAAGATCATGCAATTATGGCATCTTGTCTCATTATTTTTCAGCCTTTTTTCAGCTAATTACAGATGATTATGCCTGAATGGCAATGAAAATACATGAAACCTAGCTTTACCAAGGGAAAAGCAAATGACGTGCACTGAACCTGCAAGTCTCACACGCAATGTATGTGGCATGAGAGACCATAAATAATAAAGATATATCTTGGTCTCATCCGAGACCAATAGAGAGAGGAAGAAAGTAGAGTTATAGCTTGATGCCTTGTTTGATGGCATCAGGTCATATTGTGATAACGCAGGACATGAATCAAATTCTTCTTCCATGCCAACCTACAGTATGATCCACTTGTATAGGGTGACACTGAAAAACACTTCATAGTATACCTGGCCCTGCCAGCCTCAGTTGTTCCAGGATTCTGTGATCTGCTTTTCAGTTATCCTAAGTTTACAGCCACAGAAAGTATTGCATATTTTTGTTTATGGCTTCCAGTTACTTACAGATTTGAAAAGTAATCCTGAATGTTATGAAACAGAAAAGCATACAAAGATGCTAATTTTGGATAAAATGACTAAATGGCTGGCAAAGCCTTCTTCTCTCTGTTGTAGATCTGTACATCTAAGATCCTCTCTTTTATAAACTGTTAACATCAGACAGCATTCTGAAGCAAGAACTTCATGATCGGTGGAAAAGGAAACAAAATTATTCTACTTATGCTTAAATGGGGTCAGAAAAGAGAAAGACATCTGCTAATATTCTGTGCTGACGCTCACTTATTCAACCAGCTATTGTGCTAATGCAAATGGTAGCTGTTTGTTGCAGATGTGCTGTTACGTATAATTCAGTCAAATCATCAGCGCTTTTTGCAATGTGAAGCTCCACAGAAAAGATGACAGAAAGTTCAATAAACATTTTAAAAGAGAATTTTGAGCACAGAGTCTTCCTGTCAACCTTCCACAGCCAACAAAACTGCAAGCTTTTGGTTGTAAATATTATTTAGAGAAGATTAAAAAGTAGGCTGACTTAGAAAAGAACATCCAAGTTGTTAATGGCTTTCAGGCCTTAATGATGACACTTTGAGAGAATCTTTCCAGGTTCTAAAGTTACCTACAATATTTCCTATTATTATTATTGTAATAGAAAGACAGGGCTAGCCGGAGGAAGTGTTTTCAGGATTATAAAGAATTGTGCTATTTTCTAATGTGTAAGGACAGATCATCCACAGATGTAACAAAGAATGATGTTCAACCTTAAAATACATCCAATGGGCTGCAGGTATTTCCCTTCAGTTATTATATCTTAGGTATTTTTTTAAAATTATTGTTTTAATTTTACACAGTTCTCCATATGTTCTAAAAATGCCAACAACTGCTCTCAATTTTGCAATGAGAGTTAAGACTCCCATCATTCATCTAGTCATATACATTGCCTCTCCCCCATAGAGCAACATCTGCTGGTGAACTGAAACATCACATATTCTAAACTGTACAGCACCCAGGTACAACTAAGCATCATTTTTTTTTTTTTCTCTTGTTAATGGAGAACCACATAATGAATAATAAAGCCACAAACCTAGCTCTGACAACAGTCTTATTTCAAAGACAGAGAACAATACAACTGTTATTGACCATCTCTTCAAATTGTTTTTTTGTTGTTTTTTTTTTTTTGCATTCAAATTATGCCTACAAACAGGTTGGTCATCAGTTCTTACTTCAAGGCTGTACAATTATGCCCACATTACAGCATCTAATAAATACAGGATAATATCTTCTAAGTTATCTCATGGTTAGGCTGTAGAAAGAGACCAGGAAAAGTAGGAAGAATGTTGTTAAAAAGAGAAAACTGTGTCAAAGATGGAAGAAAGAAGAAAGCTTCCAGAGAAACAGGAGATTCCACAAAACTGTGAAACATGTTTAGATAGACACGCTGATAGTCATTAAGCACAACTAAAGGCAGAGAGAATGGCATGTAGAATTTAAGTGGATTTACATTGTGCTTTTTTAATCACTTTCAAATGTGGTAATTATCCATTTAATACATTATTCTTAAAAGAAATAATTACATTAATTTAAGGGAGCGCAGTAATCTAGTAGCAAGCACTATGTACAACTACTGAACTCAGCCACTCCAAAAATTCAGCCACTGTTAAAGCTACTGCACTTTGACAAACGTACCTGGAGCTCTCACTGGCAGCACACACCATGCAAAGAAACTTTACAAGCACTTGCCAGCTACTCTGGCTCCGTGTAAGCATCCCAAGTGCAGTATAGCTCCACCAGACAATCAAAGAATAGCATAGTTTATCTCAGCACAGAACAGACAAATTATGCAGAAGATTCAAATGAAGCCATATTATTATGCAATAACACCAGACATTTTTTCTGAAGTGACTTTAAAAAAAAAAAAAGAAACCTCTTTTCTGGGGATGAGGAGGAAGAGAGCTATGATAGGGAGCTGGGGAAAAAGGAAAAAAAGAAGGGGATATTTCCCAACAAAAATACACAGTGTGCACAGCAGCTCTGTCTCCTCTCCAAACTGTATTATTCCACTGAAACTCACTTACTGTTGTTACCATGAGATGGAGTTTTAAGGTTATTTACTTAGCCACATCTTGACATTTAGAAAAATAGCTGTATATCAAGTAACAGTTATACACAGTACAATAACAATATAATCATAGAAAACAAAACTCTATCCATTAACCACCATTTGAATATTTTCATATGCTTCTGCAATTCCTTCTTTTAGCCATACTGGAAGCTAAACAAACAAACAAACAAACAAACAAAAAAACTGAGAGAAAGATTGTTCTTATGGCACAAATTCCCTGAAAGATTCTACAAGTTTCTTATCAAGTAAAATGTTTACTTTTTTAAGAGTAAGATAAATTAACTCATGCTGTAGCCTTT
The DNA here is from genome assembly GCF_039878825.1 of Excalfactoria chinensis. Taxonomy (NCBI): domain Eukaryota; kingdom Metazoa; phylum Chordata; class Aves; order Galliformes; family Phasianidae; genus Excalfactoria; species Excalfactoria chinensis. The sequence continues at coordinate 17,202,030 of NC_092826.1, read as the reverse complement.
TTGCCATAATCCAGACAAATATTCTTGAAGACAAGGCAGTAGGTTAGGACTGAAGAGATGTGGGCTGATATCATGACTACTCAAAGACATACCATGCTATTGTTATTCCAAACTAATACACAGTTTGCAAGTATCACAATAAATAAATCTGTCTACATCCCATTCATTACTCCACAGCTTGATTTAGCTCATCTAAATATACGTTTTAAAATTCTTAAAAGCAAATTGAGCAACTTTTCACTGATGTCAAGCAATTCCAAGAATTGTGCAAGAAAGGTTTTGTTGCCGGATTTGAACCCAATTCCTTGAGGAGCACTCAGTATATGTGACCACCAGTTAGGCCACTGCTTCAAAAAAAAAACCCAACCAACTACGAAAGAAAACATGATTATAAGATGTCTTGGGTTTGAATGGACCTTAAAGCCCTCCAGATTCAACCCCCTGCTGCAGGCAGGACTGCCTCCCTCAGCTCAGGCTGACCAGGGCCCCATCCAGCCTGGCCTCGAACACCTCAATGGATGGGGCACCCACAGCTTCTCTGGACAGCCTGTGACAGTAACTCTGAGCAAATAGCCCCCTCCTATGTGATCTACATATAATCTAAGAGTTCGCAATCATGAATTTTAGTATGGAGAAATCTAAGACCAGAAATCCCACAGCAACCTCTGTAATACCATTACTTTAGACAAAAAAAAAAAAAAAACAGAAGACTAACATGCACACCTGAGGGATTCAGAATAGCAACTAGAAGTCAATACATTTCAAAACGCATTTTGAAAGAAGCCAAGGAATCTGTTTAAACACACACACACCTCTGAAAAGATACTTTTCAAGCAGCAAATATTCAATAACAAAATTATTATTGAACTTGTGTACTTGGTGAGTTTTCAAAAGCCTGAACAAGAACTGTGTATTAAAAAAAAAAAAAAACAAAACACCAAGAGCTAAAGATCTCCTAATTTAGAATATACTACAGGTTTGGAAACTCACAAACACCTTTATTTCTACTTACACATTAATGTTTTCATTTCATAAACAACTACAGCCTCATTCTCTGTAAAATGGAGCATTTGTTTTTGGTGATAACTTGTTATAGATATAAATGAAAAACAAGAGAGATGTCAAAACTATTTAGAAAAAAATTAATCATGTACAAAATCTAAGCTTTCATATCTTAACAAAATGCATTAACCAAATACTAAACTAAAAGCGAAATAATTAGCATTGGCTCTTGAGCTATGGTAACCCAAAAAATGTTTCCAAATGTTGATGTTATGTACATGATTAAATACTAAGAAGTCTGTTATTTTTTCTTCAGAATAAAGCTAGGCTACAATAGACACTGTATGAAGCTTCAAGCAACGGATAACCAGATCTGACTATTATTTTAAAATTTGGCAGGAACTTCCATTGTAGGCAAAGTACATACTTCTTCCACTTACCCTCAGGAGTGTAAGATCACCATAAGTATATTTGAGCTCCATTTTATAGGCAAAGTAGGTTAGTTAGCAAAACTGAGAAAAGAAGCTTGATTAGTATTCAGCTTCTGACAAATGTAAACAAATTTTCCCAAAATTATTGCACCAAATCATGTGGGTGAGCAGCAGTAGCTGTTGTCACTTCATTTTCTGTACAACAGTTTAAACGTGAAATCTCAGTACTTTCCCCTTCTTTAACTTTGTACAGCTAAACAACTGGAAAGTACTCGCTCTCACCACTGGTACCACGGTGTCCCATTACTGTTCACTGGCTTTTAAATATATGTTGCTTTTTAAATTATTACTTAAAGTTTGCTCAGCTCAACTCCACATTTGTATGAACACAGATGTGATAGGATAACTTAAATCAACTTTGAAGACTATGCATAAGGCATTTTTAAGAGACTGCAACTTTTTAATTTCAGAATGTAAATGTAACTGAAAACTGAAGTTCTTTTTATCCATAGCAAAAATTTGCTGTGCTTCATAAAGCATTTGGAAAAGCTGGCTGTTTCATCACCGCTTTTAGCAAAATCTCTTTGAGGACACACGATTATACCTTTTCAGTACAAATGGAAGTGCTGACAGGAACTGAGGAAGCAAATTATCAGCTATTTAGCTTGGGCACAATGTGTTGTGTTATCTCATTTTCAGAACCAAAATGAAAATACAAATTTCTAATCTTCTCAAATTAGCATGTCAGATTATTGCATTGAAGTTTTCCTTCATTGATAACACTTGATTTTTTGTTGCTGACTAGGTTTTGCTTAAATACAATGAAAGCAAGCCCTTCAGAAATACACCATATCCTCAGTTCTACGTGGAATCATTCTCTTCTCCACAAAACACATGCAAAGTGCTTTCATACAGAAATATATCAGAGCTTTTATGGGAATAAATAAGACATAGCAAACAATGAGAACTCCCAATGAGCAACTTTTTGGATTGCTTGTCAGGTACAAGTTTCACAACCCCTCTGAGTCAAACAAAATGAGTCAGTCTCAATGCCATCAGTTAAGATTAAAAATCACTAGATTTTAAAGCACTACTTACTTTGCAATGCTTTTTATTTCATTTCTGGTGCTGAAACATTCAGGATGTCTGTGTTTTCAGTCTTCCTCTTACAGCTACAAAGACTAGAAAACTAACTACAATATGAAAACTGTTATGCAGTGGTTTCAGCAGCTGAGCTCTAAGAAATGAGGCAACTAGTGAGAAAACTTGTGCACAAAAGGGAACTCTTACTAGTGACCTCATTAATATTTTATTTACTTCTCTGAATCATCTGTAACACCAGAAAATAATAAGGTAGAGCTTCTTTATAGCACTTAACAACAAGAGTGATGCATGGCAACTTCCATGGTTCCTAGCATTCTGTTTAAAGAAGCAAACAGGCTTTCTGCAAATGTCCACGGGAGCTGACCCTACAGATTATGGTGGATTCACTACTGACACAGCATACCTTCCTTTGGGCAGCTGAAGCTTTGCAATGCTGACAGTACCAGAGTTTTGCTTCAAGAAAAAGTGTCTTTCTGAAGCCATCTGTTTACTTTTTGGAAGAAGCACAAGTCTTCCATGTAGACAATAGGCCCTTCCTTATTCTTTTGTGTAATACTGTTGAACAAAACCATTTGAAAATGTAGTTTAAGTGGTATAAAAGCTAGACAGAACAGTTCAAATGCCAGTCAATTGTCAGGATGTTTTTACCACATACTGAACAGTCCTCTGGTTCACACAATTGATTGCTTAATTAGATGAAATTTTGTTCACATAAGTAGTAACACACAGTCCTACCAATGGAACCACATCCTATTCTAATAGCTCTGAAAGAGGACAATGAACAATGTCTAAAATAATTTTCTAAAGGTTCCTTTGTAACGTATTTCTCCCAGCTTTGAAGAGCACACAGCGATACATTCAGCTACAGCTGACTCCAGCAGCTCTACTTAGATTCTTATTCTAGACTCATGCAGTTGAGAGGAGCGTATATTTTTATTATACCTTTTTATGGGACTTTTTGTGTGCCTCCGGTGGCGCAGCGGTAGAATTCCCGTTTGCAACACCAGGGGGCCCGGGTTCGAATCCCCCCCCTGTGGAGCAGGGGGTAGAAGTGCCGCTCTACTACACAGGGGGCTCGAATCCCGGGAGTTGGACTCGATGATCTCTAAGGTCCCTTCCAACTCGCACAATACTATGATACTATGATATGATACTACCATCCCTCTTCCAGGTACAGATTTCTCAATGAAGTGTGAAGGTCTGCAGTTATTTTCTGGCTCATACTTTAATTTTGCTACTAAGTTCTCAGATCCTATTTATTTTGTGGAATAATTAATGATTACAAAGCAGCCAGATATGCTTCTTGCTTTATGCCAGTCTTAGAACAATGAAAATCTGCTGATGCTTCTCTTGACTTCTGTCTGTAGGCATGAAAAAGCTCTCACTCATCTGAGCTGCTAGAGATCAATAGATACTCATTATTAGAGCAACATTGACTTATTGCATTTGAGAGTCTCATACAAAGAGGCTGTGACTGCTTTGTGACCTGGAATCACAGGCTGAGATACAATTTGCTCAAGACACTGTAACAAAAGAGGTGGGTTTTCTTCCCTTTCGATAAAATGGAGTTTTGTTTTATTCCCTCAAAAAATAATTCTGATAGTTGTAAGAAAAGTAGGAGAACTAATATACTAATATTTCACAACATACTCCACCCCAAAAACATTATTCTGGGAAGAATGCATGAATCAATATTTTTTAGAGTTTGAAATTTTTACAATTACTTACTTAATAAAATCCCTCCAGCTGAAAGAAATATTCAGCATGTTATAAAACTTCTTATGAAACACACTGCCCTTCTTCAGGCATCTCTACTACTGAGTTCTGCAAAAAATATAAAACCCTGTTCTCCTTTTCATTGCCTTAGCTGCAAGAAAAGTGAACCTTATTTCAGAGGAATTTTCCATTTATATGTCTAGGACTCATGATCCACTGGCTTCCCTCGCTCTCAAATGAGGTATTACAGCCTACGCTCAAGCTGGCACTGGATTGCAGAGCCGATTAGGAAAGTCTAGTGGCAGAATAATCGCATACTGAGCGAGTGCTGCATATTACAGCTGATAGCATCTATTCTTATATCCTGTAGAGATCCTTCAGTGATTATGAAAAACTGATTCTGAACATTTCATCAAAATGACAGTATTTTGTATTATAAAACAGACACAGTCTGTAATGATTTTGAAACCAACTTCCTTTTGCTTCATGACTTATCCTCCTGTATCTTGCCACTGTGCTTTCTTTTAGCCAGAAACCTTCTACCACCTATCCCAGTTCCCAACCAGAGCAATGGTTTGAAGCCTGACACAGGACTTGCCAAGGAGATCTTTTTCATCTGTGGAGTTTTTATGGCCCATATATTTTCTCAGCCATCAGTTCCCAAACACAATATCTTTTCTTCTGTCACAAATACACTCAAAAGAGTTATATCATACATACAACTCCTAGTGCTATATGACAAAGTTGTGAACTGACTTCTAGCATGTCTCTCCTGCACACTCTTTTGCAATGCTTAATATTTACTCTTTGTATTTTGCCAAATTGTGGGATTTCTTTGCTAGACCTCATAAAAGTCATTTCTTCCAGTTCAGATGTTATAAGGAACAGATGGTAAATCAGGAGGTAACAACCTAATCCACAAATTCAGAGTGAAAATACAATGCTGGAATTTAATCATCTTTGTGGTAGTTTAACTAGCTGTGTTTTAGAAACCATTTAGGCATTTGTCATCTCAAGTAGCAGATAAATAGAGCAAATTTCTTTGTAGTGGAGATACCATAGCATCAAAGCTAAATAAAATATACATTCCAGGCAACTGTGCCAGATCTGACCAAAGCTGCCTGAAATACACATGCTGGCAAGAAATGAGATGTTACTCTAGAGGTCCCTTCCAACCCCTACAATTCTGTGATTCTGTGATTGTGCCACTCTAAATGTAACAAAGGAACAAAAATAAGTTGGACTGTTTTCACAGTTTTATTTCTACCATGCTGAAAGTGCTCACATAAATACAATTGGCAACCCATTCAAGATGTTCACATTTGTATCCAACAGATAAGCAGAATGATTTAAGAGCTGCCTGTCATTTTCATCAGAAATTCATTATAACACTTGCCATGGTGCTATCATAGGATATTAACGTCACTAGATATACTGGTGATCTTTATGTTACATGATAGTGCAACTCAAACATTGGTTTTTGAAAGTCATGTCCCTTGTTTGAACTTTTTAAACAAAGTTCTAGATAAATCACACATGACATAAAGCAACTGCTCTGGCACGTATCCTACTGCTGCTGCTCTCTGCAGCTAGATACCTGAAAACTCCTCTGAAGTGCTCAGTATCCATGCATGCTCTCAGAAAATAGACAAATGTGAGTAGCCAAGCTGACAAGACTCTACAAGAAGAGAACACCTCCAATGAACATTCTTAGCAGACTGTACTATTGCATACATGTATTGCAGACAATAGATGTATAGAACATAACACTTAAGTGATATACTTGGAGGTGATAGGCAGTATAAGCATAGCCTTAATTTGAGCTCTGGTTTCCTTATATTTGATTCACTTTTTTTAATTATATAGAAACCGATATGCACTCGTATTAAATGGTAAAGAATATAGCATATTCTTATAAATCGTCAGACAGTTTATATTTTACTTTCATGAACCTTCAAAATCAGTTATGCCAGTTTAGATACCCCAAAGAAATAAGTTTACGTCATAGTACCACTTCTGTGCCTGATCATCTGGGGCAAAATTTTATACTGACTCAGGCACAGTTCTGAACTACCCCAGTGGTATGCGATGCTATTTTACTTGTTACTACTCATTTAAGGCTAATTCATTTCTATAACTGCATTTAAAAATTATTTAAACCTATTTAAATTATTAATGAGAGACTATAAAACCATGAAATATCAATAAAGAATAGGAAAACCCTGTCCATTATTAGCACTATTTGCTTTCTATTGCTTTTCTTCTCTGTTACTTATAACTAACAGTATCCAAGCTTTCTAATCTGATGTAAATATGCTCTTAAAATACATAAACACAGCCTCCATTTTGCTTCTTCTGTGCATCTCATAGCAAAAATGCAGACCTATCTAGAAGAAATCAACAAATGATTTCCACAGCACATCCTTAAAAAACAGTGCAGTTGACTCCAGGGGTTTAACCTTGGTGGTGATCACATGAGAGCAGCTGGGGAAACTGCTTCTCCACCTATTCCCCATTGGCCTTCCCCTTTGACTCCTGAAGCCAGCTGGTGCAAGCTAATTTAATTAAATCTGACCTACAGCAGAGCAATAGAGGCTGTTGCATTAATAAATTGAACAGTGCCCCCTTCCAGAATTCTGCAAGCCTCTCTGTAATAACTATTTGATAGGAATGAGACATACAAGAGAATGAGACCCCCAAATTAGCATTTGTGAGCTATGCATCTCTATAGAAAATAACAGTTCCTAATCACAAACACTATCTCATGTCCTGAAAAATCTGCATAGCACAGTGCAAGACCTAATAAATCCTGTCTCTCAGTAGAGGCAATCAGCTCTTGAATAGCATTACACTGACATTTTTAAACTGTTTCAGTTTCTGGAGCTCCCTTACTCAGCACATCAGTTCAAGAGCCTCTGAACTGCGTATCACTGTGCCTGATATGTGTCAGACTTTCTCAGACTCGTTTCTCTCTCTTTCTTTTTGCTGTATTCTTTGCTCTCTAGGTTTCAACTACCTGGCTGTAGGATAGAAACTATTTCTGTCATGGGTTACCTTAGGTTACTACTAGCTATGAAGCAAGCAGGCTACAGAGCACTCAAAATGATTCTCCAGAAGAAAGCTATCACAAAGGGTACAGACAGGCCATCACAATCAAGTTACAGAAGCATGATGAGCTCTTTTCTTAACACCCAAACAGCTGCAATTAGCTTCAGGTACCCTGCTAGCCAGTCAGAAATTGATGTATACCTGAATAATTTACTTTGCATTGGAAGTGTGCACACAACTGTGGCTCAGCTGAAGAGTTTTAGCTACTTAAAATTATGCTATAACTGTTGGCAATTACATCTGCATCCAAAGAATCTTAATTCTGTCACAGCTGGTTAGAGATACCAATCCAATCTTGGAGGGCAGGGCCCAACACTGAGAGTCACACGCATTTTCTTACAGTATTCTTTATGGTGAGGAGGCAGACAGTATCTAAATATAGCATATATAAATACCATGTATATTATGGTGAAGTCTCACTACTCCAGTCACAGTTACTGTTCTTTATGGAATAACACATCCAATACCTGAACACTGCCATTGTTAGCACTGCTGGAATGATGAACTGCACTGACAAGGAGTATCAGAACCACCCAAATATGCTGTCAGAATATGGTCCTGTACCAATGTTGCAAAAATGAATAATATCTATATAACCCAACATGTTTATTACTTTAGAAGAGACTGACTTCTGTGTGAGGAAAGGCTTAGTGAATCCTAAGAATCCTTAAAAATGATCAGAATGCTCTGCAGACACACCGCACCTGAAGCAGACGCATCTCCAGATCTGCCAAACCCAGGCCTGTGGTCTGGGAGAGAATATGTACAGAAGTGTGCCTCACTGATTGATCCCTAGGGAGGAAAAAGTAATCTCAGGTAGGCAAACATTTGCAGGTTTCTCTGCTGTGACTGAAACCAGCAAATACTGTACTGTATAAAAAGGGATTGCCTCGCTGAGAAATGAGAAAGCATATGGGTTTTCCACGTACAGGTAAATTGTAGTTTCAGAATGAGCAAGAGACAAAACCAACAGGAGTTACTTCATAAAGGCATGGACAATAAAATTTGTCAGGTACCTTTTATGGACAAATGCAATTTATGCACTTGGATCAGCTACAACTGTTTCCAGTATTTGTATTTCCATGTGGATTAGCATCTGGCTCTCTTTTCACGTTTTAAACAATCCTGAACTGTGTAATTGCCATGGGACGGCTCTAACTCATACTCTGGTTATTTACGAGGATTTGCACTGCCATTTATTCAGTTATTCATTAAAAACAGATAACTCCCATAAGAGCTGCTGCATCAGATGATACTCACGCTACTTCTGAAATACATTATACTTAAGGAAACACACATGTTGAAAGTATTTATCTGGCCTAAGATACAACAATGACAATAAGTAAATTGAATGTACAACTTTTTAATGATTGGAAAAACAATATGAAAGCCTTCAAAGGAAAAAGTTCCCTATTGCTTTACTTTAACTAAAAAAGAGGACTGAAGGATAATTTCTACTGAAAAGGGAAAAATGTGTTTTAGTTGGCGCTCCAATAATTCTCACCAACAAGGAAGGACTCATTAAGGAAGTAAAAGTCGGGGGTAACTTGGGTTGTAGCGACCATGAGATGGTGGAGTTCGAGATCCTGAGCGGAGGAAGCAAAACAAAAAGTAGGATTGCTACCCTGGACTTCAGGAGAGCCAACTTTGATCTCCTCCGGGACTTACTTGGGGCCATCCCATGGGCCAGGGTGCTAGAAGGCAAGGGGGCCTGTGAGAGCTGGCTAGCATTCAAACGGCTCCTCTTCCAGGCTCAGGTTCGGTGCGTCCCTGTAACTAAGAAGTCAGGAAAAGGTGCCAGGAGACCTGCGTGGATGAGTAAGGAACTCATGTGCAAGCTCCGCAGAAAGAAGAAAGTACACGATATGTGGAAAAAGGGTCTGGCCACTTGGGAACAATATAAGAATGTAGTCAGGGACTGCCGAGATGCGACCAGGAAGGCTAAAGCCCACCTGGAGCTGAATCTAGCTAAGGAGATAAAGGATAATAAAAAAGGGTTTTTTAAGTACATTAACAGCAAAAGGAAGGCTAGGGAGAATGTGGGCCCCATACTAAGTGAGGGGGGTGTTCTGGTAACGGGGGATGCTGAGAAGGCGGAAATACTGAACGCCTTCTTTGCCTCTGTCTTTAGTGAAAGGGCTCTCCCCCAGGAATCCCAGTCCCCGGTGGTTGATGAGAGAATCTGGGGAATGGGAGATTTCCCTTTAGTCAGGGAAGAGGTGGTCCGTGAGTGCTTAGGAAACATTAATGTCCATAAATCCATGGGACCTGATGGGGTGCACCCGCGGGTGCTGAGAGAGCTGGCGGAGGTTATTGCTAAGCCGCTCTCTGTAATTTTTCAAAGGTCTTGGAGAACTGGGGAGGTGCCTGAAGACTGGAGGATGGCCAATGTCACCCCAGTCTTCAAAAAGGGCAAGAAGGATGACCCGGGTAATTATAGGCCAGTCAGCCTCACCTCTGTCCCAGGGAAGGTGATGGAACAGCTTGTGCTGGATGCCATCTCCAGACAACTGGGAGTAAAGGAGGTTATCAGGAGTACTCAGCATGGGTTCACCAAGGGGAGGTCGTGCTCGACCAACCTGGTGGCCTTTTATGAAGATGTCACTAGCTGGGTGGACGGGGGGAGAGCGGTAGATGTAGTCTACCTTGATTTCAGTAAGGCTTTTGATACGGTCCCCCATGACATCCTTATAACAAAGCTGAGGAAGTATGGGATAGATGAGTGGACGGTGAAGTGGATCGAGAATTGGCTGACTGGCAGAGTGCAGAGGGTTGTCGTTGGCGGTGCGGTGTCTGGCTGGAGGCCTGTGACTAGCGGCGTCCCCCAGGGGTCTGTGCTGGGTCCTGTCTTGTTCAACATCTTCATCAACGACCTTGATGAGGGGATAGTGGCCACCCTCAGCAAGTTTGCTGATGACACGAAGCTGGGAGGATTGGCTGACACGCCTGAAGGCTGTGCGGCCATTCAGAGAGACCTGGACAGGCTGGAGAGCTGGGCAGTAAGAAACCGGATGAGGTTTAATATAAGCAAGTGTAGAGTCTTGCATCTCGGTAGAAATAATTGCATACACCAGTACAGGTTGGGGGAAGACCTGCTGGAGAGGAGCTCTGCTGAGAGGGACCTGGGCGTCCTGGTGGACGACAGGTTGGCCATGAGCCAGCAGTGTGCCCTTGTAGCCAAAAAGGCCAATGGCATTCTGGGGTGCATTAAAAAGAGCGTAGCCAGCAGGTCAAGGGAGGTGATCCTCCCCCTCTTCTCTGCCCTGGTGAGGCCTCATCTGGAATACTGTGTCCAGTTCTGGGCTCCCCAGTACAAAAAAAGACAGGGATCTCTTGGAAAGAGTCCAGCGGAGGGCCACAAAGATGGTGAAGGGCCTGGACCATCTCCCCTACGAGGAGAGACTTAGGGAACTGGGTCTGTTTAGCCTTGAGAAAAGAAGGCTGAGAGGGGACTTGATCCAGGTTTATAAATACCTGAGGTGTGGGAGCCATAGTGGCGAGGCTGGTCTCTTTTCAGTAGTGCGTGGGGACAGGACTAGGGGCAATGGGCTGAAACTCCAGCATAGGAAGTTCCGCACGAATGTGCGCAAGAACTTCTTTACGGTGAGGGTGACGGAGCACTGGAACAGGCTGCCCAGGGAGGTGGTGGAGTCTCCTTCTCTGGAGATATTCAAGACCCGCCTGGACGCCTACCTGTGCGACGTGGTGTAGGGAGCCTGCTTTGGCAGGGGGGTTGGACTCGATGATCTCTAGAGGTCCCTTCCAACCCCTATAATTCTGTGATTCTGTGAATTCACTGACAACCTTTTGAAAATAAATTGAAAAATTATCTTTCTGCAATACGATAAAACAATGCATAATGGCCAGACTGAAATGTCCAGTCAAGGTGAATAAAACTAAGATCCTGCACTCAAGTATACGCGGTCCATTATAAGACATTAATTGGGCACTGGAAAACTAAAAAAGAAATCAGATGTCTTGAAGGATACCCTTTAAAGGTCAGTCTGTTCAGGCAGATCTTACTTCTAGCCTTGTAAAGGTACAAGCATTTTTTAGCTCTGTCTAAGTCAAAGAACTAAGCTTCTTAAAAGTTTAAAACTGAAATGAGCCATTCACTGAATAAACAAACAAATCCAGCCTAGGTTTCACTAAAACAGCACTCCCTCTGTGGAGTCAGGAGATGGACATGGCCCAGTGTCATAGAATCATAGAACCACTTGCGTTGAAAAAGGTGTCTTCAGGAACCCCTTTCAACATAGGACTTTCTATGATCCTATGATGTCAGCCTCTACTAGTATGCAATATGCTCCATTTCCCAAACCACAGAGCTTTTGTTGGATGAGTTATGATAAAGGTACAACCTTTTCTATCTCTCAGTTTGTCAAGAAGGATATTATAGGAGTCTATCAGAAGCCTTGCCCTTGTTCTACGCTCATTCATAGAGGCAGCTGTTTCATCTCGGAGGTAAATCAGGTTCAAACCCACGCTGCTTTAAGACAACACATTTGAAAACACTTTCTTGTCCTTCATTTGCCTGCAAGCAGTTATCTTGAAGACTTGTTCTATGATTTCCCAAGAAGTAAGGTAAAGCTTGCCACCTCTTAGTTCCCCAGGCCTTCCCCTCTGCATAGCACATCTCTCTGTTACAAATGAATGTAACATTTTTCTTCTCCATGTAATTATTAAATAACTAAATTAATAGCCATGTAACCATGTTACAATATCTTACCTTGAACCTGAAGGACCCACTACCATAATGGTTGAGCTCACTCATAAAATGCAGAACTTCACCCATCAAAATGAAAGTAGAAGTGACATTCTTATTTTATATATAGATATAAAGAGATATATTAAGGATGGCTAGACAAATTAATCTTAAATATTTTGTGTGCAAGGTAAATTTTAAAATAAGATTTCATAAACTAATTCCATCAAGTATTTCTAACTAAACAACACATTGCTCTGCATGAAAAATATGGTTCATATTAACTTTTCCATGCCTATCTTATAGCTAAAACATCAATATTTCATGCTGTTTTTTCAGGAGTTAATAGATTTGTTATTCATTCATCAGCACTAAGAAAGTATCTGCTCACCTTTCAGCATAAATACACCTTAGTTTTATTCACTGCTTTGAAATGAAAGTATTGAGGAGTACACTCCTCCAAAAACTAATCACTAATTTTCCTATCCCAGTGGCGGGAGGGAACAAGACAAATAAACAAAAAAATATCTGCATAGGTTTGTTAGTTTCCTGCTGTATTTCAGTTACTTTGTAATGCAGTGTTGGCAGAGAGGTACACCATCTAACTTTTGTCTGCAAATCTATGAGGTTTCAGGCGTAAGGCGTAATCTCCAATACAGATTCTTACATGCATTATAAAGCTTTTTGAGTTTCTTGAAAATTAATACAGCCCTTAAAATATATATATATGAAAGCAACTCTGAAACTAACATGGAGTACTATATCTGCATCTCTACAGTAAATCTGCTAGTTTTACAGTGCTTTCTTAGACTGCTATAGTACATTAAATTAAGTATACATCATGTTACATCTCTTTTTAGAGTGTGAGGCATTTAGCCACAGACACGCAACTTAACAGATCAAATAATAATTACATAAACTAATAATCAGAACTTCCAACTAAGCTTTCATTTGGATAAAAGATAGATCCAAAAGCATGAAACAGTTAGAATTATACTTCAAATTAGAAAAGTGCATCTTGGCTTACAAACTTCTCAAGATTGCATGCTTTAAGGCAGATGCAGCCAAGAAGCTCAAACATAATAATCTCTCTTATCAAAGAGACCACTTACACTGGTGCTGCATTTATTCTGAGCTCTTTTGTAATTCTCTTTTAGAAAAGAGAGATTCATTGTAGCTGAAGGAAACCTCAAGAAATTCAGCACAAAATGCAGAGTCCTGAATGTGGGATGGAAGAAACTCTTGAAAAATATACTGCCTGAAGGGAAGGCCCTGAAGTGTCCTGCTTAAAACTGAGTTAAATGTGAGCCATCTGTATGCTGCTGTATAGCAGCAAAGAAGGCAAGCAGTATACTGACTGTACTAGCAGGACAGCATGGAAGTGATCATCTCCTTGAGCAGTGAGTTGGAATATGTGACCTCTCTAGGTTCTTTCTAGCCAGTACGACTCAATGATTCTATAACTAAGTTGGGTATGCAAGTAAAAAAAAAAAAAAAAAAAAAAAAAATCTGATTAGCCTCTCATGAATAAAACCTTCTTTATATTCAAAGAGAAATCCAAATTTCCTTTGACTGATTACAAAAGAAATTGAATGTAGTTAGCATCAAGCTTGGCAGGGGAGGAGGGGATGACAAGGCCATTTTTGACATTTAGTAGTGCATGTTATCAATTTAAAGCCATCATTTTTAACACATTCACTCTTAGAGGAAATGTGTTGTTTTAAAGAAGGAAGCACCCTTATTGGGTGTTTTTACTGTTGCTGCACCAGAAGTGTTTAATTCCTTTGCAGCAATAGGATAATATAAGCTTTCAGAAACAAATCAAACAGCATAAAGTCCATCAAGTTATATGTCTGTGTTGAGGAAAGAACTCCCTCCCACCTCATGATGTTCTCCCTTTCAGTATTAGGAAATTAATGCAGACATATCTCATCCTCATGTCCAAAATAAGCATTCTTGAATGGCACATTGATTCTTACTAGAAATAACATTTTTGTGTAGAGTAATATTTGTGTATCAGACAGCCTGAGGATCTGCAGCATCATGGAATATTAGAAGTAGAAAGCTGTTTAGCTTGCCTTTGTAATGCCTAATACAAAACATGAGTATTACAAGTACTTCAAGGGTACAAAAAAAAAAAAAGAAGGTTAAAGAAGAAATTTACTAACGTGAACTTGGGGAGCATGCAAAAAGGAGAGGTAAAAAGTGAATGCTTGTACTAAGCATGAAGAAATTTTTAAGATAGCAATATGTATTTACCCATACTTCTGCTTGATAATTTCCCCATTCCCTGTAACCAAATTGTTCTTTAAATAATAACAATAATAATCTATTTTTCTTTCTTTTTGAGCTAAAGACTGATCAGAAAGAGACCAACATATGTAGGAGGTGTCCTGAATGATCCAAGCCATCTTTTTCTAAGTCTAACCCTTTTCTGTATGAGTCACGTCACACCCAAGCCACAGGGTAGCATACATAATGTGAACAGATATACAAATGTGACAGTCCCATCTGGTAATAACAGTGAAATCAGTTAATACTGAAAATAAGAAAATATTACAAAGTAACATATCTACTTTGAAATCAAGGAGAGTATCCTCTTACATGTTGCTGGCTTCAGTAGGAAAAAAGTGAAATCATCTTTCACTTGCATTCCAGCTTGCATCTCTATAACTCTGCACATAATAGGAAAGCGATAAAGAATTATCAACAAGACTTGTACTACAGCCATATGGCCAGATGGGTAACATCTTAATCCCTGATAAATATGAAACTGAAGTGTTTAGTAGGAAAACTGAATTTAACTTCATTTCTTTTGCAAATGTAAAATGGGTTTCAGAAGTTTTTCTGTACTGTGGATTATAAATAGCAACAGTAAAACGTACATAAATAGAAAACATGCCAAAAGCACTTTATTTGACCCTGTTCTACCAAAAACATCCTTACTTCCTGAGCTCAATTTAATCCATTAAAATCTGTGTGAGTCTCTATACTGAGGAGGCTCAGATGAAAGGATTTAACGTAACTTCTCAACAGATATTTCCAGGGATTATGATTCTTTGGTCATTGAGTGCCACTAACTGCATTTTCTCTGATTTCCTCAGTTAAAAATATGAATTATGAAATTTCTAACATTGGAAAAATGCTGCATTTTTTCAAGTCCCAGAATCTCTTCTTTAACAGAAGCAATCGAAAATCCACTTGACTGGAATTACTCCATAACCAACAGGACGGTCTCCTGGTACTTCACCATGACTGAGAAAGTAGCTAAGCATTTTGAATGACTAAAAGGGCGGCCTGATAGCTAAATGAAATATGATAAACATGACTGTAGACCAACCGTGTAGAAAATCATAATTGAAACAAACAACAAAGCAGGAGATAAGACATCTGGTACAGTAGCAATCATCAGCACTAAGTGTAGAGAGTGCAAACCTGCACTTTTGTATGTATTTATTTTTTATCTCCAAAAATACCATCAGGGAATTCCATTCCTAGAAAGGAATGGACTAGAATCCTCAGGATTTGTGGGAAACCAGCCTTTCACTCTCAGTTTGTATTTTCTGAAACAACTCTTCTGATCCACAAAACTGAAGTCTTAGAATCTTCTTTATCATGGTGTTTCTTCTTTAATCAGCTTGTAGCAATTGCCACAAGCAGGTCTCATGCTAAAAACTGTATTGTCCATCACTGTTCTATTCATTTCAAACCTAGCATCATTTGGCTCTGATCAGAACAAAATATTCAGAACAAGTAACATTTTAGCTAGTAGTTCCAGCTAACAATGCCATGTGTAACTTTCTTCATTTAATTTAAATACCCATAACACCAGCACTGTCACCTGCAGAAACATTTAGACTCATGACCTTTCCTGCAATGTGCAACACAACTAGATATTCCACAGTCCCTACAGTTCTTATGCTGCAGCTTGAACTATAGCATGTTCTTTGATGAGATACCTCTTTGAAAAACCACATCAGGAAAACAGTTTCACGGTCCACTGAGAGACTGCCCATTGCTATACTGAGCCTTTTCCTCAAGTCATGCTGCAGAAATTAGGTCCGCAGAAGCACTACTGCCCATCAGCCTTGTCTAGCAGAGCAGAGACAGGATTTCTGCTTGAGCTGAGATGAAATAGCTCTGTTTTCAAGTTAGAACTAGGATTTCTGTTCAGGAATGCTCATAAAGATTTTTGTGGCATGCTCTAGGCTTACCTCCTGGACAGTGCCTCGCAGCCATTTTACACCGTCTGGATTCTGCAATGGTTGGGCACGGTATCGTGTCTTTCGCTGGCTTCTTCACAATTTGCCTTGTTCTTGTTTCCAGGCCCCACTTAAATCCACATGTTTTATTATTTCTGCTGCAAGTTCCCCATTCACTCCACTGACCAACTTCACAGCCTTCTGATAAAGCAAAAGAAAACCTGTTAGATATTCTTCTGGTTCTCTCCTTCTCTTTTAAAGATTTTTAATTAGCAAGGACCACTAAATTAGAATGTACTACTTAAAAGCTCTACTACTTACTGGCAAAAACATAGAAACAAAATATCTCACAGAATCTTTTCAGTCTACATCACCCCAAGCATAAAACAGTCACACTATCAGTTTGACCGTCTGGACATCATATTAGCCCCAAAGCCCTCCTCAAATGCCGAGTTTGATTTTTTTCCTTTTTTTGATAAATCCTACTTGTTTGTCACCCAGATGCACAAATCTCAAGAGTTCACATTTCTAGGTCCTGTCCATCATGAAACAAAAGGACTTTTCCTAAAACGAGGAGTCTGTGCTGGAAGCTGGTAGCTTCCACACCTCAAGGTAAAACACCAAGCTAAGAGACTCACAAAGTTGCCAGAGCTGACTCAGAGTTACAAAATAAAATTTCTACTAAAAAAAACACACTTTCTGTTTTACGTTTGGAAAAAATAAAGTCTGAACTCAGTGCTACAGATTTTATAGAGCCTGCAAAGAATTATCTACCCTGTTTTGAAACAAGAGAGTCAAAATATAGAAGACCAACTTGAGTTTCTACTTCTCACTCTCCTCCAGTTCACATCATCTTTTTCATTTGTCGTTGTGACCACCTACATATATTCCTGCTTTCAGAACTTATACGTTTTTTGTTGTTGCTGGGGGATTTTATTTTATTTTATTTTTTGTTATTTTAAATTTCCCCTTCCACTAGCAGAAAAGTGTCAGTTATAGTAAGAATGCCCAGTACAACACTTGTGATACAATGAACAACCTAGATGGGCTGCTATATCCCACCCTTTGCTTTCTTGTTACTTGCAAAATAGAACAGGGGAGAGGTGTAGAAAAAACAAAAGTGACTCTGAAGCCCAGATGTTGCTGAGCTTCATGAACAGGGCGTATGTTCAATCTGCCCTGTACCCCTGGATTCTGGATTCTGTAAAAAGAAAAAGGAGCAGGTAACTTATATGGAGGTGAAAATTCAATGGGCATTCAAGTTCTAAGCAAAAGGAGGCCTTCCTGAAATCTTACAAATTCTGAGTTACAGATAGATGTACACACAAGGTGATTTACAGGACAGAACTTCAGATGCTGAACAGCATTCCCAACAGCGTATCCTTTCAAAGTTTGGAAGCAATATATATATTTATATGGAGAAAGAGATCGAGTCACAATGTTTTAGTGAATATTTCTTAATTGGAATCATAGAATCATTAAGATTGAAAAGCCCACTAAGATCATTACTGCAACCATCAATCCATCATGACCATATCACTAGACCACATCACTCAGGGCCACATCTACCCTTTTCTTAAGCATCTCCAGGGCTGGCAAATCTCCCACCTCCCTGGGCAGCCTGTCCCAGTGCTTCACCACTCCTTCTGAGAATAAATTTTCCCTAAGCCCAACCCAAACCTCCCATGGTGCTACTTGAAGCCATTACCTCTTGTCTGATCACTGCTACCTGGGAAGAGAGGCCAACTCCCACTTCACTACAACCTCCTTTCAGGCACTGTAGAGGAATTACTAAGCATCAGCTTAAAAACATTGTTGTCAGCATTCAAACCTGGACACTTGGCAAAAAAAATTGGCTTCAGCAGCACTACTGGGCTGGAAGACTCACCCACACACTCCATGAGCTCTTCCAAGGCAGCAAATCCAGGCGGGCAACCTCTGAAACAGCGGCCTCTGTGGGAGTAGAAGCCAGCTTTGCATTTGGTGCAAAAGTCTCTGCTGAAGCAGGAGTCGCAGTTTTCTATTCTGCATCCTGAATCAAAAAAATCAAAAGGAACAAAAATGCTGCTAAGTTAGGAGAAGATTCAGATTGAAAGGATTTGTAAAGGGATAGAATAACAAGATCTTAAGTACCATATTGAGATATATTGCCACCCTGAAATCTATCCACTATTTAGGAGAATCTATCCACTATTTAGGAGAAACCAGTTCACTGCATCTCTTGTTCCATATGCCCTTTTAATTCTGTTTTCTAATAAAAAAATAAAAGCTTCCAATTAAATGGCTTGTGTGCTGATTTGATCTTTTTGGAGGAAAAATGCACATTATTTTCCTTGTAATCAATATTAAGGAACATAAGACAAACGGTTTATTTTGGGAATTAGATCTGTGCTACATGTATTGCAATTGCTTTATTATTTATCATTGCAAGCAGGGTACAAATTTTTCCCTCACCTTTTCTGCTGTAAATA
The DNA here is from genome assembly GCF_039878825.1 of Excalfactoria chinensis. Lineage (NCBI taxonomy): Eukaryota > Metazoa > Chordata > Aves > Galliformes > Phasianidae > Excalfactoria > Excalfactoria chinensis. The sequence goes on along the minus strand of NC_092826.1, from coordinate 17,183,291 downwards.
ATACATGAAAACATTTAGCTTTGTTTGACTTCTATATCTACACATATACATTTCCTAACAGGCAAAAACAAATGAATAAATAGAACTGTTCTGAATGTAACTTCTCTATTACCATTGAAGTCCGTGCATAAAAAGCAAAAAAACCAAAAAACCTTTATTAGAAGACTGAAAGAGAAAAAAAATAAAAAAAAAAGGAAAAAAAAATACTATTGCCTTGTAAAATAGTGAATTTCACTAATAATTTTGGTTAAATATCCTCCACAGTAGACTACAGAGTCAGAAGCAGACTATTCAGAAATTTCCTATTTCACACTAAACCACAGCAAACTGGTAATGAACTAGATATCAACAACAACAACAATAAATAAAAAATAAATAATAAATAAATAAATAAATAATGAATAAATAAATAAATAAAAAATTTCTGTTGTAAAACAGAAATACTTCCATGGAAGGTTATGGAAGTCTCTCATACATACCTAGGAAAAAAAAAAAAAAAAAAAAAAAGACTGGAAAAACTTTCAGAAGTAAAAGTCATTATATCTGAAACAATAATAAACACATTAGAGCTTGTCATTTTTTATCTATTCCTTAAGTAAATTTGTCTAATTCATGTAAACTACATTATCTGTATCCTGTCTTCAGCTGAAGTTACAGCAGTAAGCATTTGTTACTCATTTCATGTAATGATGTACTAAATGTTTTGGTCATTTGCGTCATTCATTTCTTTTTCATTCTTCTCCAAAGCCAGAAATAAAAAAAGTAAAAAGAATTAACAAACCACAGGGACTTCCGAAGTCACCAATTGGCATCCCAGTCCCTGCACTGTAAATTTAGCCAATCTATGAGATAGATTTTAATATTTATTCATAAACTTCAGGGGGTAAGAAGGTATACCACAACAGAAACTGGGTGGTGGTGAGGAATTGTTCTGTGTAGAAACTAGACTATGAAGGCACTTTCCAGGTCAGATTTCTTGTGACACTGAATAAGAAATTAGACACCCTGCATAGAGGGGATTAAAAAAGAAACAATTTCAAATGATGGTACATCTTTGGTGTTGAAAGGACTCGCAAATCAAAATCTGAAGTCTTCCACTGCCAAAGATACAAATTTCATTGTGTAGAGACAATCACACAATCCATTTACTAGCAAATCCAGTGTACAGCATTTCTGAAAGAGACTCCCAGAGCTTCTGTGCACACCAGCAGCAAAATTTTCCTTCTTACCCACAGCCTTCCTTTAGGAAATTCCCAAGATTTACCATTTCCTTCTCCCGAGGTTTGCACCAGTCTCCAAAGAACAGAATATCAGTGTTCATGCAATAAATACCTCAAAAAAACTTCCCTAGGTGAATGTTTCTGCAAGGCAAAATGATAAGGTGAGCTGCTCTGCAGATGTACTGCAATAGTTAATTGCAAATCTGGTTTGTTATACTCCACATGTACTGCAAATATTAATTGTGATGCTTGAATCAAACATCCACTGAGTTTAAATATTCAGAAAAAACATTTGCCTCTTGCACACCCACACAAGGCAGTTTGAAAAGACTTCAAGGTTTTTCCAAACCAGTTAGTCCAATGATGAGGTGCAGAACACCAACATGAAAAGAAAAATTAGCATCATGCAACCCTCCCTCATATCCAATTGACGCAAATATATTTTTGAAGCAGTGCTTTAACTATTGCTTTCAAATCACGCTGGAGACTGTTGTGTTTAAAGTCTATTCCATTTGAACTCTTTGAGATGGAAGAGGGATCAAACAAAGAACACCACTGCCTGATAACATATAAACACACTTATAAGGTGAAATCTTGCCTTGCCTTACACTGGGGATACCCTACATAAAACAATTGCTATTTAATAGACCATGTGAATATCCTATATTTAAACACTGAACTACTAACTCAGTCTTCTACCAGTTCCTTGATCAAACTTCAAATTCCCACCCTATTTGTATCTCTTGCTTTACTTTCCATGGGAGTTTTATTTTGTGTTACAGAACAGCCTTTGCCATGACAATTATGTTTTGGAGACATAGTAGGCGCTCTTGGGCTAAGGTTAAGATTTCAAATATGAAACACCTATTGTTTAGTCTGTATAAGATGCAGTTTTGGAAAAAATACAAAAAAAAAAAAAAAAAAAAAAAAAATCTGAACATTTTTGAAACTGAAGTATTAATTCACCAGAGTGATAACCATTCCTGGAATGTGACATTATTAGGTGCTACTTGGGATGTTTCAAACTATTAAAGATGCTTAAGCAGCTCTAAGCCTTGCAGGACAACTCCAATCAACTAAAGAGGTAAAGAAAGTATTCCAAATGTTAGAAATGCTAACTTTCTACAAGTCTATTTTCAATCGCAAACTATCAGAAGAGTGCTTATAAAACTGACATTTTTTAAAGTATATTAGTTTTGGTGCCTGGCTTCACCTGATTATATGGTTTAACATTTAATATCTTCATTGATGACCTAGATGAGGGGATTGAGTACACGCTCAGTAAGTTTGCAGATGACACCAAGCTGGGAGGTGGTGATGATCTGCCTGAAGGTAGGGAGGCCCTCCAGAGGGATCTGGATAGGCTGGATCGCTGGGCTGAGGTGAATGGGATGAGGTTCAACAAGGCCAAGTGCCGGGTCCTGCACTTCAGCCACAATAACCCCATGCAGTGCTATAAGCTTGGGACTGAGTGGCTGGATGACTGTGAAGAGGAAAGGGATCTTGGGGTGTTGGTCAATGCTCAGCTGAACATGAGCCAACATTGTGCCCAGGTGGCCAAGAAGGCCAAAGGCATCCTGGCCTGTATAAGAAATAGCGTGGCCAACAGGTGCAGAGAGGTAATCATCCCCCTGTACTCAGCTCTGGTGAGGCTGCATCTCGAGTACTGTGTTCTGTTTTGTGCCCCTCACTACAAGAAAGACATTGAGGCCCTGGGATGTGTCCTGATAAGGGTAACGAAACTGGTGAGGGGTCTGGAACACAAGTCTTAAGAGAAGTGGCTCAGGGAGCTGGGATTGTTTAGCCTGGATAAGAGGAGGCTCAGGGGAGACCTTGTTGCACTCTACAGCTTCCTGAAGGGAGGCTGGGATGAGGAGGGACTTGGCCTCTTCTTCCAAGCAACAAACAGAAACTGAGGAAATGGTTGCAAGTTGTACCAGAGGAGATTTAGATTAGACGTAAGAAAAATCTTTTTCTTTCAGAGTGGTCAGGCACTGGAATGGCTGCCCAGGGAGGTGGTGGAGTCACTGTCCCTGGCAGTGTTCAAGAAGTGCCTGGAAGACGAGCTCCAAGATATGGCTTAGTAGTTTGCTGTAGCTACAGTAATGGGAGGATGGTTGGACTAAATGATTTTATAGGTCCATTCCAACCTTGTGATTCTATGATTCTAGGAATGCTTTGTAAACAAATCATCTTTACTTTTTTTTTTTTTTTTTTTTTTTTTTTTAATCAATGAGATATTAATAAATTAACTGTTTCTGAGTTTAATAAATCAGTAGATGCATTTAAAAATTGAGCAGGACTAGGGAAGTCATCCTGCCCTTATACTCGGCATTGGTGAGGCCTCATCTTGAGTACTGTGTTCAGTTTTGGGCACCTCAGTACAGAAGGGACATGGAGGTACTGGAGCAGGTCCAGAGAAGGGCAACGAGGCTTGTGAAGAGCTCGGAAAATCAGCAATATGAGGAGAGGCTGAGGGAGCTGGGACTGTTTAGACTGGGGAAAAGGAGGCTGAGGGGAGACCTTATTGCTCTCTTCCAGTATCTGTAAGATGCTTGCAGTGAGAGCCGGGCAAGTCTCTTCTCACTGGTGACAGAACAAGGAGAAATGGCCTCATGTTGCACCAAGGTAAGTTTAGGTTGGACATTAGGAAACACTTTTTTATGGAAAGGGTAGTCAAGCACTAGCATAGGCTCCTCAGGGAGGTGGTTGAATCACTGTCCCTGGATGTGTTTAAGAGCCATTTGGATGTAGTGCTCAGGGATATCATTTACCAGAGGTGAACACAACCTTTCTCTTGCAAAGATGGTAACACCAGGACACATACCAGCTCGAAGCCCATAGAGCACATTGTCAATATTAGCTGGATTATTTTATCTCACCCACTGTATAGTCCAGATTTGGTGCCTTCTTACTCCTATCTGTTCAACTTCCTAGCAATTATGCTGCTGTAGTAGCTGTGAAAAAGTGAACCATTTCCACACAGGCAGATTTTTGTGAGTGTGGTATGCAGGTTTCTTGTTCATTGCTGGCAAAAACAAACAAACAAACAAACAAAAACTAGTGGTGGTACTATATTTAAAATGGTGTTTTGTAGCTGAGAAATTGCTCTGTTAAATTGTGCTCTTTGTATCTCTTGTAGCTTCCATGGAAATAAACAGGAGGCACTACTTTCAGAGCAGCATTTGTGATTAAGAAAAATAGCATTTAAAAGGTGGTTTTATTTTTTACACAAGAGAATGAAAAAAAATCAATATTGCTAACAGTTAAAGAACTGAACTGGTTCCTTCTGATTGCCACAGCTTTTAACCAGTTGAAGTTTTTCACCTTAGCATCTTACATCTAAGTGTGGCAAAGAAAAGTAGAATCTTCCTTACTTCTCTAAATCCTTTTAAATTACTAGTTAATTTACTGACAATTTAATCAACTGTATATGTGAACTGTTGAGCCATGGAAGTTCAGATGTGTGACCAGAAGGGGTGGAACATGGTTGCACCTCACCTGGACCCCATTTAAGGGCCGACAGCCACTGGGGAAGGATCTCTTTTCCTGGAGATTCCTCCTTTTTAGAGTTTTCCTCTGTAAGCCTAGATCCTCAGGTACAGGTGAGCATTTCTTCCTTTATTGTCTCTTCTCCACCACAATAATCTTTCCAACTATAACATCTGTAAAATGCCAACTTAACTGTGCTACTCTTCCAACTGTACATTTGTTGACTGTACAGGCTGGAATGTGAGATGTTTTTTTGTTTTTAATCTGGAGAAGAATTGCTTTTGGCAAGTCATCTTATTACCTGTAGATCTAATTGTCCCATTAAGATTTTAGATAGAAGCAGTTTTGTAAAGGAAGAAAACAAATAATGCACAGCCTCCAGTATGCTTCAAAATGCTTTTATTTTGTCTCTAAAAATAAACAGAAAATTGCCGTCACTATAGGGTTCCTAACTGCTGGGAAATTTTGGAAGTAGCAAGAAGGAGGAGCCTAGAAGTGGATGCTTTGGAGATACAGAAGGCTGATGTCAAGAAGAGAATGAAATGACTAATTCAGTAGTGCAGAAGAACCCTAAAGAGCAATCACATACCTTTGCAAGGCCAACTGTACTGCAGGGCAACAAAAATCTAGGACACTTAAACTTCAGAATCTCAGTGAAGAAAAGGGGCTCCATTGCTGCTGTTCCCATCCAGCTAGCAACAAGAAGTCTGTAGGTTAGAAACTCTACCTCTTCTTTCCCTTTTACTCAATTCAAGCAGTGGGTCTGCTTCCTACCACACCCAAATCCCTTCTATTCCTGCTCAACATTGTGTCTCCCTACATCCCACTGGAACTAACAACCTGCTACTACATAGCCAGGACCTCTCAGACTCACTATAGCACTCTCACTGTATCTCATCTAACATAGTTTTCTCTTTTCTAATGTTTCTATCTTGGCACTCAAAGTTAAATTATTGCTTCTGTCCTACCAATTGAAAGGTATAAAATATACATAAGATCACAGGAAAGCCAGACATCTTCCTCTGCTACCATCTTTATATGTCTGGACTTCAAAATGCACTCAGTGAAATCTGGTGTTATGTCTGATTATCACACTCCATTTCTAAACAGATGGCACTTTTTAAAGTGTTACACCATATTCCCACCAGAGCTGTATGTAAATGCTACAAGATTCTGACATCACTGAAGTCCATGGCAAAGGTCCTAATTGCTGCAGCAAGAGCAGTTTTAAACTACTAACTTTTTTTATGCCATCAGATAGACCACAGCCCACTATAGTTACCCAAATGGGCAAAAAAAATACTAAAACTCTCCTGAAGAGATACAATCAGTCATGACAAAAATGCATTTGCAGAACGACAAATGAAAAACCAAACAGTCAGAAAAACTGACTTACTACAAGTCTATTTTTGATCACAAACCATCACAGGAGTGGTTGTGAATACACAGCCCCATGACTTCACCCCTCAGGGGAAAGGGTGGAAAGAAGTCACTACTTTGGTGAAGCTAAGATGGGCTGAAACTAAGTTGAAGTGCACTGCTCAAGTGCCTTTAGCAGTTAAATGAAACAAAGCTAAACAAAGACATATGCCTTCAATAGAGCTCTGAAAGTTTGGTTCATGATACAAAATATATACTGACTCTGATGGAAAGTCTAGTGATACTGTGTAATTTGTTCATTTATCCTGATAAAAGAATAAGAACTTAAGTGACATCTCAGTACAGCACAAAGGTAGATTATGTCAAAGGGCTTCCATGCCTGAGAACAGCTAGAGAACATACTCAAGAAAGAAGCATCACCATAGCTCCCTCCATGAACTAGTACTGAGTTCCCACCTAAACCAAGGGTAAGGAGACCAACAGAACCAGAGCATCAAAATCTTTTTGTCCTCTGGAGGAAGAGAATCTCTCCCTCAAAAGGGCTCTTATCAGAAAAGACTCCTAAAACAGAAATTTCGAACAACTTAGACTTTGCACTTAGACTACTGAAAGAGAGTAGCAAAAAAATAAAAAAATAAAAAAATAAATAATTCTGGACAAAACTTAGAAACTAAACTGTCCTTTGACTTCATTTTCAGTAAGCCAAGCATCCCATTGCACTTTAGAAACAATTTTCTTCCAAAATGATTCTATTATATTATTATTTTATGTAATAGTTATGAAGCATATATCAGTTAAGATTAGAGAAAATGATCTGTTCTAGAAAAAGGGTACTTAGCTAGTGAACAATAAAACATTTGATTTAGGCTTTATCTCATTTATACTGATGTGAATAGTGACCATGTATATCATTACAAAAGTATATCTAATTGAGGTGGGTATCGTTCCCAATGTTTATTAGGGCACCACATAAATGGTTTGTTAAAGAACTCTGGAGGGAAGCAGAAGTCTAGATTACAAATCAGGCCCAAATTAGAGATACACTCAAATTGAATAAACTACAGTCATAAAAAGGTTTCCCTGGCATGTGTTTACTTCCTCACAGTCATGGTAAGACAATTCTTCTAATTCTTCTGTTATAATAAGCATTAAACAATTGACAGACTCATCTTTTAAGGGGAAAAAATAAAAATAAAAAATCAAAAGTCTGGGAACTCAGAATATAAATTAAATTTTGACCCAGGTACATGTGTTTTCTATGATTAAGCAAAAAAAAGCACTCCTGTGAATACTTAAGTCTTTACTGCAGTTAAAGAAAGCATGATGTTGTTAAACACTGTCCTTCCACAGTACATCTACCACTAGCTTTTACGATGTCAGAATAAGTTGAATGGTAAGGAAACATAATACCTTTGAAAACCAAACTGAAGCATAAAATGCTTCAACTTCTACTCTCACCTTTCTTCTGCAGCCCTGGAGCTACAGTCTTATCCCCAGGCTGCCATCCTGACTGGCTGTTGGCACTCCTTGGTGCTCCATACCACCTCCTACACTGATTCCCCTGTAGAACTTCTTCGGCTAGTAGACATTTCAAAAATACAGCTGGACTATACATTTCACAGGATCCTAGAATAGCTTAGAAGGATCCTTAAAGATCATCTAGTTCCAACCCTCCACCATGGATTTAATAATTCACCTTGAATTAAAAGGCACATGGGGGAACAGACAGAACAGTTAAGAGCAGGAGATATGGCCAGAGCTACAGTAAGCTCTGATGCGAGCAGTTCTTGCAGAGGAGTGACTGAGGGATTAGGGGAGATTTAAGCTGAATATAGGGATATGTTTTTTACTATAAGAGTAGTGAAGTACTGGAACAGGTTGCCCAGAGATGTGGTGTATGACTCTCCTTGGACACATTCAAGATCTGAGCAAGCCATCCAGCTGTAGAAATCTCTGTTCATTGTGGGGGAGATAGACTAGTTATCTTTAAGGGTCCCTTCCAACTCAAACAATTCTGTGATTCTATGAAGAAACAGAGACCAAAGTGTCAGTTGGCTTTAAAGAATCAATCAGAGCACGAAAATCACAAGCAAAAATGCTTCAGACTACAAGGGTGCTAACAAACTCCTAAGCAGTAGAGGCTTCAGTAGCTGAAGGATTTAGGATTAAAACTAGAAATTCTTTCTGAGCTGCAGCTTTGGCAGTGGATGAACATGAGCTCTGGAGAACAACAAATGCAGCCTCTTGACAGTAATCATTACCAAAGTTTTTCCCGGGTCTATCATTTCAGAAAGATCAGAGCTTGGAATATGAAATGCTGCTTATAAAATACTATAAAGGGGATTATTATTATTATTATTATTTTAATAAATTCACTTACTAAACACTTAATACATTTCTATTATGTTCTTATCTTGATGTATTATTAGTTGAGATCATTCAAACAATTGCCAAAACCACTGTGGTTTCAATTAGTATTTTACAAATATACAACTGCTATATTAAGTCTAAACTGACTACAGTTAAGAAATCTTTAATTGAAAGCACTATTAAGACTTTTTGTTGCCAGAATGGTGGAAGGATACTCTTTCATCAAAATATAAAATAAGGTCAAAAATTAAAAATCAATCAATAAATAAGAACAAAATAGGAACATGACCAAATACTTACCAAGATGCAGTTGAAGGAGGAAACAGTAGTGGAATAAAGGGGGGGGGGGGGGGGGGGGAGGAGAAGGGGGAGGGGGAGGGGGAGGGAGAGGAGAAAGATGGAAAGATGCCTGATGCCTATACCATAATAATAATAATAAATAAATAGCCTCTGAGCTTTGTATGTTCTGCAGTATTACCTAAGCAATAGTTAAGCCAATACACATAATTGATGCTTTGCTATTTTGTAAGAAAGCTTTAAAAAATCATTACCTTTCTTTACACAGAAACTGTACATGTTTCATAAATAATAGATTGACAAGCCAGCTATTAAAAGCTTCTCTTTATCTTGTTTTCACTGAAGGTACATGGAACAGCTAATCACAGTTTTAGAAATGCCTGGTCCTCCCACGAGGAAAGAAGGTGAACATAAACAAATGGAGTAGCCAACTCAAGCTGAAGGGAACTGTTACTGTGTCTTCCCCCTAGAAGCTTACTAGAGACACTGACCAGGTTGAAAGGCTCAAGATAGGCTTGAGAGATTAATTAAGCCAAAGTTGAAACAACCACAGGGGTGACAGAGTTCATTTGATTATTTTATTCAGATTTATTGCTTTGTTTTTCTCAAAAGATTTTTTTTTCCCCATGTTGGAACAGTTTGCTTCAAACTTATTAATTATTAATAAACTGTAGCACTCCAATTGGGCACTCTTCTAGAGGAAAGACTCAACACTTTTCACTTTCATGTTCAAGTGTTTTGACTTCAGTGTTCCAGAAGAAAATAAGCTCCAGCAGGAAGTACTACATTGATTTCTAGGGAAAAGCAGTTTAGAAAGTACATGATTCACTGTTACTAGAAAAACAGTCTAGAACCATTCAGCAAATTCAAGAGACACATACTGCTTACATGTAGAAAAAAGAATCAGCCTTGAAATTCAAAATTTCCATAATTTTGGAGCTGTTGCACTTGGCTGTAGTATTTATTGTGTTACGTTTGGCACCAACTATGTTTGGCTTTCAAAATCATGTCAACATTTTCCATAAAAATACGTTCTATAGCTTCTTGAACAGAAACGGGCAACTGTTCCAGTAATAAAACGTTAAACAGCTTTTGTGCCTGTAAAGGCATTAATAGGGCAGAAATCATTTCAACCTAAGTAATTCAAGCCCTGTAACTCCCAGACAGATTTTAATGGAGCCAGAATTTTTATTATTTTTAGCTGAGATAATACTATCTGAGCAACAGTCTGTAACAAGCTGTAACTAAAAGTATCTGACATCAAGTAGGAAGAAACCTATTCTATTTTTCAGGAATGTTTATTTTATCTCAGCTTGAATCCACAAAATGTCCACGTCCACAATGCAACGTGCGTACCATGCAAGATCACCAAACCAAGAGCAAAAACGCAGATATGATTTATAAATACACCAGTTGGCGATCACACCAAAATAAAAATACACAGCTCAAAAATCATTGGAGGGGAACCAGCACTGGTCTGTAAATGCAACTTGTAATTATTATTCTCAGAGGGAGAGACTGTCAAAAGCATGAGGGTGAGTTAAATATCCAGCACTCAACACATGCCAATATAGATTGGACACAGCCTCACATTTGTGCTTTTCAAAACCAATCCTGTAATTCAGGGAAAAAGGCCACTTTCTGTAAGTGGTAAAAATGTAGAATAAGTGGTATTGAATTCACAGCGCACCTCTTGCAAGCTTTGGGGTTTGGGGGGATAAATACATTCATCTATTTCCCAAAACTGTAACAATATTGAAAAACATTTTCATGTTGCCAAGCTTTTACAACCCACTTTCGAAAGGCTGAAAGCAGACAATTTGCTGAATTCACAACCATGCTATGAAAATTAAGGCCAAGCTCCTAAATTGTTTTACAGAAGGAATGTATAAATGCTATTCCGCTCTCACTGACTTCTTCATCAAAACCTAGCCACCTGGTACAGATTAGGCAGCGCTCAACAGCATTACCTATCACAAAGTGAAGAATACCATATCCACTGCACCCACACAGGGAATGGGGAGAAACAGGCGAGATGTCATTACGCTGGCTGGAACATGGCCAGAGCACTGCAGTTAATACTCTTATTCCAGCCAAAAGTGCCACAGAATGACCTCATGGGCCTGTCAAGATTATGTGTGATCTGAAGGACAGCACCCACTTCCTCACAACACAGTGCATCCCTGTGACATGCTGCAGGACCCACGGGAGAGTTCCCTACATTTAACAAACGTCTGATTAGTTCAGGAAGCAAAGAAAAGCTGTTTCTCACTTCAGGTTCTTCAGTTTGGTGACCTAATTCTGGTCAGACTACAACACATGAAAAAAATATGAATTAGGGGTGGTAGCAATGATTAGTAGTCCATATGGGTAATCGTCCACATATGAGCATATGGAAAAATCGATACAAATAGGCACAACTGCCAGATAGCGGTAAAATAACATGCAGATATACCAGAGCACTCGTAGGTCTTAACAGCCCATACTGCTAGGCACAAACATGCAAACAAGGAATCTTGTTGCACATTAGCAGGTTGTAAATTTCCAAATAAAATGCAGCACTAACAGTGAAAGGTTGTTTGTTTGTTCTTAATAGTACATCTGTTTTATTAAAACAGCAACACTTACATATTAAAACATGTATGGTGTGAGGTGTCTGGTCTCCCGAAAATCATGTTGGAACAAAAAGCATGATGAGAAGCCTACTCATATCCCAGTGCATATACTGGGCTTGTACCTATGTGAAGCATCATTAAATATATGCTTAATCTTTCCTTATTATAATGGGAATTATATTTTTTTTTTTAACCAAAAATAGTTGCTTAAATTATAACTCTTTCCTACCTCCCTTTTAATTAAAACAAAAGAAGCAATAACAACAACAGCTAGGTTAACACAACAACTATTTAGCCAGCTGAACACAACAGATTCTGGCGTGAGCTTAGACATTAGCAAATAAGTTTTTATGAAGACCATGACTTCTATAAAAATATTATGTTCCACAACATATTGCCTTAAAAAACAGAGTGTGAATTATGGTTTCCCAATAAAAACTGCATGTAAGCTTTCAAAAACATCAACAAAACAAACAAAAAACCCACGCAACTCACTTGAACATCTGTTCATATCTGGCGTTCGGAGTCCATAGTACCCTGATGGGCAGGAATGCAGGCATTCACCATACTGCCTCATTCCTTCTCTTCGTAGGAAGAAGAATAACTTGTGCTGGCATCTGATGCATCCATTATCCTTTGAACAAGACAAACAGCCTTTGCAAATTGGATTTGATCCATAGCTAGCTGCAAAATAAGAAGATAAATTACACTTTAGGGTCATTTGGAAATTATTTTGGCTGTAAGTCCTCTTTCCTGTAAAGTGTTCTCTACCGCATGATTACAAGTAGTTTCAAAAAGAAGGTTCTGCGAGTGTACTCATTGTCAAGCATCTGCACTAGGAAGTGGATAAAAAGAAAAGTAATCTCTATTTTTAACTAGTATGTACAGCAATTTAATGACTTTGATGCATTTTAAATAAAGATACAAAGAAGTATCCAAGCTACAAGCCAAGACCAAGCTACATAAAATTCACAACCAAAACAAACAAAACTTGTATGCTCAATTCTAATTTGAAGCTGAGCATATAAGTACAAAACAGATATAAGATATTGGCACCTTAATCTATACACCTGGAATAGTATTTCCAGAGTCAACACAGATGCAACTTCTGATTTGTGAACACAGCAATATTAAGTGTAGCAAACTACAGAATGGGTACAACACCCACTATGTACACATCTTTCAGGTATTACTGTAGTGCCTTCTAGGTCTTTGTAATAAATATAAAGACAATTATTTCCAAAAAGATAGAGAATCTGTATGTTTGTTTTCTATGAGACTCTACCCAAAATGAATTGAAAACAACATGCACAGGCATCTCAGAAGAAAGGCATTTGCATCTGATCACCATTTTAGGTCATAGAATCATAGAATCACAGAATGGTCTGGGTTGAAAAGGACCACAATGATCATCTAGTTTCAACCCCCCTGCTATGTGCAGGGTCACCAACCACCAGACTAGGCTGCCCAGAGTCACATCTAGCCTTGAATGCCTTTGTGGATTCACTAGCTGTTATGTTTTCAACTAAATGTACTCTCTTTTTTTTACTTGAGTGATAGTACAACAAACCATGGCTGCATCTTTCTCTGCCCTTATGAGCCTTTAATGTTCTGCCTTCCTCCAACATCAGGCTGCACTACACACAGCCAGCTCCTTCTCAGGTGCTGAGTCAGCACAGCAGGTTAGCAGAGGGATGAAGGCTCAAGATGTTCCTGAAACCGGAATAACTTAATAGGTCTTTCTTAGATATTAAATTGGCCACGGGATTTCACAGAAGTCTGCCTGCTTATATCTAGTTTACTAGAAACAAAAGAGAAGCATTATACATGAAAAGCGTAAAGTCTTTGAGGTGTCAAGAGCTTTTGAATAGAGGTCACTCTGACAGCAGCTGGCCCAAAGAGCAAAGACTATGTTTAATTGCTGTATTTTAAAGTATCTCGTAGTATCTATGCCCTAACAGTACTCCAATAATTTTATCTTACATGGATGTATAAAAGCTGACTTCACCAGCTGAGCTGGGAAAAGAAGAAAGGAAAAAGCCCACCACCCTCTGGAACCAGTAGCTGATAAGCTTTACTCTCACCTTCACACATCTGCACGCCACATTCTCGTTCTGTGGCTGCTCCCTCCCCCCCCTACCCCACGCCTCTCCCAACTCAGTGTTCAACTCCTATCCAGTGCAGAACACTCCGGGTGGGTGGCGGACAGGACAAGTAGCCAAGTGAGTGGTGGGAAGCTGCTCAGCCAGTGAAACACTTGAGGGTGGAGTTCTCTGAAACCAGGCTCGCATACTGAGGTTCTCTTGATGGGAATAGCATCCTTATCCCCTCTGGTATACATACTACTAAATTCTCACACCCATGCACCCATGGCAAAGACACATCCTACAAGACCAACTGCCTTAAATCCCTGAATCTGTGCACACATCCTGTTGCACCCACCCTCCACTCTCTCTGACACAACTTCTATGGTTTGTCTTGCAAATACTGTCATTCTTTGAAGATGTACAAGAAGGAAACAGGTGATGAGCTAGGCCTGAGTGTATCCCTCCTCTCACTGTCACAGAAACTGCTTTTCTGTAACCACATCAAACACAGGACTGTGTATGCCAGAGCAATTGTTGCTTAACACATGATGAGACCTCCAGTTCCTCTTTTAGTTTCCTTGAATCTCACCCTTAACAAATCTGTAACTCAAACTCATTCAAGGTTCCCCACAGAATCCTGTGCTTTAAGAAAAAGAATTAAATGGATCAAAACAAAAGTAAAGTTACAACATGCTTCCAGTTATTCACCACCGCTCAGAGATCTTTCTGGTGTTTGAAACAGTGGGGGTCAGGATCTCATATACAGAATGATGTTTGATGTTCTACCTCAAATCAAGGATATTTTTTCCTCTTTGTCCCTCTGGAACAGCTGCACAATATTGATATCAAACAAGGCAACTTCATCTTTGCCCATTTACCTGCATAACTGTTGCTCCAGTGCTATGCTCTCTTCTGGAATGAACTAGCTCCTTCCACAACATAACCCACTCATGCCCCCAGTGACAGTCTGCACTTGAGAATCCTCCAGGTAAGCAGTGGGAAGACTGTCCAGCTCTGTCCCACAGCCCTCACACCCTTTTCTGACCCACCCTTTACACTAGACGTATGACTTTCATGAGCAGCACCCTGTACACTCACACCACACAACATTAACAGTTTTCATAAAAAAAACTATCCAGTCACACAGTACAATCCTCACATTATTTCAGAGGCTTTGAACAGAGAGAAGCTTATGTATGATTATGACTTAGTGCAACCACACAAGGTGAAGGAACAAAACACAACAGGAGGGATAAAGCTAAAGGCTGCAATTCTCAGTAGCGTGGCTCAAGGATCACAGATAACATCAGAACAGACAAGTCTGTAGGATCCATGTAGGTCATACCCTCATTGAATTTCATCAGATTTTCACATCATGGCTACAGAAAACGTCTCCAACTGACTCCACTGTCCAACTTTCCTTTATCTATGACTGTACAAGCGTTACTCTCCTTTTTCCCCATTTCTGTTAAGATGTTGGTTTTTCATTTTTTGTTTGTTGTTTTTTTCCCTCAACCCTTCAATTGACAAGAAAAATTTAATTATGCTGACCTCCCTGGATTTCAGCCATAGCTCTATCCCAACAGACTCTCACATGTCATGAAACTAACAGCATAAAATGGTCTTCAGTTACTTTATGTTAGTCTTACTTAGGATATGATGGGTAAATCCTTCACAGACCCACATAACATGGAATATATGAAAGAGTGAATATGTAAGTAGGGTATATTTATCCCAAAATCTTGCATATAAGTTCCCCAAACTATCATATATCAGCTGGCCTTCTTTATCTCATGAACAACCTAAACAAATTTGCAATTTCTCCACTGTGTTTTTTCTTCTCAGAACACTGTTGCAAGGTGCAGCATTAGAACTTTTAAACTGCTTTGAAATCTTCATAAGAGAGGTATTACAGACGAAGTACGTGTATTGCTACTTAAACAACTGATGATTAGACACACTGATTTCAGATAACATGGAGGTCATGGTGGTAATACAATGATGACTTTCCCTCTCACTCTCCTATTTACTATGTTACAATAAAAACCTGAATATGCACCAAGTGTTTTTCTCACTTTTTTCACCATGGTAGGCAATAAAATCAATGAAAGGCTATACAGTGGTAAGGGAAATAAATATATGGACAGGACATTATTTGTATGCTACAGTACAGAGTAAACTTTATGAAAGAATCTGAAATTTCTGACTGTGCTACTTCGGGCAACTGAACAGTTTGCAAGTATTTTGTACACAGTAAGTTACTGTGAAGTATATGTTACAGAACTGCCTTTCTTCTACACTGTCATCACTAGTATTCTTAGCAGAACTTCAGAGGAAGCAGGCAAACAACTTCTGCAATTTTTCTTTCAGTTAGAATTGTCCCAAAGCAGGAAAAATCATGATATGCTCTGCTGCTAAATTTCTTGGATACTGAACACATACTTCATCAAATCAAGTATTCCAGCACCATTTTCAGAATCACATAAGCATACCATCTTGAAGATATCAACTTAACTTTAGCTCTTCACCCCTTTACACACAAGCTATAATCAAGTTCTACAAGTCCCCCACCCCCTTGGGAAGCCTTCTTTTTCCATCTCATCTCTCAACACGACAAATACATCTTATGGCATATAGCTTTCTCAATTCTCAGATAACTGGAAGAGGAAGTGAACGCATCCACATTCACCAGGAACATCTATATGCTTCCTTTTGAGTTGCTTCATAACAACATGTTTTTCCCCTTCTGTATTAGATGGCAAGAAAAAAATAACAAGCTTACAAAACACAGTCAGACACATTCCATGTTACCAGTTGCGTCACATACAATGTAAAACATCACACTACTCTCTCAGTTCTCACATCCCTATTTCAACTCTGCCTGGAACACCCTCCTCGACTCTGTGTGCCAAGCAGGCAGGTTTTCTCCATCCAGATCCCTCATGAAAACTCACTCCTTCCACAAGGCCCACAAATGCTAACCAGTGTCAGAATGCTGCTGTCATCACATCATAAAACCAAAAATGCACACATGCTCTAAGTTAGCACCATCCTCTGGGTCTCAAAGCACATGATTGCCCTGGCTGTCTGTTAACATTGTAAGCTCCTTGCAACAGGAGTAACATTTTGAACAGCCACACAGATATGTATCCAGGTGTGAAAGCTGCACATAAACACAAACACACACCTTTACACAGACAGTGTCCCTTCTATTCTTTTGGCTTGCTGCTTCTATAGCTACATTTCTAGGGCATCTCTGTATTTAAATAAAAATCATTTACAGACTTGATTCTCTACGTTGTTGGTTTTTTTTTATTATTTTAAATCTGGGATAAAATACGCCAAGTTAGAAAAGGTTACTTGAGAACACAGACTAATACCCAAACACTGAATGAAACACTTCTGAACTCTAGGGGTGTTCAAAGTTTCATGGTTTGGATCCATATCAAGTAAAATCAAATGTCAGCTAATTACTTTAACTCTTGTCTGGATCAAAAATATTAAAACCACTTCAGCAATATGGCTTAAAGTGAACTGTTATGACTATTTGAAATCACAAGAGAACCAATGGTGCAAAATGAGTCTAGCCTGTTCCCCACAATAAGACAAGTTGTTCTGCGAGCAAAAGAGCTAGCAGCATTTTATTTCCTATGGATTTTAATGTTTTGCAGCCCATACCACAATAACTGCTACCAATTTGTTTCTTTCTTGTATATTCACTTGCAAATAGTTACAAGTCTCTTCAGAATCTTGTGTTCACTTCACCCCAAGAACATGGTATTTTTATACAGCTGGATAAATGGGTCCCAAATCAATTGGAAATAGAAGCAGCCCTGGCAGAAAAAACAAGCAGTAGAAAATAACATCACCCTAAAATAATTTCTTTCAAGCATTGGACACCATGCTCATTACAGTACTAACTGCTCACTGCCCATTCATTGTTACTGGACTTGAGTTCTCTCAATTCTGAAATTGAGATTATTGGTACACTGGTCAGCTTAATGATTGTGATTGCAGCTAAACAAAGCTCTGGTAATTGGATTTTTAGCTCAGATCTAGCAAGAATGTCTCTGAAACACTTATCACTGAAAGCAAAACATGAGGTACACAGATGGAACTTGGGGGAGAGAATCAACTAAAAGATCTCAGTAAGCTGCACTTATTGCAGAAAGAATAGATTTCATAACCTGAAATTCAATTAATGCTATAAAGTTATCCCATACTTCTCTCTCAAGTTCAAGGAAATAAACTACATTCCTGCTTGGCATATGAGTTCAGGGTACCTAAGAACTGAACAATGAATACAGCCATACAGATGCATCAACACTATATAGCATACCAATGTACTAATTCTATGAGACTGCAAAGTCATATAGTTGAAAATAATCTAACGGGCTATGAAAAGGAGATGGCCAAGAAAATGGTGAATTTTTCACTTGAGTTATGTAAACACAAATTTTGGATGAAAAAAACAAAACAAAAATGAGTAGCTTGACTCTAGCTATTGTCTTAATTTAAAAGAATTAAGATATTCAAGGTCAAGGGGCATTTTTGTGATCAGTTACTCCAAAGCCCTGTACAAGAAAGCCAGAGAACTTGTGCTTTACTGAAACGTACCATTTAAGAAACCATTCAGTCTTATTTTAAAATTGTTGGTGGTAAGGAAACCACCACAACCTTTGTTAAGATATCATAGAGTCTAATCATTCTCACTGTTGAAAACCTGCAATGGAATTCTGAACTTCAAATAGCAACCACTGGACCTTTTTATATCTTTGTCTGCCAGACTGTTAACAGTTTTTCAATGTTTTTTTCCCAAATGCAGACACTCTGATCAGGTCAGCTCTTAGCCTTCTCATGGATAAGATAAACAGAGCAAGATTCCAGAATGTCTCACCGCAAGGCAAAGTATCCAATCCTTTGATCAATCCCTTACCACTTTATCAACAGGCTTAGGGACACCAAAAAAGAACACAGCAATGGAAAAGTGATTGCGCCAGTGCCAAATACAGAAGTGATACAACTTCTCTACTATTCCTAGATACTACTCACTTGAAACATTTATGTATTATGGAAGGATTTGTTTTGGGTGGGTTTGTTTGTTTGTTTGTTTTGTTGTTTGTTTTTTTTTTTGTTTGTTTGTTTGCCACAAAGACACTGCTTCCCAAGTACCTCACTGCTCTGTGTAGGAAGCAGCCATTTTGTTTCCCAATGCATTCTGCAATTATTCTGGAGATCACGCAGTGATCTGATCCTTATACACATGGAATTGTTTTCTTCTCAGTTATCTACCACACAGAAAACCCCCATTTTCCCTAGAGTGACAGTCTTCCTCTGAAGATAAACAAACTGTGGAGTGACACTTCATTTCAATGACTTCAGTGTAAATCTTACTAAATCAGCACACACAAAACCATAGAATGGTTTGAGTTGAAATGGACCTCAAAGATCATCTTGACCAACCCTCCTGCTATAGGCAGAGACACCTCCCACTACATCCAAAGCCCATTCCAATCTGGTATTGAACACTTCCAAGGATGGGATATCCACAGTTCCTCTGTCTCAGCCAGGCAGCTTTGGTCAGCCACAGCCTGCACCTGCACAGGGCCTATCTAAAACTCCTACAGAGAGAACAGGGAACTCTAAATCAATTCATACATGCTCCTAGTCTGGCTTTTAAAATTTGTATTTTAATTTAAAAATTCACATTCCTAAGAACTTCTTTACAGAAAGGGTGGTTAGGTACTGGAATGGGCTCTCCAGGGAGGTGGTTGAATCGCCATCCCTGGATGTGTTTAAGAGCCGTTTGGATGTGGTACTCAGGGATATGATTTAGCAGAGGTTTGTTGTTGTGGTGTTGTTTTGTGGGGTTTTTTTTGTTTGTTTGTTTTTTGGTTTTTTTGTTTGTTTGTTTGTTTAAGAGATAGGCTACTGGTTAGGCTGCGGTTGGACTTGTTGATCTTCAAGATCTTTTCCAACCTGAGTAATTCTATGATTCTATGATTCTAAGCTAAAATGCCCACTTTCATCTTTCTGTTTTTCACCTGTAGTTCTTCTATCTTCCAGTACTTGAATGGAGCATATAAACAGGAGGGGAAACAACTGCTTACGTGTGTTGATAGTGGGCAGGACAAGAGGGAATAGTTTTAAAGTGAGACAGGCGAGATTTAGGTTGGATATTAGGAGGAATTTCTTCACACAGAGGGTTGTGACACACTGGAACATGTTGCCCAGGAAGATCATGGATGCCCCATCCCTAGAGGCATTCAAGGCCAGGCTGGATGTGGCTCTGGGCAGCCTGGTCTGGTTGTTGGCAACCCTGCACATAGCAGGGGGGTTGAAGCTAAATGATCTTTGAGGTCCTTTTCAACCCAGGTCATTCTATTATTCTATGATGATTCTATCTCATCTATGCGTGAGGCCCAGGAGCATCTTCAAGGACTCATACATAGTTGAGAGTGTTTGTTTTGAATGCTAAATTGACTTGCCTTCCACTGAAAATAAACTGCATTTGGAAGCAAGAATATACTCTCAAACAAAGGCAGTTCTACTTCTAAAACAGAAGAAATAGCTTTATTTCTTTCAGTGACTTACTATACCTTGGGCCAAATTTTTTTTCTTATTGTTAAAGCAGATATCACAAAGATCTATCCAATAAACACTTATTTGCTTTTCTCACAATGCCATGCTGGTGAGGAGGTAACATCAGGGGGATATCACAACACCTAACTCTACCTGTCAAGTCTTGAAAAACCACTTGCTCACCAATCTTTCTATTTAAAATTTCCATGCCATACCCATCTAGAAATGCACAGGCTGCCACGACCTATTTCTTAATTACAGAATTGTCTAGGAATGCATTTTCCCCATCTATATATTCTGAGCTGTTATTTGACACTACATTCAAACTTCATCTAGCATACTGTTTCTGCAAACCAACATCTGGTACACAAATTCTACTGGAACATAGTCACAGGCATTAAAATAAATTCATTTTTGGCCAAGCCTTTTAATATCTAGAATATTTCAACTAGTTGCTGTGAATAAGATTCATCTCTAGCATGCAGGTGAATAAACAGAGATTTAAGTTTTTCCTCTTTGATGGTGTGTTTACTTTGTCCTCTATTGTAAGTTATAACTTTTCTAAGCACTGAAATCTGCAGGGATCCAACGTAGAGGCATTCCAACAAAAACACAGCTCCAAATCCAGATCCACCCAAACCGCTGAAGACAAAACATTATTGGAAGCATTAAAGCTAAAGAGGTGAAGATCCAGAACACTCAGCTTTAAAACAGAAAGTACAGTGACATATAAGCCAACCTTATAGTAGATGCATGACATTTCACTTTCTTATTTCACATTTTTATTGACCAGTTCCTAAAAAGGTAGAAAAGTTTGAGGAACAGAGAGGGGAAAGAAAAAACAGAGAGAGCTCAAGCACTTCTTTTCCTAGAAGATCAAATTCAATCAATATTTACATGAAATATATATCAAATCTGGACTCTGAAGATGGATAAAGTGTATAGCAATTCCTGTAGAAATTTAAAAATGTGAAGATTACATGGGTATTTTCACTACTAGATTAGGCATACTAAACTAATGACCACATGCTCAACTATTGTTTACTATCACATTTTTATTGTGCAACAGGAACTGGCACATAAAGGGAATGCCAAACAAATAAATGTTGACCATGGATTGTAAATTTGCAATAGTGAAGAACAAGTCTTGTTTCTCCAGTTTATTTAGCAATGAACACAATGATGAGTGTTTTATAAACACTGAATTTCTGAAACGTTTGACAGAGTGCAAATGTAGCTTTCTGCCTGTCTATTTATTTATTAATATTATTAAACTGAAAAGTAGAGAAACTCATACCCACTAAGAATGAAGAAATCTAAGGTTTAGATATCTGTGAGTAGTCTGGAAGTTTTAATGACATCAACCATAACCTGTGTAGGAGCCATTAAAATACATGCAAGGTTATATTCACAATCTTGCAAGTTTTACAGAAGAAATGCTGTATAGTTCCTTATGAGAGCAAAAGCTACCTACCAAAGCTTCTGTAGAAAAAATCCAAGCAGAACTGTGAACTGTCTAAGCCAAGGAGGCAACCTTCCACAGACTCCTTAAGCTTGACTTACCCTGTGGTCCTATGACCTGTGCCTGATACCACAGATTTGACTTCTAGCTTGAGAGAGGAGATAACCTGAGCTATTCATGCATAGTTCTGAGTGAGGAGGAATGGGCAGCAGAGCACGTGGGGACAAGGAAAGTTTTCTGGATGTCCAGATATATTCTGTCTTACCGGAGATTCCAGAGACAGCCAACAAGTACCAAGGAAGAAAACAGAAGCAAAGCAGTTTGGAAATGCACTATAGTAAGAGAACCTAAAAGCTATCTTCACAGCCAGAAGTAACCTTCTCCATATAAACTGAACCATCTTAAGAGAAAAAAAATAGTTCACAGAAGGAAAAGGCCTACACGTAGCAACATAATTCAGCTCAAACCAGATGAAGTTCAGAAAAACACAAGACATCTACCATTGGCCAAAACACCCAAAGATTTCCCCTTACAGATATTTCTCTTTTGAAAAAGGCAGAAAGGACATTGCAGAAGGATGGGTAGCAACCCACTGCTTACTGCAAAGGACCTCCGGCAATGATGAACCACCTGCCCTGTGGTGGCTTGGTCACCAGAACACAAGCTTCATTATCAACACACCAAACACAACAACTTGAATGAATTTAGTATTACCAAGACGAAGGAGAAATAGCTGTATGTTCAAATGCCAAAAATTACTTTTTAATGTCACAGACACAGAAGCAACTCCAAGGCCTAGAAAGCTCTTACAAAAGCAGAGTTGGGACTGGTGATCCTTCAGCCCCCTGAAGAGAACAGGATGAACTTTTCCTTAGTCATTAGTTATCAAAAAGAAAAGCTGCATCCCAGAAAATTTTGGCATTGGAAAAAACTGATATGAGATATGCCTGATTAATAATTAAAAATAACAATTTAGAGCATCTTTACTAAAGTTTGGAGAGGTTGTTTTTTTTTTAGTTGCTTGGTTTCTAAAGAGCACTGTTTCAGTGGGTTTGCTTTGGAGCAATATTATATATAGATTAAGACAATAAACAGGTAACTGCTGATGAAAAATTAGCGTGTTTCTGTGAGTTTTGGTCTGTTTATGCTCCCACTGCTCAAGTAATATATAGCATAAGCCAGAAACATAACTATTTTGAACTTTGACAGAGACAGATTCATAAAGTTTAAAATACATAATGGCATAATTATCAGAAAACAAAAATTAGGCACTGGAAGGAGATAAAATTGGGAATTGATGAGGATATTCTACTGGATAAATAACAAGCTATAGTTATACATGTAGTCTTCTCCTCCTAACAATAAATAAACAAATAATGTGGAAGTAGCATTAAAGCACAGCCTTGAAGAATAGAAAAATAAGGCAGAAACAGCAAATAAAATGAGATAACTGATAAAAAACTCAAAGGGTTAAAAAAAATAAAAATAAAAATTAAAAAAAGAGTAATAAGAAAAACTAAACACCACCCCTTTAAGTCCTCAAAATTCCCAAACTTGACAGTGAATAAAGGCCAGAATAATAAACCATATTTATAACACTTAAAATAACAGACAGAGAGAAAACAAAAAGACCCTAACAGTTACACCTCATGTTTGCAGTCGAGCAGGATGTAACCACCCAGTGTGATAACACAGCTCTAATCCAAAGTTTACCATTCCTACAAAACAAAGCTATGCAATTCCATTTGCCAAAGAGAAGAAATAATCAACTATCACTGCTATTCAATCATTATTTTTTATTTATTTTTAATAAATGTTGGAAAACAGGAAAGCCCAATAGCTTAGAAGGCAACCATGTAGCAAGTAAATAATTCACCCAACATCAATTTCAGGAGGAAAAAAATAAATAAAACTTGAGTTTTTAAGAAAGTGCTGCAAAATCAGAAAAAGAGACTGAAAATATACACATACATGTGCAGTATATATAGATAGATATAACTATGGTTTGGGATCAAAATAAACTGTTACTCCCTTTGAATGTGGAAGGAAAGAAAATGGTTGGCAAGGTATAGCTGCACTTCTTCATCTGACTTAGAATGACACAGCATTTTGATTTCAGATCCCAGCTCACAAACACATCTCAAGATGTATACTGACACTGGAAACAAATCAATGCTAACCCACAAAAGACTCAATGAATATGAAAAATCTTTGCTAGTATTGTCTTCCCGTGACAAGAGCTCATGGGTTAACACATCACCAGAATGACCCATCCTTGGTACAGAGTCAACTCAAGACTAAATACAATCCAACAAATGCAGTTGAACAAAGGTAATTATGAGCTATTCAGGGAAGGGAAAGAGTAACTCTTGCTGATGACTTCCAAATAGAACTGAATGCATCCACCTTGCAAACTGGAACATGTTACATGAAGGCAAGGGGAGAATGGAATGTGAAAAGGCTTGGAGACGTTGTCTTAATAGGGCTTTCTTCAGAAGATACACGTCAAGCAAACACTTCAGAATATGAGAATTGTATGTTTGCCAGTTTGGGTCAGAAGCATGCTTATAAATCAGCCCCTGATATAAACTGAGCTTGTTCCACAACGAGCAGACTTGGAGGTGTATTTCCTTCAGATTAACATGAACTGAATTGCATGTTCCAGGTGTACAACTAACACACTTCAACAAGAAGCATCACTCAGTCCACAGGACCAGATCAGAGATAGCCCAATGTAAAACCCTGAAATTTGTGGAAGTGTGGGCACCATGTCCCCAGAACCCCTACTGGGCTTCATTTCTTGCTATCTTTTGTCAGTGAGTGAACTTCTCTATCCCATGAAGGATCACAAATACCTGGACTGCCTTTGATAGATTCACACTTGTTAGAACAGTAGTTATAAATCTTACATGGTCTCATACTTCAGGGCTCAATGTGTAATCTGTAATGATTACTCACATGCAGGCAGAAACAGTTCCCAAGAACGAGGGAAAACTATCACTCTTCCTCTGAGTAATCAGACTGGCTATGACTAGGGGAAATAGCATGCTAGATCAACACTTGTGTCTGGTTTGTGTATGTCCCCCATACTCAGAATCAAGCTAGTTATCAGATTACACTCAGAAAGGAATTTTCTTCCATCAAATCAAGAGACATGCAACATGTGGTGTGGTTTACTTGCTAGGACTGTCTGGACAATTCTCCTTCAGTTAAGGTATCAGGCCTTAAGTGTTCAGTGGCTCCTTGGTTATTGCTGTGGTTTGTAGCACAGTTTGGTCCCTTGAGAAATGAAATGTTTTCTTCCAAGTTCCAGTCTTACTGTTATCTTTATGTAGTCTAAAAAGGTATTTATTATCATTCACTTTTATTATTAAAGGCTGTATATCTGAGAGAAAGAAATGAACTACTCAGGGAAGCCCTGAGCTTAGGATAAGACACCTAGGTTCAAGTTGTAATTCAGTCACAGTTGTTTTCATAGCTTGGCTCTATCCCAGCCAAAACCAGGACAGCAAGCAACTTTGCTTTAATAGTGAATAATAATACTAAAGTAATCAGACTAGTATTTTCAAATGAGGTGCCTGTAACCTTGCAGCCAAATTGATACTTTGATATTCAAACAGGTTTCTATGTCTAACATTGCTGTACATTCCAAATAAGTCCAGAGGAGCCAGGACCACTCCAGGACTGCCCTCCATGTACCGTTTTTTAAGTGGTAAATGCTTTGTCATTGGTTTCCAGTGAGGGAGGGCTTTATAGTACAGCCTTAGTGCAACTACTGTCTTTAAGTCAGCCACCTATTTCATACAATGATTACCACTCTCACTATCACATTTTTGACTTGAAGTAATTACTCAGAAGAAAGAACATTTTCCCACTGGAAACAGATGAGATGAGGTTTCTGCAAAGACAAGCAGAAGGTTTTTCAGAATACGGCTACTAGGAAAACCCCCAGAGATCTAGACATACTGCCACCTAACAAGAGCATCCTAAAAATTAGCAGTAATAAATGGGATCTCATAGACAAATAACTGGCTGTAAAAAGAAGCGTTGCTGTGGGTAAGTCTGAGCTCCAATACAAGAAGTGAAAATAAGCTTAAAAGATCCCTTCATACACCTGTGATATGTTCTCTTTACAGTGCTATTTCAAAGGAAGAATGAAAAAAATTCAAATGTATCTCATTTTGCATCTCAGACAAACTATGAAGTTTAAGAAATATTCCTTACCACAAAAGCTGCAGCTGAGAAATACAGGCACGTTTTGAACTCTTACCAACTGAGACAAATTTTTTGGAAGTCAATGATATTTGGTTTTGCCTCCAAGAAAGGCCATTATACACACTACCATTTAAATTGATATTTAAATACTTCACTGCTTCATCTGAAACCTTGAGTTACTCAAGCAGTCCCCATCATTTGGTTTGGGGATGTTTTTGTTTCTTTGGTGGGGTGGTTTTGTTTTCATTGTTGGCTTTTTTAAGAAAAACAAACAAACAAAAAACAGTGTGTGAGAGTGGGATTTTTTGTATGTTTCTTTTTTCCTGACATTGTAAAATATACAAGAGAACAGGCTATCCTAACCTTAAGTAATAAAGCTTCAACAAAAACTGAATAAATGAAGCAAATAGGATATTCTTCAAGTGCTGCTCTCCTCCAAAGCACGGGCTGCAAAAACAACATTGTGGTGTTCCACACTTATGCCTCAAGTGCTTTTCTCAGGTTCCAAGCTGCACGTATTCAGTGTGTACATGCACACATATACACATGCAAACTTATTCCCTGCCAAAGCCAGTCCTAAAAAAAAAAAACAAAACAAAAAAAAAAAAAAAAAACCAACTAATTAAATCATAACATGGAAGGTTTTGTGTCTCCCTCAGGGATCTTGGAGTCACTACACTTTCTGTTAAATCAGTCAAAAACCACGGCCTTCATGATTAAAAGAAGATGTAAATAAAGGCAGAACTTACATTGCCAATGCCAATTTATCTCATTATTCTCTAAGTGCACATGCTGGAATCTGAAGCATTTTTTGATGCAAACACTGACATTACAAAGCCAACAAGGCAAGCAAGCACATTGGTGAATCTCTGAAGCAAGGATGATGAGGAATATTTGCCAGGTAGTCCTAGAGTGAAAGTTTTGTTTTATGTAAAATGTTAATATTTTTAATACAGCTTCATCTTTTTCTTTATTTAAACTATAATACATCCCAATGTAGCACTACTAACTGTTGCCTATGTACTTATTTTTCAGCAACTAATATTACAACCATTCAGATGCAGCATGATGCTGAACATGAAGCAGCTCCTAACTTTAGCATCCACTATTGCCAAGGCTTTGATGTTCATTATAAAGTAACATCACAGTCTTCTTACTGTAGGTCATGGCACAAGGCCCAGCTGATTAAGCTCAAGGACACAGCATCACCTCCAAGAAGGGAGAGGAGCACCAAGCACTGCAGGCAGAACAATTGCCCAAGGTGTGACCTGGGCTAGTGAGTTTGGGATTGCATCAACCCCTTATAGAGGAGGCCTACCTCCAGCTACTGCCTGTTTCCATTTGATCAGAAGCACCAGCCTTGAACTCCAGACACACAGGCATACAAGGAAATATTAACTTTGTGGCTGTTTTCCTTTTGGAAATTTTTATTACATCTGCCTGAAAAGAAATAAATAAATAAATCCAAATTAGTGCCTGACCAAGATAAAAGACAAAGCAGATGACAGAATCATCATGAAATATTTGAGAGATA
Organism: Excalfactoria chinensis; assembly: GCF_039878825.1. Lineage (NCBI taxonomy): Eukaryota > Metazoa > Chordata > Aves > Galliformes > Phasianidae > Excalfactoria > Excalfactoria chinensis. The sequence continues at coordinate 17,156,037 of NC_092826.1, read as the reverse complement.
ATCACATGGATTATCTGACTTATGTATTTCATTGCAGCCAGAGAAAAGACTGGATCCTGGAAACAGCTTCCCCTTTCTGCAAACTTTCTATAGGAACTCTTAGATGACTCAGCACACCCTAGGCAGACTGGATTTTGGCAAAAAAGATATAACCCATCCCACAAAGATGGAATGGGAGCAGAGTGGAAAGGTGATATATATGTATAATGGATATGTATAATGGCACCTTCGTATACCTATTCTCTCCTCCTAGACACCTCATGTATCAACATTCCCTGTGGAGCTATTAAACACAGCATCTAGCTCTGTACAATTACTATAACCATTTGATTTTTATAACATCCCACTCCAGGCTTTCATTACCCCAGACTCATTTGATGCCAACTCTCCCTTCCTGGAGCACCAGGGCTACGTGTGGAGTCCAGCTGGCGAGTCAAAGAGACATCATAAATTGGAAGAGAGTGCCGGAGCTACTTAATGCTGCGGTGAACCAGAGGAAAAGAACCAATTGCAGAAAAGATTTAGGAAATAGATGTAAGGTGTTAAAATATCCATTGAGAGCATAATTTATGGAATGATATCCAGAGCACAACAAAATTTAATAATAGAGACACCTACCCAAACAAGAGCCATCCACCCAGACCAGGTTCTGCACAGACTAACCCATGATATCCCCATACACCTATCACTGTACATTTCCTGACTTCTAGGAGTGCAGTACAGTGAGAGAGCAGTAGCTTTCCCCACCTTACTGACCTTCTACTAATTTAAAAGCCGCTAGATGCTTTGTGTTTTAACAGTTTATGTGCTTTAATAGGATTGATTACATGTGAAAATCACATTTGCCACACTGTCCACTATGGCCCTTGCTGAACAGCTGTCTCCTCCATCTCCAAAGATGGAAAGAAAAACATGACTGTACCATAGACCTGCAAGAAAACATTGTGCAATTCCCAGCTCTGCTTGGTGTGAGCACTGTGAAACACGTTCTTTATAATTTAGCTTTTAAAAACTACATCATTCATATCTGGAAAAACAAACAGAAGGATACATGAATACACCGCATTTCCTCTCCACAGTTATAGCAACAGATTTATCTGCACTCTGTTCTTGTGGAGACCAACCATTTTCTGATGAAGCTGACATGATGAACTCACTCACATGCAGAACAATCTGGTTACACAAACACACATGATGAACAGGTCAGAGGCAGAGCCAAGAACTCTGCTCACCAAAAGTAAAAGAAATCCACCACAAATGCTTGACTCTTCTAAGCACAACCAGTCAATCCAATAACATCGTGAATAATAAGGAGTTACACAAATTCTATGAATTAGGAATGAATTTTTACTTTAACAGCACTAGTTATATGATTACTTTCCACGTTTTTCTTTTTTTACAGGCTTGTTCATTTATTTTTAATTATTCTGCTCCCTAACTATATAACTCTTATCCAAGTACCCCTACTAATCCAAATCTCCCAGGTAGAAAATGGACCTTGTTTCCAGGGACATACAGAAAATACAACTTCGCTTCACAGAAGCCTGTTCTACAGTTTCAGAAACCAGTCTTCACCCCAGTGCAGAATAACATAAGAAAAAAGATCTCAAAGAAAAGTCAAATTCATGCACTACCCACCTGAAAAAATAATGTCTTTGCCTCCAGAGAAAATGGCAGACACAGAAACCTGGCATCCCCTTCCCAAGTACTCACTCCCTTTCATAGCATCCAGTGAGCTAAAGAGGAGTCCTCAGCATACAGAGCCATGACCAACCAGTCATGTGGCCCAGGACACTTGAGAAGCTGCTGTGGCAGCCCAAGTCCTGCCAGCCCCAGAGCACGGAGGTCAAGCAAGATCTTCAGGAGATGCAGCCTCCAAGGCATCTTTCCTGGAGAAGAAATGATGCCCCAGGGAAGCTCACAAGATCAAGGTGGCTTTGTCAACACACTGATTTCTGCAGTGATTCTGATACAACCCAGACTTGGTTGTACGTAACAACCATCTGACTGGCAGCACCTATATGGACCCACATTTATTTTGTAGCTCTCCCTGCTGTCTTATTCAGTAGTAAAAGTCCCTGACTCATACAGTCTGCAAAAGAGAGCATGCAAATCCCTACCACCATGCTTAAACTTGTAACTGTTAATCCTAAATGGAATATGTAGTTCAGTCTTTCACAGCCAGCTTACTATTTAAACGTATCCAAACTCACATTTTTCTACATCGCTTCTGTTTGCCAGTAGATACCGTAAGGTATAAAAATAGGAGATTCCTATTCGGTCAGAAAAAGCTACAGTTATTTCTAGATAAATCATCTTGAAACTAAAGTAATGCATTGGGAAACGCAAATTAAGAAGTTACTTGGGGTATGCTTTACTGCTTAGTGACTGGAGAACACATTTATCAATACATAGAAGTTCAGTGGGAAAAATAATTACCATCTCTTTTTAAAAGCTGCCTGAACTCCCTGTTTCCTTAGGGAAACAGTCTTGCCAGCCTTAATTATAGTTTCCTCCAACTGTAACATTCATAGGTCTTAAATCCTTTACTTCGTTTTATTGCCAGTAATTAGAGAGTGCATGGTTTCTTTCCAAAAAATGGAAATGTTTTAAAATATTAATAACTTTGTCAGGAAAATTAAGTACTTTGATACTGCTAAATGATCACTTCATTCTCTCCTCTCTGCTCCTCCCACTCCATTTTGCTGAATTAAGTTTGGAGCATAATATATGTCGTGCTTGGATTTCTCCCAGACTTGAAACCATTATTTATCATTTACGATGCCTTTTCAGAACACATTTGGCAACTGAATCCCAGCCAGGTCCCTTTTTAACCAGAGTTTGAGTAAGCAGGTTTCAGACACCAGAACAACAGCTTGTACAAAGAGTCAAAGTACTAAGTCTGAAACTACTAAGTCTGAAACACACATTTTCTTTCATTCTTAAATGTATTGTGCAAAATGAAGAACACTTTCTGCTTATATGTGAGCAATAAAATATATGACCAAATATGCAGCTAGTACTTTGAGCAGTGCAGTCTAGTAAACAACAAATAGGATAAAAAACCTCATCAAGCAGTGGACTGGGCACACATACAACAAAGTAGAGATGTTCTGTTATGTTAGTCAACTAACAACACATGCTTTGCACCCAGTAACTGTTAAATGAATATGAACAAACAGCACAGCAATGCTGTAAAACTGGGTGTAGGATCTGCAATATTATATCACTTATAAAACAATCTTAGAGCTAGAAGCTGTGCTACAGCAATTGCTATCTCAGGAAGCTGTGGTTAGCTACTTGGAGCGCTTCGTTCATTTGCTATTTTTAGGAAAGCAGACATCTAAATAAAATTGTTTTGTAGGCAGACAAGAGTTTATCATGTTCAAAAACACAACAGAAAAGGAATACAGAACAGTACTTGTTTATTGGTTGGTGCAGATGGAGGGAGATGTCATTTTGGAGCATGTGGTGATTAGGAGAGAAAGAATGGCTTATCGTAACTCTTTCAGTCCAAGTTATGCTGTTTACTTTTCTTTAAAAGTTTGCAAAACCTTTGGAGGCCCAGAAGGAGTCTCTGATAGATGGATGGCAGTTTCAAATGTTCTTTTTCAAGAAGGGATTTCTTCACCATACATAGTTGGCTGTGCAGCAAGGAGTGTCTCACTTGATAATGAGTACATTTCAGGGTTCATCCGGATAACTGTGGTCAACCTTTTCCCTTTCTTTTTAAAGATGAACATTGTCATCCTCACAGCTGTGTTCCTGGTGCACGTGCCAAAAGTGACAGAACTCTAAGGCCCTAAATTGGACCCGGAAAAAACCTGGTCAAAAACCATCAGCTCATCCATCCTTCTCCTTTCCTTGCAAGTGAAAGTTCCAACCAACTACCAACTTGCTGAGTCCTCCCACAGCCCCTGTCAAACAACCTAGCAGGCACAGGCCTACATTCTCCTACTAGAGAAGGAGAGAAGAATGAGGAACATCTATCTCAGTCAGGAGCAGAGATGCTGAAATATCTACATCCCAAGTATCTAACCAAATCAGTTTAGTTGTCACCGAAGCAAGTCACATCAACTTCCTACCTCAGAGGACCACAAAGTGCATTGGTCTGAGGGCATGTAGAATGATAAAGGGTATGCAGAAAGAATTCCAGTAAGTCTGTGGGGGATAAGCAAGTGAGATTTTATGGAGGAAAAGAAAACACATTTAGGCAGATGAATAGACAAGAAGTAGTTCACAGAGGATAAATGAGTCCATCATATTTCCACCATTTTCATGTTATTCCACCATTTTAATCAGATGAAAAAGCAAAAAGCAAACAAGCTCACTCCAGGTCAGGAAGCACTACATGTGAGCTCCTTAACTCAGTCCTTTACTGTACAAGATGCATATTAACAACCACAGAGAAAATCTAAGTTACATATCAGCAAAGGAACTCTTAATGCAGTGGCTCAGTTCCCTATCTTTTTTTCTAGTTGACAGTGAAATGACACTTTAATTACTAAGACGCTTAAAGCCAATCCTGCTATATTCTTCTGCTATCCACCCCCTGTTCACTTTGCTTTCTTCCACAGTCCAAGTCTGGTTGTCACAATCCAAATTTGGATTCTGTATAAACCACCAGCACAAGTACCAGCATTTGGTTGATTTTATTATTTAAATTATAGGAATTTTACATTGAGGATTGCCTTTTTGATGTTAGCTTCCTAAATGTGACACTCCCACCCTCACTGTGACAGGAAGTCACACTTTCTTCAGCTATCAGATGTCACATTTGTTTGTGCCTGTGTGCGTGTATCTGCATCCAGTGCTAAGCCGCTCCCTCAGTCTTCAAGAAAAGTTTCTTGGAGAGGGTGGTGTTGCGCAGAAAAGTGGATGCTGAACAAAGCTCTCATAAGAAAGGAAAGAAAAAGACCAAAGTAAAGCTGGCAAAAGAGTTCATTAGTGCTCTGTTTCAAGATGGTGACTGATTTCCAACTCCTATCTATCTTAATTACAGATGTAGAACTGATAGCTGATTTTCAGATAAAATCTGCATGCTATGAAACTCTAGAACTGAACACAGTACTCTAGATAAAGTCTCATGAGAGCAGAATAGAGGGGCAGAATCACTTCCCTCGACCTCCTGGTCATACTCATCTTCATGCAACCCAGGATACAGTTGGCCTTCTGGGCTGCAAGCACACATTGCCAGCTCATGTTAAATGTTTCATCAGTCAACATTCCCAAACCCTTCTCCTCAGGGCTGCTCTCAAACCACCCTCTGCCCAACCTGTATCTGTGCTTTGGATTGCCCCAACCCATGTGCAGGAACTTGCACTTGGTATTGTTGAACTCAATAAGGTTAGCATGGGCCCACCCCTCAAGCCTGTCCAGGTCCCTCTGGATAGCTTCACTTGCCTCAACGGTCAACAGAAACTAACAGGATATGTTGAGGTGAGATTTAGAACAAGAAAAATTAAGTCAGCTATTCTGAATATCTCTGAAAAAGTCACCTTTCATGAAGAGGAATAATTATCCAATCGATTTGTCTATTTTAATCACTTTCCACTTGATGGTCAGAAAATTTCAGCCCTTCAATAGAGGAGACTTTGGGGAAAGTACCTATTCTTAGAAAGAGAAGGTAGTGTAAATTTCAGAAATGATGCAAAGACATGAAAGGAAAGCTATTTACCTCTTCTGGGGGATAAGATTCTTTCACACTTACTCCTAGGGCCCCAGACTTCTTTTAGAGTAGAGGTAGAACTTCAAATTACCCTGTATGCATATAAATACATATAAATAAATACACACACCACAGCTTAACAGCTTGCTTGCTATCAGAGAAGCGGCCTTTAAAATGTGAAGAGAATGAAACTCAGTAAGACTACAGAGAAGACAAAATGTAGATACATGACCTCTTATAATTCCCCAATCACGTCTTTCCCTATTTCCCCCCCCCCCCCCCCCTCAAATAGAGAAGATAAAAAAATCACATTTGTGAGAATTGGAAAAATGGTGGATAAATTATTTTAGCAGCAAAATAGTTTAGTAATAGTAGTAATAGTAATCTGTTTAGACTTTGAACTGTTTGCACTGATGATTAGTCTCACATCCATCTGGCCACTGTTCCTGAAGATAGGTGATCTCAGGTATCATGTGTCAAAACAAATAAATAGAAATGCATCCTAACATGAAAAAAGCATAACCAAGCATCTTTGCTTGGTATTTAAGTGTGCTCGGCAACATTAGGTAAGCATACATAGAAGAACAGACTGATTTTTGCTGATCTTGTCTGTCAGCTTCAGACCATATCCAAAAAGTATACAGAAGTAAAATTCTGGCATAGAACTGGGGGCGGGAGGGGAGGGAGGTGGGTGTGGGGAAACAAGTTATTTTTACAAGCCACAGAAGAGCATCTGCATACAAACATGGAACAGTTTCAAGCATGATTCTGTGAGATCTCCCCCATCTCTACATTTTCACACACAGACCAGAACATTCCAGATTGTTTGGAGCTCATTCTACCCTGACCTTGAATGCCTTCAAGGACAGGGCATCCACCACCTCTCTAGGCAACGTGTTCCAGTAACTCACCATTCCCTACTGTAACACAATAAATAAATAAATAAATAAATCAACCTTTTTCCTTCCATCCAGTCTAAATATCCCCATTTACAGTTCAAAATTATTTCCCCTTGTCCTATTACAACAGACCCTGCTAAAGAGTCTGTCTTCTTCTTCCTTATAGTCCCCCTTTAGATATTAAAAGGACATTGTAGGTTCCCTCCAGGTTGAACAGAGGAGACGACCTTCATCCAAGCCCAAGTGAGGCAGCAGACTTCTCTAAGAGGGTCTGTTTGACAGATTGGGTATTCAGATATCTGCAAGGAGGAGTCACCTACAACTAATATCCACCTCTTCTCTTTTGCCAGCAGGTCAAAGAGAGGTGATCCTTCCCCTATACTCTGTCCCAGTGGGGCATAATTTATACTACTGCATCCAGTTCTGGACTCCCCAGTTCAAAAAAGACAGGGTTAGGCTAGAAGGAGTCCAGTAGAAGGCCACAAAGATAAAGGGCCTGGAGCATCTCTTGTATGAATAAATGCTGAGAAACTTGGGGCTGCTCAGCCTGGTGAAAAGCTGACAGAGGGGACCTGATAAATGTTCATAAATATCTAGAAGTGGGATGCAAATGCATGAGGCTAGGCTCTTCTCAGAGGCATGTAGTAATAGGATGAGGAATAATGTCCTAAAACTAGAACATAAGATGTTCCACACTAACATTCTTTACAAGAAAGGTGACAGTGCACTGGAACAGGTTGCTCAGGCAAGTTGTGGAATCTCCTTCTATGGAGATAATCAAGACCCATCTGGACACCTATGTGTATGACCTATTGTAGGGTACCTGCTTTAGCAGGGCAATTGGACTCGATATCTTGTGGTCACTTCAAACCCCTGCAGTTCTGTGATTCTGTGAAGATAAAGCCTTGATAGCAGAGGAAGGCTTTCTATCTTTTTGTTTTGTTGTATTTTTTTTGTTCTTCTAATGTGTACCCACATACATGCAACCAGAGTCTTGTACCTTCTGCACAGAGACACTTGAGAGGTGGAATGGGCAAGGAGGTGTTTTGCTTGCTGCTTCAAGCATGGAGTTATCTACATTCACTTCTTTCCTTTGAGTTCCTGCCTTCAGCCTAGTAGTGAGAAGATGCAGACTACCTTAGATCTTCTGGCTGAACACATCTCAGCAAGGGCAGAGCACAGTTCCTCTGCTCCTTCTCTCTTTTTGCCCCCTTGACACTTTCTAGCCCATCTGTTCTATCATGTAGCCTTGCCACCAGGCTAAGCAAGCCTTCCACCTGCTCACATCTCACACAGCTGTTTCTCACTTCTGCCATACAGTGAAAGGCTCAGGCATACTCCAGCCATAGGCCTGGATGGCTACATATTTGTCATGAAAAAAAGAAAAAAAATCAACAGTTGGGTAAAAATAGTCAGACCATACAGTGGGAATTATCGTTTCTATTTAAGACATAAATACCATAAGATTTTTTTTTAACCTTGAGGAGGTAAGGAAAGACACAACTCAAGACACTATTCTAACTCCTTATATAAAAAACTGAAATTGTTGAACATTTTTTGAATAAATCCTTCCAACCCTTGAAATATGAGTCCAACCAACCCTTAAAGCACTTTTAAAATGCACTTCACAAACTCCTTTTGATAGACACCAGAGACATTAAACCCACCTACAAGGTCCGCTGCAGAAACAATCAAGGAAAATAAGGGCCACACAGAAGCATTTGACTACACAGACAAAACAAATACAATACACATAAGATTTCAACACATTTTCAAGTCCTTTTAGTGTTGGCAGAAAATGCATGGTCCCTTGAGTCCCGCTGAAACTGTAAACTACCTAAGTCTCAGTTTCAAGAGTCTGTTGAAACAACTGTGTTTTCCATGTTGTATTGTTTTGACTACTAACATAGGAAAAAACATATACAAACTTTTTCTGTTATAGTACTTTTTCTCATTGCTCTCAAAGTCAGCAAATGAACATTTGTGACGACACACAGAACAAATTAGAGCATGCTCCGCAAACTCTACAATAAATGTGTAACAACCAAAAAACAATCAGTGATAGAGATCAGAAACTACAATGCAGATGACAAATATCTAGGCATTAAACACTAGACAGAAACCAGTGCTAAAAATCCCCCCCCACCCCCCCACCCCCCCTTCAAACCCAGGTAACTATGCAGAACCAGACAGAAAACAAAGGGAAATAATAGTATTCTGCATGTGCAAGTTCAATAGGTAGAAGTCAACATTGCAAGTGAACATATGAAGATTCAGGAGCTTGGCAGGATATCCTAACGTGCTTTGAAGGCAATCATGGAATTCAAACTACCTTGGCAAGACTCTTCAGAAGCATTGTTGCTGTAAAAGCTTCAACTTTCAAGCTGGCCTAACAGAGCCAGAGGCAAGTGCATTTCTTTATTCCTAAATATTTTGATTTTAAAATTGCTACACATTTACAGTTGTGAGAACAAGGATATCATCCACAGGAACTGTGCTAGCCTAGATTTGTAGGATATGTGGACTCCAATCTGCTTTTGTGAAGACAGAGTCTTGAAAACATAGGAATAAATAAGGCAGAACAGCATGAAAAGTAGAAAAGGCCTTGACATTGTACAACCTGTATAAGTCCTTTCCCATTTGCCAGTAAGACCAATTGAAAATCTCAATGATTAACTCACAGGTCAGCTCCTTAGGATAAGATAAACTACCCTCTGAAAATACTCATCTTCTTCCACTGACTACAGAACAACCTGAAAGCTAAGTGGGCCAAACTTCCCTGCTGAGACACATGTTTCATGGACTCATGGCTAGATCAGATGGAACCTAACCCTCGGATGGCTAAAATTACACAAAATGGGTCCCACTGAATTCTATGACATTCTTGTACTCTGATTGCTCAAATAACATACGCAATGCAGGGAGGCTAAACTTTGCAGCATAGGCAGACAGATGTTTCCCAGTAGTATTTGTTTTGTAGGCAACTGCTCCAAAGACATATAAATATCTAAGATAAGTAATTTAGAATTTGCAGTACTACAGGGGTAATCTTGCCTATTATTTTACAAAAGGTTTAAAGATATCATTTTTCTTTCACCTTCAGATGGAAACTACGATCACTCAATACACATGAATTCATACCATCACCTTTAGGTTGCCTCTAAAGATTCCTTTTATCACAGTTTATTACAATTTAAACTTCCTAACCACATAAGAAAATTACTTTTGGCTTAAATTTCAGTACAATTACCTCGCAGTGGTTGAATTTCCAGCTTTGAGATTTAAGGGGATTTTCTGGGGTTTAATGCTTTTTTGTACATACGTGCATTTAGCATTACTGTATGGTTATGCTATAGGAAATGAGGCACTGAGAACACCAGCTTCTTGTTAAATTCAATCAGCAGACAAACAACTGTGTCTTTGTCACAGAAGCCCAAGTTCAAATGCATAAGGATCAGATAATGAAAAAAAGAAAAAAAGTAGTATCTTGTGTGTTCACTTCTTAAAATAAAGTGAAAGCATATTGTGTCATACAAGTACCTAAGTCAGATACTCTGGAACTAAAGCAGTTTAAGGGACTGCATTTTAAAGCCTAAAAGACATTTAATCAGTTGGATGTTACACTAGCACGCACCACATTAAAATTAAGTTAAAAATCAGACTTTGTCTAGCAGTCCCTAAAAAAAAATGAGAGAAAAATAAGTCAGATATATAGCCCTAAGCTCCAGAAATATTGTTAAAATTTGGGAGATTTAATATTAAATTTGAAAAGAAAGAGTCAGAATTTCTTCTCAGAAACAAATTACTGTCCCAACAGCCTTGTTCTGAATATGTAACAGGAAGCGGTGAATTGTCGGAGGTATGTATAACTATGCCTAAATTATAGCTATAAAACCAGCTCTCCTAATTCTTAGAGAACTTCTAGTTAGAACCTACTCAGATTACATGCAGATAATAAAAAGAATTAAGCTAGGAAGCTGAAGGGGTTTTTTTGCCCACACATTGCTTAAATATGAATCCAATTACTGAAGTTTCATGGAGTGGCTGTCTCACTCCGTCCAGTTTCTCTTAAAACTAAGATGACATAACTGTACTGCTGCATTGAGCAATCCTGGATTAATGAGGGCAAATGAAACCTCTTCTACAGCATCACTCTCCTATGGGAGGGGTCATGAAGAAATTACTTTTGGTATAATAAAAACAATGGTGATATAATGAATAGTTATTATGGAATTTTAGATCTGGTAGACATGGTAGTTATTTCAAAGCTATTTGTAACCAACAGCCTTATAAAAAGCTAGAATGTATTACATATGTGCAGAAGGTAACCGGGAGAATGTATTAAATCCCAGCATCTGAAATAACAAACGGATGTTTCCTTCTACAGTAACTACCTCTTTTTTAAATGTGGGCTGACAAACAACTAAGATAATTAATTATCAGCCTTTTAAGAAAACAGAAACGAGGTCTTAAACTGCTAGGAGTTGAGAGCCCCTCCCTTCCTTCTCTGACTGACAGCTGTATCATTCCCTTCCTTACAGCAGGGATCTGTTTTTCTCTTGTAATGCATGGACAGACTAGCCCTGGGAGATTAATTAGTTCCAGTTGCCATTAAAAAAAAAAAAAAAAAAAAACAAAACAAAACGCAGACTGCTGATATCCAAGGGCACAGTCCCCAAAACTGGCACTGCCAACACTTAGGATGTGGAAGAATGGGATTCTAAAAATACAGCCTCTGGATTACTAGGGTTTAAAACAAACAATAAAAAAAGAGGCTTTACCCCCCCTCTTGCTTTATCAAAATACACTGATATTTCCATAACTACTGAGGAAACAATCTTACTCTGCAGTCATGAAGTAGCACTCAAGAACATGGCCCAAATGCCTTCTCTACCTCTCCAGGAACTAAAAGTAGATTTTACTGCTGTTATTCCCATACCGCAAAAGAGCACAAAAGAGTTTGGTATCTTGACTCATAAGTTTTTTCATCTTATTTCCTCCTCCTGTTCTGTGCAGGAGGGGGATTGTGTGAGCGGCTGGGTGGGCATCTGGCCACAAGCCAAGGTCAAGTCACCACACACAGCCACAAGCAACAGCCAGGAGATGAAGTATTAATATTCATGTGGAGATGGAAGTGGGAAGATGGATCTGAGCACCGGGCTTCAGGCTGAAAGGCTAATTGCTCTAAATACAGCTTAGAGTTAGTCTAAGCAGTTCATGCAATTAACTCAACATGAAAAAACAAACAAACAAACAAACAAAAAAAAATCCTGAATTCAAGTAATAGGTTGAAATTTCCTAGACTGTCAAAACAAAAAGTCCATTCGTGTCCACATTTTGTAAAGTTTTAGTCTTTAAACTTAGCAAAATGGAACTTAACAAGAACTTCAGCAGTACACTGATTTAAAAGCACACACAAACATTCACAGTTCTGAAATAAATAATTTTAAGACACATAACAAACAAGTGGAAGATTAGATTCCTATTTGTGCCACTTTTAAAAAAGTCATGGCCTTTATCTTCTACCAAGGCATTCTTGTCTCGTTAGTGATATACTTACAAGTGTGGAAAAGCCCAGTCTCAGACCAGTGTCTTACTGGGACTGCCCATGTTTAAAGGCAGGAGGTGAAGGAGGGATCACCACAGGTCTTTTAACATGCTCCCCACAGGACTGCTGATGCTAAGCCCAGTGATCTGGTATTTACTACAGAGTGGCTGAGCCAGGAAGAACTATAAGTGCAACTCAGTCTCTGTAAGCCAGGTTCAGTGGGTTATGAAATACTCCCAGGTGTTAGTACTACTTGCAGGAAGGTGCAGGCAGTCGGGCTCTTAACATAGCTTGGCCTTAAGTTAGCTACCCAGTAGCAGCTCAACCCTAGTTTCTTAGCTAATAATAGGGCTCAGCCATAAAATGACTTTAAAGAAGTAGGGACTAACTTTTCCATGTAAAACAAACAAGTCACTAAGGTAGTAAATATAGGATGTGGTATTACATCTTCCTACATACATCTAGTCTTTGTGGTCTTTATTCTGAAAAAGGATAAGCAAAAAAATAAGCATTGAAATGATTGTTTTAAAATTCAAGCAATGTAGTGAACTAGTGCTTGTTGCTCAGAATGAGTTTTTCCCCAGAGAGAAGGCTATTACATTTCAGTTTTCAGGAATTTAAAGGGATAATGCAACCAACACTGATGCCTGCTTATTGCAACAGTATAAACTATAATGCTGTTGGCTTGAATCCATTAATGAATTAATCTTTGTCAAAAGAGTGTCTATAAAGAAGGTTCTTAAAAGACCCTAAAGACATTATAGCACTGATGGTTTACCATTATGTGGTATAGCAAAAGTTTTACTCAACCAGTTCTAAAAGCAGACATATGGAGCCCATTAAAAACCTCTCTTTTTTGTGGTGTAATTCTGAATGGCTGTATTATGCTACTTATTTAAAATATGGATTGTAACTTCCACCACCAATTAATAAGAACTCCACACATTGCATGCGATTTATAAGATGCACAGACTTTCTCATCAGCACCTAACACTTGAACAATGTCGAGAACTATATTTCAAATAACTGTAACAAAGATTAATATGATGAGAACCAAATAACTTTGACACTAATTAAGGCAGGAACACAATTTAGCTGCTGTTACAAGTCAGTGAAGAGGTGCTTCCCCTATAAATCTGTATTTTGAACAGCCTTGTCTTTCCCCCTCTCTCCCCCCTCCACATGCAAAATGTATACATTGCTATCTACTGTCACAAATGCATAACTGCGTTCAATCACAATATTCCTTCCAAGCAAGGAATTTATATTTAATTTCATAAACAAATATTTGCAAAATAATCTTAGCAACACGTGAAACCAATCAACTCAACTGATCCTCCTTCCCTAATAAGAACTGCCTTCTCCATTGCAACTTCCTCTCAGTGCCACATTGAGCACACTTATGTCTGCTTTGTCTTTTGCCACCCTTCTTTCTTCTCTGTGCTCTTTTGGACTTCCAGATTAAAGTAATCGGACCCCAGTTTTATTTGCGGTATGTAAATTCTATATGAATTCAGAATTCCTTGTAGATGATATCTTTAAGATCAGAGCTACATTATTGTTACAAGAGCCCAAGAGACAGAGGTGCACACTCAAGATTCAGGTGACTAACTTGCAAAGCATTCTACCTAAGTAACAAGGATGTAAGGTTTAAGAGATATCTGGAAAAATGTATCTGCATTGCATTGCACACTTACTTATGCATGTATGGATTTTGAGTCAAAATCTTCACAGACAAAACAAACTAAAAGAAAGCAAGACAGCCTCTACTGCTTGTAAATGCTGCTAAGATGCAGAAAATGTTGGTTTTAATAAATCATAGCAAATGAGAAAGGTTTCTAAAGGCATAAACCAAAGTAAAAGAACTAACTCCCTTGTCTTCATGAAAACTTCAATTTTTCAAGTCCATATTACCATCACATTCCATGTAATGTAGTCATGATGAGCATGAGAATCTATGGGCTTTTGCCAAGAGTTCTAACTATGCCTAACAGTTTGTAAAGATACACTGTCCACTAGAAATGGGTATACTAAAAACAGAAGAGAGGATAAGCCATTTAAGACTGTACTCTTTGGACCACCCTCAGCCTTTGGAGTGTTACAAGGCCATGTACCTGCAAGTACACGCAGGTCTTAGTTGAGCAGTCAGTCCTGCTCTCAACTGAGCTCATCACTAGTTTGTGTTCAGCTCAGGAGTAGAAGACCTAATTTAGTGCATGACTAAATACTACAAACAAAGCTGAGAACAGAGTTAAATGAACATAAAGTCCCCATTTAAATGTTTAATCAATCAGGTGCTATCATCAGCACTTGTACAGCTTTTTCTTTCCTTTTTTGGTCTCACTGACGATAATCTGAATGGAAAAGAGAAAGATCATCTCCATTTGAATCCAAGAAAAGATCTTTTGTTTGAAAACGAGCTCTTACACTTTATCTCCCTTCTGTAGTTATAAAACATCGAATAAGTCATGCAGTAATCATATACCCAAGACTGAACAATTGAACTATCGTATACAGCAAATATCACAGATGAGGCATTGTATTCTTGATTTGTTGGATTCTTTGCTGAGCAATCACCAGCTAATTAATGGGGTAACTACAGAATACTAAAGTTGCTACATCTGCTCACATGCCTCTGTTGAAGAAAAAAAAAAGGATTTCTCATTACAGACACCAGTTTCATATTTGAATTAAACTCAAAGTGTATGCAATGAGAATTTTTAAGAGATCTCATTACAACTTGAAGCAAAGTATTCATGATTTTTCACATAGAAGTGTCCTTTCTGTTTCTAAAAGGAGTGCAAAGCTATATCATCTGCCCACCACAATACTACCCCTTCAGAATACTCTCCCAGGTCTTGTAAGACATTTCAGCAGACTTGGGTTTCTCAATTTGAGATCTGGAAAATTCCAATATATCAAATAACATTACTAAAACAGAAAATCTTTCAGCATAACACAGGGTGCAGCTTTTTTTCTCCTTGCTTTTGTAACCCACACACACATTTAGACCTAAATAAAATGTGTGCTAAGTAACATCAAATGTTATTGCAAAGGAGTTTATGGGTCTTTTAACCCATGTGAAAACAACGCAACAGACGAGACAAACCCGCCCACCGTACAGTGCCTTGGGACTCAAAATGAAAGGTTCATAGCAAGGAACCAAATATCCAGGAATGCTCCAGGAACATCCTGCGCTGTATTAGCAACCCGTTAAAATCATCACTGTCTCAACACACAAATGCATCTCCCTCTACTGACAGTTGTTCAGATGGCAAAGTACTTGCCAAAAAAAAAAAAAAAAAAGACTGGCTTTTGTTCAAAGAAAACAATGGAACATGGACAAGAGGCAGCCAAGCTCTACAGAGCAGTTTTACAGTAGCAGCAAAAAGTAATTTAAAGAAATCTAAGTTGTTGTTTGTTTTTTTTCCCTAAGGTATCTTGTCTTTTTTTCTTTTAGGAAGCAGTAAGAGGAATGTCTGCTACTGTTAGAGATACAGGTACCAATGTTGGTAGATTTTAAGTTTCCTACTATTTGTCTCAACACAGCTGAGAGCAATTAGTCAGTTTACATATGACTGCTAGGAGCCCCGTGCATGTTATGCAGGCCATCAGGTTCTGCAGCCTAAACACAACTCTTGATTTAATAGATAAATGAATTTTGCTAAACCACTTCAAATACAGGAATGTTTTCTGAATCTGTGCACTAGCTGCTAGTGTATTGCCATGAAGTCTCACTCCAAAGAGACATAACACATTCTGGCATTTTGACCAAACCCAATAAAAGCTGCACCCCCAAATCCCTTATCAATTAATTAGATGCTGTTTTCTGTGACTGCTTGTAAGCTACTACACTGATGTCTCATTTAGCAATTATTTGCCCTTTTATTTAGTTATACTTCTAATTAAAGTTGAGTGGTATTCATGAAAAGGATTTGTTTTGTTTCCCTTCCCTATTTTTCAGTCTAGACTCCTCCACCACTAGAAGAAAATAAGGAGGTGCTTTCCACCAAATCTACTGCATCCTTTGATTGTTATCCCAAATAACCATATCTGTGCTGTGGAAGCATAGTGGTTTCATTCCTAATAGGAAAGATCTGAGACTTCAGAAAGGGACAATAGTAAGGCTACAGATTCCTTTTCACTCCATCTCAACTAGTACTGACACCCCTTGCTCAGCCACCAGTGTCATGGAAATCATATTCTAACACACACGGTGTTTCAGAGTACCTGAAAATTCTGCTATCCTATCATGTAAGGACAGGAAACGAGGTAATATGGCAGTACACTAATGCAATATTAGAATTACACAGCAGTATAATTAAGTATTAAGTGGTCTCCAGAGAAGGTCTCCAAACTCATTTTTAAAGGAACTGTGCTTTCACATACACAAATGTATTGGAAGTCCACCTATCCTGGAAGCCAAAACACACCATCCCATGGATGAAATTAAGATAAACGGTCTACAGTATACTTTCCAGTCTGAAGCCCAACCAATGACTAGAGTAAGCACAAACTGAAAACACTTTCCATTTGACTTCACGGCAATCAATATTCATCATTCTTGGAGGCAATTACACAACTAAGTATCTATCTTTAAGGAACCAGCAACTCAGGTTGTTATTCCAGTTCTCAACTTTTAGAGACAGTATTTCTTGTAGCACATCTGTATAACCATTTACTTCTAGAGGTTGCTCCAGTCCATTTTCCCACTAAATAAGTACCAACTAATTCACTCAACCTCTCAGACTCACAGAGTAGATGCTACAGTATTAGAAGGAGTTTATTCTTTACTGCTTCTGAAAGATCCAAGGAACTCTCAGATTAAACTTGGGAAGGATAACAAAGCCCTAAAATTAAAAGGTCACTGAAAACAAAAACAAAACAAAAACAAACAAACAAACAAACAAAAAAAGCCCCTGGATTTACTGCTCCATTGACTAGATTTTTATTTATGATTATATAACATCACTGTCAAACATCCTCATTACTGAGTCTTTTTCTTTTGTGAGACCTACCAAAACCTTTAAGTTGCCTTGATTTTGGATTTAATGAAGGCAATTGAATTGCTGGTCCTACCTATTTAAGCTGTGTTCAGCAAGATATGGTATACATCTAGATGTAACGTGAAGCGATGGAGATTTCTTAAGCTTTTTGCTCCTAGCCCCAAAATAAACTAATAGCAGATGAGTCTAGTCAACAATTTGCTAGTTGCTTAGTACACTCTGACTACCATGTTCTAGAAAGAGCTCTATATATCTGTTTTACATTAAAGTGCATAATGAAGAACATATTTACATCCTGTGTTTTTCCAATCCTATGCACTACATTACAGGATTAATGGGACTACAGTTCATGTCAGGAGCCAAATTGTTCTAATAAAATATGAAATAGTTATCTACTGGACAGGGTACAGTTTATTTATTGCCAAACTGGAAACAATGCTAACAAAAGAGAGTTTTTCTAAATCACATTCATGCCCATAATATTTCACATGCTAAAAGTATGCTGAGTAAATAAAAATCCAGAAACCTGAAGGAGTCCTTTTATTTGTATTTTTATTTTATTAGGAACAAGCTTGCCTCTTCTAGAAGCAGCTTGTTGTGAGGTGATTGTCCCCCTCTACTCAGCTTTCATGAGGCCTCACCTGTAGTACTGCATCCAGACCTGGGGCACCCAATACAGGAAGGATGTGGAGCTCTTAGAGCAGGTCCAGAGGAGGGCCACTAAGATTAGCAGAGTGCTGGAGCACCTCTCCAATGAGGAAAGGTCGAGGGAACTGGGATTATTTAGCTTGGAGAAGAGAAGGCCCCAGGGAGACCTCATTGTGACCTCTCAGTCCTTGAGAGGAACATATATAAATAGGAGGGGAAATGCCTGTTTACAAGGGTGGGCAGTGATAGGGCAAAGGGGAACGGTTTTAAACTGAAACGGGAGGTTTAGGTTAGATGTTAGGAAGAGATTTTTCACACAGAGGGTGGTGACGCACTGGAACAGGTTGCCCAAGGAGGTTGTGGATGCTCCATCCCTGGAGGAATTCAAGGCCATGCTGGATGTGGCTCTGAGCAGCCTGGTCTGGTGGTTGGCAACCCTGCACATACAGGGGGTTGAAACTAGATGATCTTCATGGTCCTTTTCAACCTAGGCCATCCCATGATTCTATGATTCTAGTTCACTTCAGCTACTTCTACGATATCTAAAACCTAACTACAGTACATAGAAGATACAGAAAGTACTGTGCAAACAAGCACACGGTCCTACCAAAGCCCATAAGAAGTTTATTCCCAGACACAGCTCTTCACAAAACACTTCTGAACCAGTGGTGATATTCTCATTGCACTCAGGTCAATGGAGGATGTGTCATTAATTTAATAGCATTATTATTTAACCTGGCAGCAGCTCAGTACCACACAGCTGTTCTCTCACCCCCGCTGATGAAAGAGAGAGAGGAAGAAGGAGAGAGCTGGAAACAAAATAGAATTTGTGGGCTGAGATAAAAGCTATTTACTAAGACAGAAAAGGAAAATGGAAAGAAAAAGGAGAAAACAACAACATACATATGTAGATATATATCTACAATACAATTACTCACTGACACCCAACCAAATCCTGACCAGGGATCAGCCCTTGTCTGGCTCCCCACAGCTTTATGGCCTTCCATGTGATGTCACATGGTATGGGTAAATTATTATATATATATATAAATTATATATATATATATATTATATATATATAAACTAAAAATTATGTCAAAGCTGCATATAACTGAGAGGAGTAGCATCAAAGTATTCCATTTTAAAAGGAAGAAGGTAAGAGGAAGAAAAAACAAGTGCCGCTAAACATGGTGGAGAAACACTAAACCTGAAAGATATAACTCTAGAAATATGCATATATTATCATACATATATATATATATCCAAGTTTTACTAAGATATGGAAAAAGACTTCTCAAACTCTCACTGTTTACATACTACACAGCTAGATGGTTCATTTCAGTATCTCACTTTAATTCAATCCCCACTGCACTGTACTTTACATCCTGCTTGCACTAATTTAGCACATTCAAAACATCCACCAAATCTTCTGTCATCCTCTCTGTTGTCAACTTAAGGCATCAGAGTTTGAGACATCAAACAAAAATGATGGACCAGACTTTTGAGATCTTGAACTGGAACAGATGGAGCTCATTTGCTGTTCAGATACGTACAGCTTTATCTCCTCATCTAGTAGGAATAACATTAGGGGAAAAAAAAAAAAAAAAAACCAACAAAAAAAACAGCTTCTGTATTTCATATCCACTTATATCACAGCAGCTTAGAAAGATTGCCACTTTATGGCTATAGAATTTCCTCAATTAAATAAAAAATGTGTTAGATTTACCTGTGCACCCCACATGTTCGGCTTTCTGGAAAGCAGAAATTAAGATTACTCCTTGGCAAGAAGCTACTGATTTCTTTTTTTTTTCTTTTTTTTTTTCTTTTTCCTCTTTTTCCTCTTTTTCCTCTTTTTCCTCTTTTTCCTCTTTTTCCTCTTTTTCCTCTTTTTCCTCTTTTTCCTCTTTTTCCTCTTTTTCCTCTTTTTTTGCCTTAGAGTTTTAAAGCTATGCTTCCATTTGCAGGTAAGTTCCCATAAAAAATAAAACCAGGAAGGTTTTCTCTAAAAGCAGAACTCTTTGAAACAACTTAAAAGCTGAAGTCTGAGGTGCCTCAAATCTCTTGCCATTTCCAAAGTATTTATCATGTAATTATCTTATTTAGGTATGAAATAAGATACACTTGGGCTCTATGTGTATATAAATCTTTCACACTGCAATTAATCAGTCTACTGCAAATAACTACTTGCATATGAAGAGCTCCATCCTTTGTGTCTGAAAATTAGTAAAATATGTCAGGGAAAAAAAAGCATTTAAACTCTCTCAGACACATCTTGCTGTGAAAAAAAAAAAAATAAAAATAAAAATCTGCAGAGAGCATAGACTTCACATCAGCCAGAACAAACCATTCCTAAATCTCTTAGACCACTGGCATGGATGAGATGTTCTACATGCAGATGTTTGCTCTGTCAGTGAACCTGAGGAGGCAGGAAACTCATTTATGTGCTTATCATCTTTCATAAGGACTGTATACATGCCTGGAGATTAACATTCTGGGACCCCTCAGCCACACAAATCACTGATACAACTTAAAATGCAGTGTAATGAAACACTGCCCTGTGCACCAGGGAAACTGAGGCACTCGCAATTACTGTTTAATCTATGAATGTTCAACATTTATTTCAAAAGAAGAAGAAGAAAAAAGGCAAGTGGGGGAGGAAAGGAAGGGGAAAAAAAGGAAAAAAACCTCTTCGCATACATGAGAAAATGCATTATGAGGGTGGTGGGATAGAAGAATCTGACGTTTAAAACATACTGACCAGCTCTGTTGGTAAGAGAAACAGGCACCTTGGATTCAAATTTCATGCTCCCACCACTAAACCACAATCCCTGCAGAGCATTTAAGTAAAGCTATAAAATGGAACATCAAACAGCAAATGCAAAGCTCTAGGATGTATTTGAATGCTACTAAAAATTCAGCTAATCAGGCTTCTCCTTGGCTAAAATATGTAAACAAAACAGAAATTACTCCATACAGTAGAATAACGTGGGGATCTTTACATGTTTACTTCATGGAGAGAGCAGATATAGTTTCTGTTACAAACTAAGCATGAATGACAAAAATCAAGAAATGAGTTACGACTCTAAGAAGCACTGATGAAAAAACAAGTCAGTGATGTTTATGGCTAAACAAAATGGTTAGTGCTTGCCAAAGCTTCAGAAGTTAGCAATGAGACGTAAATGAGAGAGAAGGATAATACTAACTAGTTCTGACATTAAATCATTCCCATACAAGCCTCTGGAGAGACATGCCATATTCCTCCACAGTGCTGCATTTCACTGCGTGCCTTTTCTCATTACTTTTCTGCTAGGCTTAACTGTGACTTACGGTGTGTTTCAGGAAAATCAAGCCCTGAAAGGTGCACACTAAGCTGAACCTTACAGAAATACAGAACCAAATACCACTGGCATGGATCTTGCTATTTTGTGAAAAGCAGTAACGAAAATTTCACATGGAAATTGATGCAAAGAGCAAAAGCATCACTCACTGCAGCAGCAGTCAATAGTGCTTCAAAGAAAGGCATAAAGAACTTCTTGCTGGTAAATGCAAATTCCTCTTCACACACAGGTACTCCCAACCTCTCATACTCAAGCCCAAACAAAGAAGCATAAGGTAAAATATTACCTCTGAAGATCTATGATGCTACCAAGCATGAGTCATGTTAACTTCCATATGAAAGGACTTCCCACTTAACCCTGCTGCAATTCTCAGACCTCCAAGACTGGCTATAATGGCCTGTAGGGGTGAATATCCACCTAGTAACATGACATAAGAGAAATTGTTTTGTATACTTCCAGCCCTAGCCCACCTCATCACTACTTGTTACTTCAGGGGCACTAAGTACCTAAGAATAAGTTGTTTTCAAAGAGACTATCACAGCAGGCATGTTGTTAAGAGTATGGGGCTGCTGGGTTAGCTGACCCTTCATAATAAAATAAAATGAAAAAAAATCATGACAGATAATATGCCACTGCTATCAGCTCCTCCATAGTCTTCTGGATTTTGAGGTGTCAGTACACAGTTTTGAGGCCCCCTGCATCTAAGGACATGAATAGGATACGAAGCTGCCTATCAGTTACAGTGCATATAATGATCTGCCAATGAGGAAAATAGCAGTATTTTTCTCAGCTACATTCTCTTAAGACCTCGGTAATTAGAAAAAGCCAGCTGCAGCTAATAAGAAACAACGTTGAACTGGGATTTATATTTTTTATTATTATTTACTAAAGAAGAAAAAAAATAAAACAAAAAACAAAACAAACAAAACAAAAAACAAAAAACAAAAAACAACAACAAAAAAAAACTTCACTGCTACTGAGACACAGTAGCCAAGTAAATCACTGGGCTCTTTCACTATGACTGCTGGTATAGAAAGCCCTGCATGGAAAAACTAACTGCAGCTCATCTGGTAGGAACACAAGCCCTAAATGGAGGTCTTCATTCAGGTCAAGCTTTGGCAAATTCTAATCCTTCTCAGGTGACATTACTTGTATTCCACCGCATCCCAGTTGATCTCTTCAAATATTTTCCTTCCTCTCCTCCTTAAGCCTTTCAGAGTGTGTTTAAGTAGCACAGACTAATGTTATTTTACCCAATGAGCCTCATATTACACCCGGCTCAATATGCAGTAGTTTCACTTAACGGCTGCTTGGAAAGCTATTAAGAGAAAACAATATGAACCAAGTCAGTCCTCAGATTCAGGTTTAATAGAGTCACATTTCAACCCTCTTCCAGAAGCTGAAAAACCCTACATGTATTTATGCCACTGCTAAAGTTACAAAAACTGGAACTTGGAAGCAGCAGGACTTTTTCCAGGAGTCTGATGGAAAGAACAAAAAGGAATAAAAGAGTGTGAGTTTTCAGATACAGCATTAGACAAAGCATACTATAGTTCTTATTTAAGAGAAATACCTGACATTTGGCCTTCCTGTATATCCTGACAGTACAACTGCTTGACAGTGCAATACTCACCAGAACAAGCACCACTTCAGTTGTATGCACTCTACCAGAGTCAGTTTGGCATCATCCACAGATAAAATGAACAAGACCAAAGTTAGTTCTGGTATCTCAGCCACCTCATTCACAAGCCAGTCTCTGGTATTTGGAAAATGTTAACTTCAGAAAGAAGAATATTGAGGAGAAAAGAAACTTCTATAATGTAAAATCAGTATGATATCGAGAACCCAATTTTGTGTTGCCTGATATCTTGAAAAGGCACAAATCACCCAGATAGACCCATGTTTTCATCTTGTTTGGTTTTGCCTCCTACATCTCATTTCCCCTGTGCAACAATATTAGTTGGTTTTCTTTGTCTGTTTGTTTGTTGTTTTTTTTTAACATCAGGACAAGAAGTAAAGTCAGGGTGGAGCAGGTGATACTTCAAGACTTCTGCAAGCCTGAGAGTCTTGCTGAAAGGAAAATGATTGGCCTCAGAACTCCAGTATCACCACTCAACACAAGGTAACTCCTTTACATTTCTCAATAGCCTTAACAGTGTTAAGTCCAAACTAAGTCCCTCAACACAGTTAAGGTTATTACTGCAGATAATTTAGAACATGTACCCCAGGGATTCCTACAGGGACTGGATGCTCCACGCTTCCTCTCCACAGCTGATGATTTCCAAAACCAAGCAGGCGCCAACTAGATACCTGACACATTACCAAATTGCCTTTCCCAGAATCCCAGAACAGCTGAGGCTGGCAGGGCATTCTGTGCCCCTCTGGCCCACCCCTGCTCCAGTAGGGACACCCAGAGCAAGGGGCCCAGGCCCATGGCCAGGAAGCTTCTGAACTTCCCCAAGGAATAGATGCTACAGCCTCAGAGGGAGTCTCTGTTCCAGTTCCTCTGTTCCTCTCCCAGCACTGGCACCACTGAAAAGAACCTGGATCTATTCTCCTGGCACTCTCCTAAGATACACTGATGAGATCCCCAAGCCTCCCCTTCTCCACATCTCCTAAAATTCAATTCCTCCTCTGGAGGCCACCAGTGAAGACAGTAATACCTGAGACTGAATAAAACAGTAACGATGAGCACTTAAAATGAATGAAAGCACAGAACTGTAAAAAGAAACCATGGCCACTGGCATCTCACAGCATCAGTGAAGTCACTGCAGTCCTGCAGACCTCACTACTGCTGTAAGAAACACAGCTGGAACCCAAAGCACCTGTTTTGAAGCACCTTTTCAACTGCATGTTTTAATTATTAATTCCCATATTGCCATAACGTCATTTTCCCCCCACACCAATATGCTGCTTCACATTTACATAAAGCAGGAAATTATTTTCTGTTACCACTGGCTTTGATGCATACATGTGTTAACAAAAGTTTTATGCATGGGAAATCTGCAAATGGCAGCATGCTTTCTCAAGTCAGCTTTGCTCACAAGAGAGGGTTCTAGGCAGGGGAGATCAGACTGACCATTTTGGAGGGGACCAAATTTAGAGGTGAAACCACCCCCTGCAAATGCTCCTGGTGAAGGCATTGAAATATGCAATTCCAAGAGGCTAGGTAAATAAACAAACACCCTATAAAACATCATTTGGATTCCCACCCCTTGCAAGGGCAAAGCACCTCAAGCCAGAGGCCATACGTAAGCATTTTGCAATAATAGGCAATAGCTTGGAACAAACTAAAACAAGGGGCTGCTGTCTTGTTGCATTGTAAACACAACCTAAGGCCCCTTGGCTGCATTACAGC
This sequence comes from Excalfactoria chinensis, assembly GCF_039878825.1. Taxonomy (NCBI): domain Eukaryota; kingdom Metazoa; phylum Chordata; class Aves; order Galliformes; family Phasianidae; genus Excalfactoria; species Excalfactoria chinensis. Next base: position 17,131,572 of record NC_092826.1, on the reverse strand, counting down.
CTCCTGCTGAGTTACAATTCCTCTTGCTGTGTCAAAACTAAGCCCACGTCCATCATGTTGTTAGCATGTACTGCGTACAGCTGGACATAAAACAGGTCTGAACAAGCTGTAATGAAAGGCCAAGGATCATTCCTGCTAGTGGAGGGAAATCCAGGCCAGACTTTTCTCTGGTGACTTTGATTCAGTTTCTTCCTTGGCCGTCAGCTAAGCAATGCCAGTACTACCAGGCCCCACCTTGGCTGGGATCCTTAAATGCTAACTCACTGCAGGTAACATAAAAGATTAGTAACCTTTAGTTATCATTAATAGAAGCTTAGCTACAGGCTTGCCAGTACACCAGCAGAAAGGTTAGCAGGTTTATAATAAAAACACAGCAATCAAATCTGCAGCAATTGGAAAGGAATTGAGCAAGTCAATGATATCTACCTTCACCAAGCACAGTCACTGCTTTTGTAGTTTCCAACCTGCCTGGCAAATCCTAGCTCAGGCACACTGGCTGTAGTCTGGGCCACAATACACGTGCAGATGATGTGTGCATGCACTGCAGCCATATGTCTGATGCGGCCAGTCCGGGGTTGGGTGGATGGTGCTTTTTTATTTCAAAGGTGGCAACCATACGGCTGCAGAGACCATACATTAGTGCATGTATTTGTCTGTAACACATTTCATCCAGCATTTCATCTCAGGGGAAAAAAAAAAGAACTTACCCGCATCAGGAAGTTTATACTTTGTTACACCACTGCAATTCTCTCGCACAAAAGCTGTTTTCCCTTTGCAGTGTGACATGTACAAGTTTTCCCCAGCACATAAGCACAGATTCACTGCTGCATCCAGTCTGCTTGGGAGAGTGTTCACGCAACCTCTCAGTGACAATAACCAACTGCTGATATCCCAAGCATCAAACATCTTTCAAGGCCCTCACTCTGCCTCACTACATCCACATTTGTGTCTGTTTTTCATCAGGATGATGATTCACCTCCCTCTCCCCCCCAAAATAAAAGGACAAAAGTTACTGCAAGGTGAGTTTAAGCCTCCTAATCCCTAACCCATAAGCTCTGGATTATTTTTAGATTTACATTTAAAAAATCCTAGAGAGCAAAAGTTTATTATTTACTAGCAGTAAATCTTACTGGAAAGACTTCCACAACATTCTGAATCTACACGAACCGCACATGATATTTGTTGGTGCCCTCTTCAAACAGTGGTCATAATGCAATCATGAGTGTTTGTTCTGAAAAGTAATTACAGAATTGCATGCCTAATACTGGTTGTATTTAATTACACTGTCCTCACTAAAGCCACTCAAATGCCATCCCATAAAAACAAACAAATAAAAAGATGTCAGAGTAAACAGAATGAATTCCATTCATTTATGAAAGGACAAAATCTCACAGATACATGGAGCACTTGGCTCTACTGTAACACATAACTGATTAATTACTGGTGGCCATGATTAATTAATTACTGAATGCCAAACTACATGCTACAAAAGGATATAACACAAGCTTCTCTTGTGGAAGCAGATCATGAACTTTTTTTTTTACACTGTTAATCACATCTTAACATACTGGATCTTAAAATCCTCCCATTCCTTTGCCATTACACAGTCAAGATACTTAAGATATCTTAAAAGAAATACCTGAGAAGAAGATCATTTTGCCCCACGTTAACATTTTATTCCCTTATATTCTTCCACTCCTTATAGTTTTCACACTCCAAGAGGAAAGACCAAGAAATCACCAACATCTTCCCATGCCACCATCCAAAAAGAAATGTAAAAAGGCAACTCAGCACATAAAAACAAACAATTGCAGCAAAGTGAAGTGAGATTAATGCAAAGCTACATAGATTAATTTCAGCCTTGTCTTCAGGAGTACTTCAGCACTGACATAAGGACAAGGTGTGCAAGTTCACAAAATGCACCTGCTCCAGGGAATGCTGTTTGACATTACAAAGCTCAGAGATGTGCTTGGCTCTGAAACCAAAGTGCTGAAATGGGCCAAAACTAAGGACACAATGTCTCAAACCTTCGTTGTCTCACAGGATGAGAAAATCTGCAGAAACACTTGTAATGACCTACAATGGTTACTTCTACTGACCTTCTCATCAACTAAGGTTTTGGCATACAATACATACAAACACCAGTTTCTTGCAATTCCCCCTTCCCTATCTCCATATGGAAACTATATTGCAAAGGTACCATTAATCCAAGTGCCTGTCAACCAGACTCTCATTCTTTTGTGCTTGACACACTGCTGTACCAGTGTGCCTTTTTGGGAGCCAATACCTCAAACTGTTTCAACTTCATTTGTCCCCAGAGTTTTGCAAAAGTATTAATGAAATGGACAGAATTGTTCATCTCATGGTAAACCAAGTGACAGCTGGATCAGATTTAGAGAAACATAGATCCATCACTTCATTCTCAATTTGGGCAAGTTGACCTGCTGCCCACAGATATATGAAGTTCAATAAATACAAAAATAAACCCTAGTCAACAAATGGTTCTAATGCAAGGAGTTGGCTGGACAAAGCTATTGCGCAGACAAAAGCAGATGCACAGCCCAAACTCTGCATCTGCCCAATGGGCCTCAGGAGTAGGATTCACCTGATACTTCACTTAGTGAGATGGACTAGTCAGGATCCAGGTATCAAAGAGTCGTGTTGCAACCCACTTCCACACTCTAAAACAACAACAACAAAAAACTCTTAGAGAGGAGATTTAACAGGCTATAAAGCCAACACCACTGCCAAAAAAGTAATAGATTCACTCTGCATGCATAAGGTAACCTTGCAGCACCCAAATAACACTTCCCAAGGTATCGCATCTACTAAACAAGCACTGCACAGACAATGAGTATACACATTATGGCAGTACCTAATTTGGGGGTCTAAAGCAGCCTGTGATGAAAGGATCGAACTGTTACATTTTTGCATTATCAATAGCCAACATGTATGAAGTCATACATTTTCACTAAGAAAAGGATTAGCAAACACTTGGAGTCTAGACAAATACCAGAAGGTTCTCAAACTGTGCCCAAACACATCTTTGTGGTGAAAAGAAAAATAATGCTTGGGGGTGGGGGGGATGGGGGGGAAGTGGTTAAATTTAGTACTTTAAGAGGGCTGTTCCAAAAGTAATGCCTCCTATTTTATTTTGTTGTCCACCACATCAGAAGCAGATGATGGTGGTATGACACCAGAGGATGAATCTTTCCATCAGTATCCCATTACATGTTGTTGCCATGTGACAGATGGCAGCAGAGGAGCAGTCTGACGTGGAAGTGCCTATGAAGCAAAGGGGTGGAACTGAACTCCTCCAAGCAGGAAAAAAACAAAAAGTGACATTCATCGGCATTCACTGATACTTGCCAAATGTTTACCAAGACCAAACAGTGGATGGTGCATTTCAGCAGTGGCAACAGCAATATGGAAGACAAACCATATTCCAGATGGCCATGCACAGTTGTCATACCATAAAACAAAGACTCTAAATCAGTTTGTCCATGTGAATCTGCTCATGATGATGACTACACTGAAAAATGGTGCTTTGTAGATGAGAATTTTCTCTATCAAATACTGTTATTGTGCTCTTTGCAACTGCTGTAGGTCCATGGGAAAATGTCCATGGAAAGACCTTCCAATAGGAGGTATTACTTCCAGAGGGACACATATTAAAAATGCCTGGAAGGAAACAAACCTCTAAGAAAAAATAAAGCAGAGCTTTCCAGGTTCTATATCTGTTACTTTTGAGAGAGCTACACCAACATAATTTGTGTAGAAAATGTAAGACAGTTGGATGTGCAGGTTCCCTTCTAATTTGGTATTGCTTTCAGCCTGTTTCAGAGACCAACAACAGAAAGGTACATATCTGAACTATATTTCAGATATACTAAAAGGCTAGTGAGTAATCTTATTTAACATTTATTGAGTTTATTAATATTTCTGGAGCCCAATCAAGGGGAGGCATCTATAGCAGGATAGATTAACTTGTACCAACAGCTACATTGACCACACTGACCAACGTTCCATCAACTATAAAAGAAGCATACAATATTCATGTTGAAGATAATTATGTGTAGTCAAGTAAATTCCATTCCTGAGATTTATAATCAAGGATACATTTTGGAAAGGGGCATTACAATTCAGCTATAAGTTTTTGAGTTTGATGTACAGTCCACTAGGAAAAAAAATTGTAACCTGTGATGATCTGCAGGTTTGACTTGACAGTTCTCCCTAAACTACAAAAAGTAATCAATAGCTAAGGTTTTCATTTGGCTGTTGTTTCTTTTTTTATAATTATTATTAAAAATAGCTATGTAAGAAATGAAAAGCAGACCTCTGTGGGACAGTCAGGCTCTTCGCAAAAGCAGAAAGAGAAATAATAATAATATAAAAAGGAAGACCATTGTTTTTCTTTTTATGCCTTGAATTTTGGTAGTGAACACCTCTTTCACATTCTGTCTTTTAAATAATGTCAGTCTTTCTTACTGACAGAGGCTTATGTCAAGTATATTAGTATGGTAGTATTTTGTCATAGTAATTACATGTCCTTGTATACTGCAGATGATAGACTTTGTTGTGAAATAGCATTCTTATTTACACCATCTTAACTTTCCTAATCAGTAAGCACCCTCACTTTTAGCATTTGCCATGCATTTTGACTTGCTCTAGCAACAGATTTCAGCTAAGCCTTGGAAGACATATTCCCAAACATTGGAAAGCACTGAAGTCAAAAAGCAGACAAATATACCCTTCAACACACTGAAAGCACACTGGAAATCTTCCTACAGGTTTCAATACAGAAAAATAAAAGGACAGAGATGCTATACTTGTCCAGACAACCATCTAGTCCAGTATACTCACCCCAAGTGAACAGCAATGGAAGGTAGTGGATGCAGGCAGGAATGGGCAAGCATGCATACATATAGCACGTGCTGGGATGTGCTCTCCATTTGCATCTTCTGCCTCAGGGTGTCAGATGCATGTGACCTGCTCTATGGGAATCCTCCAATTGCTTCTCCAGAAGGTCATACACATCCCCATCAAGCCTATCAGGCTCAAAAGGGTGGCTTAAAGATCCCAAGCAGTACTAGAAACCTACATCAGGCAACTGAATTAAGCTCCTGGACTTCAGAGGTCATTTCCAAGCAGAACACCACTCTGCATTTTGAGCACCCCTTCACAAACCTCCACAATCCACTTGAGCACTGATTATCCTCAGTGACACTGTGCCATCAGCTAGTTCATTATTCCTTCATTCATACAAGTTTTGGTTTCTGCTGACATTTTAATGTAAGAAGCTTCCTTAGACTTACCAGACAATAGGGTATAAGTAGCCAACATTTTTTTTTCAAGTTAGACTTCTCAGTGGACTCATTGTTAGGATATTGTTGCTGGTATAATACCATGTGTATATGCAGAGTGTTTTATAACTAACTACTCCAAGTAGCAAAGTGTTGAGGAACAGAAGCGACCCTCCAGAGCGTTACTACTGATCACAAGTACCTGGGGAATAACTCCAGCAAGTGTTAACATGTCTTTTACAAATTGTTACAAGCACTTAAGTAACACCTGAGGAAAACACAGAGTTCAAAGTACAGCTTCCCGGAAAGATTTTAAGCCTTAACCCACCAGCAAAAAGTTCACAGTCCTCCAAACGCAACACATGTTTCAAGTTCAAAGAGAAGTAAGAACAGACAAAAAGCCTGGATACTGACGGACAGTCAAAAGGTGTTCTCTGTTCTGTCTGTATGACTGCTGCTGTTGTTTAAGGCAGCATACTGCTCTTTGGAGTCAGTACAGTTCTTGTAAAGCAAATGTGGTATATGCCTTAATCAAGGCATTTTTCCTTAATTCCTCTTCCCTCATAATTGAGTCCTCAACATTTCCTATAGCCTGACCACACATACAAATGAGAAAGGCTTTGATATTATCCCCTTCTCAAGTAATTATGTAATTGATATAGGGGTTTGAGAAATAGCTTTATCTCAATAAGTTCTCCTCTAGCTGGGAACATATGTAACATATTAATAACCAATGTGTGGTCAAGATCTTCATCTTGCATAAGGTGATACACAGTTAAGCAGATTCGATCAGATTCCAGTGACTATGTTCCTTCATATATGCATATACTCCTATAAACACTCCAGGCAGAGCTCTACTAAGCCACTTGGAAACAGGGAATTTTCCATTCCCAGGCCCTCCTCCTACTTCTACCTACAGATATTTTGCCATCAATACTGTTGCTCACCACTCATGCACTTCCAGTGACACAGCCTTTATTCAATACAGAATGAGAACATCTAACACATGAGGATGTACGGTAGCCTTTATCACACTCACTGAATATGAAGTCTCAAACTGACTTGAAAGACAAGTTTTCTACACAGCTTTTTCTGGAGTTCTGGGATGTAGGTAAACTCCAGTTTCCTCATGTGAATGTGTCCCATTTGCATCTCTTCACTATTCCAGCAGTGGTCTCATCAACTCCACTTAGGCTCTCTTACTACAGAAAAGCCTCCCCGTCCATGCAGACATTGCTATCACATTGACTTCAGCAACTCATTTTTTTTTGGTAGTCATTTCCATAGAAACCAAACTCCTCTCAGTCAGTGCTTCTGCAGAATACCATCAGTCCTCCTGATAAGCATGGCTTACAGCCTTCGTTTCTATATACCACTACCATTTGGATGTGGAGTTCAGGAAAGTTGTTCTCCTCACTTCTCAAAATGATTGGTCTCTCACACACACCACCATGTTCAGTGAAATCCTAAGACATGGAGTCACACATCTTATGCTGAGCAACACAGAGAAAGAAAACTGAGATTGAAATGAACAAGTAGTAGGCATTCAAAATAAGTGTGTGTGTGTGTGGGGGGGGGGGGGGGGGGGGGGAAATCAAACTATACAACTAAACAGGAAAGGGAAAGGAGGTGCTTTGATATTTAATCAGTTAGTGATAAGGTTGGACTACAGACTTTTAAGCTATATACCCTTCAATGCTTTTTAGAATAGATTCCGTTAGGAAGGCAAATCATCATATCTACCTTCCTATGCTCAAGACCTCTAATGGGAGGAGGTGCTTGAGTGTATCCAGAGAAGTAAGGTCTGCCTGAACCTTGCAGAGCAGAATTCTAATGAGCCAACAGAGTAACTAAGAGGAACAGTGGCATTCACAGCATCTGCTGACTGTGATAAATATAAAGCACTACCTTTAAAGCAGGGGTACACGCTAAGAGAGCAAAAACCAATGCCAGAAGGAACAGTATTTCCTAAGCAACAGTATTTCATTCCACATGTACTGCAGTGTTGCAGGATTCCTTGGAACGAGAAAGGGTTGAAAGAAGAAGGAGAATACAGAAGTCTGGAAATGTCCACCCAAATTATCTAAATTCTTGTTTACTGGAGTATCCCACAGTAGTTACAAACACACAAATATGCAGCCATATATATACTTAACATTCACAATACACAATTCAGCTGCTTTTCAGAAGGAAAAAAAAGTCAGCTACACATGATTTTTGCCCTGATTCCAGACTGAATGCAATTGATTTCTACCACACAGGAGACTGAATTGATGCCAAACTTTTCATTTCATTAAGAAAATGATATTATGGAGCATCTGAGATCATGTAACAGACAAAATAGAATGCCAAAGAAACGTTAACTGCCAGTACCCCACAGTGAATGCCTGATTATTTGCAGATGGGATATGGAAAAATTGTGAAATTATTGGAATTTTGAGTCCTGTACGAAAGCATTACTTCAGACTGCATGTGTCATGGCAAACGTCTATTATAGTATTGAATGCATTCTTAGCTTTTGCTTTCAGTGCTCAAAACTGGCTGCGCTTGCTTCTTCAGCTTTATTAACTGGAAAAGACCACATTCTTCAAAGCACAAAACAGAACCCTTAGGTGATGGCACAAAACAGTGCCAGTAAGTCAACTATCAATACCGACCTTATTTATCCAATAACTAAACTAAAAACTAATTTAAATCAATCTCCTTGGAAAAGCCAATTGTTCAACAAGCTCAACAATTGCTCTGAGATCAATCGTCGAACATGAGATCAATTAAAACCAGCTTAAGTTTGGTCAGAGGACAATTCACACAACTCGAGCTCCATGCCTATTCATTTCGAGCTCCCACAATGCAGCCCTTAAGCTCTGTTGTAAAGCAGAAATACCGCTATCACCCTCCGCTGTCTCGTCAGCACTCTAAGTAGTTCCACATTTAATTAAAGACACAGTATCCCCTTTGTTAGCACAGATAGGCTGGTCACTTTCAAGGACTGCTATCGTTTTAGCCACACACTGAAGTTAAATTCTGGAAACCATCTGTTGGAGAACCATCAAAATTAAAGTGCCGTACAGTTTTATTTGTGCCTACTCTGAGGCTGCGGGGAAGCACAAGCTCTTCTGCAAGTTTCAGTGCTATATGTACCGGCTTTACATTGTAGATGTTCGCTCCCTCCCCACTCAAAGATCCCTTCGGTGCAATTTGTCCTGAAATCCCAACGTCTGTCCCAGTACTGGAGCCACCTGATATACTGTTAGCTTCGGTAAAGGGGGGAATGGCTGTGAAAAGAATGGGGAAACGAACGGCAACGCGATTGAGAATACGTAGAAAATAGAAACATTTTATACTGAAGTGATTCGTCCGACAGAAAATAAAAAATAAAAGGAAGAAAGAAGGAAGCAGCCCGCAGGCTGCTGACAGCTGGGAAGAGCTGCAGTAACCGCTGCGGCCACACGGGTGCTGTACAGACACACCGCTCCGTTCTCAACTCAGCAATCCCCGCAGCAGCATCTCAGCAAAACAGACCCGATCCCAGCGCACCGCTTCTCCCCGTTTCTCAAAGGGCTCTGCGCGCTTTGAGCCCAACTTCACCGCTCAACAAAGCAAAACCTCTGCAAACCACTGCCCGAGGCTCCGCCGTGCCGGGACCAGACCGCAGGGCGGACGGAGAGCAACCCCAACGCCCAAACCTAAGAGCGCGCCCCGAGACCCCGCTCGCTGCGAACCGCTGCGGTGCCGCGCGGCGGCACGACTCGGTACTCCGGGAGCGATGCGGGGCTGGAGGTCGGCGGAGCCCGTCGGAGCAGCCGGCCCGGGGTCGGCTCACCTGCCTCGGGCAGGGGGCGGGCACGGCGGCCCCCGCTGCTCCTCCTCACTCACCTCTCTTGCCGCGTCTCCAGCGGCCGGCTTGGCAGTGGCCGTAATCCATACAGTTCAGGACGATCAAGGCAAAGGAGAAAAGGCGAAACCGCATTCTGGGCCGCTGGGGCGGGCGGGCAGCCTCCTCCGGCGGCGGCGCGCGAGGCGGGCGGAGGGGGCAGCGGCTGCTGCGGGAGCTCACGCGCCTCCCGCTGCCCTGAACGCGCGCTGCGAACTTGCTGCGCCTTCCAGCATCTCCCCTGCGCTGCGTGGAGAGAGAGGGGGAAAGCGCGGCTCGGGCTCCGCGAGGCTCTCCGGTCCTCCCCTTTCTCCGGCTTTCCTCGGGAAAATCAAAAGGAAGAAAAGAAACAAAAAGCTCGGTCCGACTGCGGGCGGGAGAGGAGCTTCCGAGAGGAGTCACCGAGTGCCCCCAACTTTTTCCCCGGCGCTACCGCGAGCGCAGCCTCCGGACCCGAGCGCCCCGGGCCGGGCTGTCAGCCTCGCCAGCCGCTATTTATCCCGGCGCAGGGGCGCACCCCGCCCACACGCGCTCAGGTCGCAGCACGGCGGGACCGTAGCCGCCTCCCCTACCTTCCGCGGCGCGGCCCCGCAACCAGCCCGCCCCGTCGGCGGGGCCGTAGAGCCACTCGGCTCCGCGGGGCTGCCCCCCGCGCCCGGCTCGAGTCTGGGGGGAGGGAGCTCCCGGCCGCATGCGGGCGACGTCCGCGTTCCCCCCCGCTCCTCCTTCTCCTCTTTCTCCTCCGCCCGTCTGCACGCCGCGCCGCCCGCTCCCCCCGGCCGCCCGCAGCCTCTCGGCGGGGGCCGCCCCCCGGGGCCGCGGGGCCGCGGGATGGAGCCGCGCCGCGCTCCCGGCCATGCCGCCGCCGCCGCCCGCCCTAGCGCCGCCCGGCGCCGCGCCCCCGCCTCCTCCCGCCCGGGCCCTAGCGCCGCCCGCGACCCCCGGGGTTCGGGCTCGGCTCGGCGCGCCGGTGCCTCTCCTGCAAAGCCTCCTGGAGTGCCTAAAGCACGCTCACTTCGCTCTTTCTTTCCTTCTTTTCTTCCCGCAGCGTCCAGCAATTAAACGTTTCCCTCTTTCAGCCCGGTTTTTAAGACTTTAAGCCATTCGTTTTCCATTCTTTCCTTTCCTCACAGTTCCTAAAATCTTATCTCTAAATCTCCCAAGGCTCTCCACTGAGGAGCCATTTGCACTATTCTGGGAAGATTATTCTTGAAGTCCCCAGGTATACGGGCACAGAGTGACTTTTAGCCATTCCTCTCCACATTTCCACTTGGCAAAGGTACTTCAGAGCACTGATTCCCTGGTGAAGTTGGAACCAGGCAGCACTGCCAAGAGAGGGTGGAACACGAGAGTACCCCAGAGCTCTCAGAAACACTTAGCTCTGTCCAGGGAGATTTGTTATCTCCTCACATCATCCACTGCACTGACAGCTGCTGGACCCGGGCATGCTTCTCCTCCACAGCTTGGGCGATCTACCTGACCATAGAGAGGGAAAGTTTGGTTGTATGGTGTTTACCACACTGCCCTTAGACCTCAGAACTTCTGACTATATTTATCAGTAGAATAATATCCTAAAGCAGAAAAGCATTGGTACCCTTGGGCAGCAGAGTGAGTTACAAGGAATCTGAGTCACTTGCCTGGAACCAGAAGGCAAGGGTAGGACAGTCAAAACTCAGTCCTGAGTTTCCCAAGTTCTCAGACAGTGCAGTAATCCCTGGGCTGCCCTCCTTTGTGCTCACATGTGGCACAGCAGCAGTGCTACACTTGTGTAACTGTGAGGATGAAAGCTGAAGATTTTTACAAGTTATATGATTCGCCTCTGGCTTGCACAGGTACACTCTGATCGGTAAAGGACTGGAAGATGGCCAGGCCCACAGAGTGGTGGTTGGTGCTGAGGGCCTGTCCTGTTCTACATCTGCACTGATGACCTGTATGGGAGTACTGAGAGTACCCTCAGTAAGTTTGCAGATGACACCAAGTTGGGAGGAATGTCAATCTGCCTTGGGGTAGGAAGGGCCTACAAAAAGATCTGGGCAGGCTGGATTGCTGGGCTGAGGCCAATTGTATGAGCATCAACAGGACCAAGTGCCATGCCCTGCACTTTGGCCACAACCCCAGGCAGTGCTACAGATCTGTGGCAGAGTAGCTGGAAAGTTGTGCATGGGAAAATGATGAGGGAATGTTGGTCAGTGCTAAGCAGAACATGAGCCAGTAGTATGCCCAGGCAGCTAAGTGTCCTGGCTTGCCTTAGAAATTGCAGCAGGAGCAGGCAGGTGATCATCCCTCTGTACTCAGCACTGGTAAGGCTGCTCCTTGAGTACTGCATTCACTTTTGGGCCCATCTCTACAAGAATTACAGTGAGGCCCTGAAGCATATTCAGAGAAGGGCAATGAAGCTGTGAAGGGTCTGGAGCACAAGTTTTATAGGGAGTGGCTGAGGGAATTGGAGTTGTTCAGCCTGGAGAAGGGGAGGCTCAGGGGAGACCTAATCACTCTCTACAACTCCCTGAAAGGAGGTTGTAGTGAGGTGGGGTTTGGCCTCTTCTCCCAGGTAACAGTGATAGGATGAGAGGGAATGGCTTCAAGTTGCACCGGGGAGGCTCAGGATGAATATGAAGAAAAATTTCTTAGAAAAGATGGTAGTGCATTGGAATGGGCTGCCCAGAGAGGTGGTAGAGTCACCATTCCTGGAGGTATTCAAGAAATGAGGAGATATCATGCTGAGTGACATGGGTTAATGGCATGGGCATGGCAGTGATGTATTAACGGTTGGACTAGATGATCTTAGTGGTTTTATCCAACCTTACTGATTCTGTGACCACAATATAGAATAATAACTTCTGGTGACAAATCTTTATTTACCATAACTGTTATTGGAGATTTCAATGTATGAGGTCTCACTCTGCTACTCTGCAGAGCCAGAACCTTCAGCTAACTCATCCAGACCTAAGAATTATGTCAGCCAAGGCCCTTCCAGCTCAGTGTCAGAGGTGTCTGAGTGGATTCAAAGTGGATGCTAAGGAAAAGTGCAAGAAATAAGGCTTGCATATATGTGGTTTGCAGCTTACTGTTTTCTTCTGTCTACTTTTTACTCTACTTTTAACTTTTTTACTCTGAGGGTGGTGTAAAGTGCTATCACAGGCTGTCCAGAGTTGTGGATGCCCCACCCCTGAAGGCATTCAAGGCCAGGCTGGATTGGGCCCTGGGCAGCCTGATCCAATGGGTGGAATACAGTTCACAGCAGGGGGTTTAAGGTCCCTTCTAACCCAAGCCATTCTATGATTCCTTACTTATACGCTGTAATTTTCCAAAGGAGTTATAGAGAGATGATAGATAGATGGATAGATGGATAGATAGATAGATAGATAGATAGATAGATAGATAGATAGATAGATAGATAGATAGATAGACAGAGTCTTTTGTGTAAGTACTGACATCAGCACTTCTAGCTAGTTCAGCTTCAGACCTGAATGTGTCAGAAGTACATAAAGTTATATGGGAACTTTTAAACCGGTGGCCTGCTGGTGTTGAAGGTGACCAAGGTCTCCCCAAGGGTAGCACAGGCTTCCAGGGGATGCAGGACTCAGACATCTCTCCAGCTCTTTAGGCAGAACAGCATGTCACTCTTCTTTATTCTGGGCCTTTTTGACAGTCTCACAGATCTGAAAAAGAAATACCTATGGGAAAGCATCTCCATGTGAAGTACCTTGCCTGGAGACCAGGAGTGCCCCAGCACTATATTTTTCCTGCTTATAATGGGAGAGACGTAAGCCCAGGTGAGAGGCAGCTCAGCCCACCATGGTTCAGCAACTGGTGGGGCTCTCAGCATCCACATGGTGAGCCAGGCAGGCTGCATCACCCACACACAGTTCTCATGCCCTGGCAGCACTCACCATAGCATCCTATTGTGCCTTGTAAACAGAGGGCATGGCTTCTGTCATGACATATGGGGAACTCCTGCAGTCCACCAGTGGTCTGTAACAGGCAGACAGCTCAGCACAAGTAGCATTTTCAAGACTGTAGTAGGAATCACAGCTATGGTAACTTTAAATAAATATTATTTTTATTTCATTAATATTTTTCAAGAGCTCTTTCCAAGCTTGATGAGCTGCTAAAGGGACAGTATGAAAGTACTGTCAGATTCAGTATTTGGGTGATGGAGGCATTCTGGATCAAATGGAGATGGGAAGTAAACTCTCAATACTGCATGAAATAAAGTAGGCAGGAAATGCTTTCAAAGAAAAGTCATCCATCTTATGCTTCCTATCATGAGGAAGAACCTGTAGAAGTTTGCAAGAAAGTGAGCATTATAATCAAAGCCAATGTCCAGTAACAGAGTTCCAGACAAATTTCAGACTACAATTAGGTTTTAGTTCACAGAATGCAGTGTTGTAGAAAGCAAGATATTTGGCCATAAGTATCTGAATAATAATTGTGATGTGACAATGGATGGAAAATTCTTGTTTAAAAATCACCAGCATATAAATAATCTTTCTCAGTATAGCTTGGTTAACAAAAGGAAAGGTAAGTCACAGGCAATGACCACAGTACTTCACACCAATCAAATGTGATAGTGTTGTTCACAATAAATGTGTTCAAAGCACCTGAAAAGTCTCTTAATGCTTTACCTTTTGTCTGTGCAAGCATTTGAGAAAGGTCCAGATTTTGGTTTCAGCGAATCAGAAAAAATGACAGCTGTTATTCACTGTTATGGGACTGACATCTGAATTTGACAACCCAGAGATAGAAGGCAGAAGGAGAAAGCAGAAATGTCTTGAAGAGACTAGTCAACAAATGTTGGGCATCCGGAAGGTGGATGAGGATCACCTCTAAGTGAGCTTCGAAAGGAATGGTAACAGGAACAGGTAACAGGAATGAAAGGTTGAAAAGAGCAAGAGGAACCACAGAGCTAATGGAGAACAAAACTGCAAACATAGCCAGCTGTCTATGATGGTTGGCAAATTGAGAAGAGTGAAGGTAACTTTGAGATTCGATTAAGAAGAAATAACTAAAGAGTTTGAAAAGAATGATGTCAGTGGTTCAGAAGACTAATTACATACTGCAGAGCCTACAGCATGTTTACAAGGAGAGGGAAAAGAGTCAAGTTACCTGTGAGGTTAAAGAGCAGAGGAAGGAAAGGTACTGGAATGGATTCTGTTGGACACTGTAAAACTGTCTCTTTGGATTCTCATTGAAATCAACAGAGAAGAGCTCACTGTAGGCATTAAACCGTGTGTGTGCCATTGTGCAGCACTAGGCCATTAATCAACACTTTATGCCTTCCAGGAGGCTTTGTCAAAGTGAGAAACTGGGATAATGATCTGAACAGTGCTGTTTGATGGACATGCTCATGGGAAGAATACATTACTCAAGGCCCAAGAAGATGATGTGGCAATAACTGAAATGCCAGATGAGTTTGGGCAGCAGCTTCAGCTGTGTGGATAGCTAGGAAGGGGTGTATTTTTTATAGTTTACTCAAAAGTCTCAGCAGCCAGTTTAATGCACTTGAACAGTGCTGAAATGATTCATTACACGCCATCCTGAAATCATATTATTTTACAGAATTAGAGCTCTATTCAGTGCATATTCAGTTTTATGTGTGGTGCTCCACAGAGATTTCACCGACTTCTACATTTGGCTATATTAAAGCCGAAATGCTGCTGCTTTTACGGTATGAAGTAATCGAATCTTTCTATTCCTTATTGGTTTCCATAATATGTGATCTGCAACCATCCTAACTTCATCATGTAGCAGAGAGAGATTTAAAATAAACAATACCAAAGTTAATTTTAAAGGAAATTGCTACATCACTCCAAATTGCAGTACCTGGGAGACTCAACTGTTTCACGCTTCAGTCACTCTCTTCACCAAGACCAGAGTATCAGCAAGAATATGAAAGTCTATGTAGTTTTATACTGCAGTAGAGGAGATCTATCTTTTATCTTCAGAGAAAGAAACGAGTTATCTTGATAAGCTTTACAACTGAAAGAAATATTCATATACAATCTTGCTTCCAACAGTGTATTTCTGAGTCAATTTTTACTTCCTTTAAATTCTTGAAATATACTTAATTCATGGATTCTTCAAAATATGAACTGAACTAATAATATGAGAATATTCTGCCCAGTTCTAAGCCTTTTTAAACTAGAGCAAGGCCATGGGAGGACCACCAACATGTATGGGGGTAGGAGTATGGCCCTTTGAGGGAAAGCTGAGGGAGCTGAGCACATTTGGGAAGGTCTAAAGGCCCCTTGCCGAACCCACAAGAGGGTTACTGCACAGGTGAAGCCAGGCTGCTTATGGATGTGACAGGTAGAAGAATGGGAGACACTGAATGGCACTGAAATAGGAGGGTTTTCAATGGCAGCATAGAAACTTCCATATGGGAATGAATAAATTTTGGAGGAGGTTTGCCCAGAAAAGTTGCAGACTTACCCTCCTTGGGCAAGGCTTTGAGCAACATCATCTCAACTCTGGTGACCCAGCTCTTAGCAGAAAGTTGCACGAAGGACTTCCCAGCATCCCTGCCAACTCTACAGAAACCACGAGTTCCCAAAATAGGGTAAGAAGTCTGTTCGATGCATCCTTCTGACACTAGCATTGGTTCACTTCAAGCTCTAACCAGCCACACCTGGTTAATCCGAAATATCCACAGCATGCAGAGAAACAAATCTTCATAAAACTGTCCCTTAGTTTTGAAGCAACAGGAAGAATTCCAATCATCCTCTTTTTAGTTTTAAGCTACAATGACCTTAGAAATTATTTTATGCACAAAAGCCAGTGAAACAAAAGTATTCCATACTCTTTTATGGAAAAAGGTTGTGGAAATGTTAATAATCTCTGTAGAAAGCTATTTTCATTTTTAAAAAGTTTAGTCTCAGAAAAAATATCCAATGACATATAGAAGAAGATTGTAGATATGAAGAGTCTGAGATTAGATGCAATCCATCTAAATTCTCTTACAAGTTGAGTAAGGGATCAAAGATTGTCACCGTTTTGACTCTGACTTCTCTGAAACAATCAAACTTCACAGTTTCTGACCCAATTATTCAGGCTTTTCTCATGAAAATCTTCCAAGAATATCCATGAGGATATTGTCTGAATGAGAGCAAGTTCATTAAAAATAAAGATCTTTATTAAGGGTTCAGCAAAATAAATGGAAAGAAGGGTTAACATTTAAACATGTGGAAAGAAGGGGTGACATCTCCAAAATAACTTTAGTAGCTCTCTTGAGTTTAATTTCCAGTTCTTTCAAGAAAAAAATAAAATAAAATAAAATAAAATAAAATAAAGTAAAATAAATAAAAAATAAATAAAAAAGAAGCCCAGGAAAAGTAATGAGAAAAACATGCTGTAAATGATGTGTGTCGTTCTCTTCCAATTTGGACTGGCACAAGACAACCAGTTCCTGTCTGCCAGTTGTGGACACCATATTTCTCTTGGAGAGTGCACAATACAGTTTGCTCATGCATGGATATCACATTCTTAAGGTGAGAGCTTAAATGCCAGCTTGGCAGTAGCAGACAAACCTTTTCTCTTGGAGAATGGTGAATCAATTTGCCAGCATATAGATGAGAAAATGACTAAAAAAAAAAAAAAATCAGTGCATACCAAGCCTACCACACTTTCTGTTTTGGAATACAGTCAAACTATAGAGTTGTGGTTTGCAACATGTACATATGAGTTTAAATTTGCTCTGGTACAGCTTCAGAAAACTGGCTTCACGGGGATGGACCTTTTGAATGGAAAGCTGAAAACTGAACTGCTTTTTTTTGTACATAATTTTTTACATACTTTTACATAGATTTCCCATTTTTTTTTTGCCCCAAGCTTCACATAACCACTGCTTTCTTGCTCTTACTCATACAAAGACATCCACACAGGATCACAGAGTAACTAAGTTTGGAAGAGAGCTTGAAGATCATCAAGTCCAGCCCCTTGCTTGAAGCAGGGCTAACTTCAGAGTTAGGCTGTGTTGCTGAGAGCCTTATCTACCTGAGTTTTGAAGATACTTGAAAATGAACATTCCACAGCCTTTCCGGGAGACCTCTTCTGAGACTGGTTCACCCTCTCAGATTACTGCCATACATACAGTGCAAACTGTGAACATTACCCATTGGCCTTACCCAGTACACATCATCTTCTTTTAATCCACCCTTATCTGTATATCTGTATCTGTAATCGGGTTATCTAGATTTATCCGTGATAGAGGCTGCTGCCCCTAGAAGGGGAGAAATGAACAAAAACAACGGCAGCAATCTAAGGAAAGAAATTATTTTACTAAATACGAGACACAATATGATACAATATAACTACAACTACTATATCAAACAAGGCAGAGAAAAAGAAAGAGAGAAAAAGAGTCCCGGAGAACCGGGGGCCTACTGCAATCTCTAGGCGACAGGCTGGAACGTTGCTGATAGAGCGAGATGGCAGGGATGGAGCGCTCCAAAGCGAAAGACAGGGCGAAAAAAGGGACGTTCCAGCCTGGGAGCGAGATTATATGTGTGTCCTCCTCCTCTGGTGATTCATCTCTGGCCGCGTTGTCCCCTGGGATATGTAGTTTCCTCCAAGGGCTGAGTACTCGGGATGCTGCCATTCCACAGATCTGGAGCATGAACCTTCCACACTTCCGCATACCCTCTGTTACACTTCCACATACCCTCTGTTACACTTCCACATACCCTCTATTACACTTCCACATACCCTCTGTTACACTTCCACATACCCTTTGTTACACTTCCACATACCCTCTGTTACACTTCCACATACCCTCTGTTACACTTCCACATACCCTCTGTTACACTTCCACATACCCTCTGTTACACTTTCTTATACCACCAAAACAGTTCATACCGCACATGATGTCATGATGTAGAATATTGACAGCACAAAACCATGACATTCCACCCCTTATTCTACATTATTACATCATGGTTACACAGATACATGGAATTACTGACTGCACTCCCCCAGCATCAATTTGCCCTGTGGTACACACTGAACATCCCCATCCTTCTGTATCACCCACCAGGTGCACCCAGGTCCCTGGGCAAAAACAGTTCCACGGACAGGTTTGCCATTTCCAGAGGCTGGAAGGACCCAAACAGCTTTTCCCAACATGCTCTTCACATGCACAACAGGGACTTTATCTCCTTCTATGGTGTGTAGGGGACTAGATCGGCTAGGACCATCGCGATTGACAGATCCTCTAGTATTGACCAACCAAGTGGCTTCTGCCAGGTGCTTCTCCCAGTGCTTAAATGTTCCACCACCCATTGCTTTCAACATCGTTTTTAATAACCCATTATATCGTTCAATTTTACCAGAGGCTGGTGCATGGTAGGGAATATGATAAATCCATTCAATGCCATGCTCTTTAGCCCAAGTATTTATAAGTGAATTTTTGAAATGTGTCCCATTATCAGATTCAATTCTTTCTGGGGTGCCATGCCGCCACAGGAC
Source organism: Excalfactoria chinensis (assembly GCF_039878825.1). NCBI lineage: Eukaryota > Metazoa > Chordata > Aves > Galliformes > Phasianidae > Excalfactoria > Excalfactoria chinensis. The sequence goes on along the minus strand of NC_092826.1, from coordinate 17,112,930 downwards.
TTGTTTCTCAAGACCCAATATGGTGTTTCGAGCGGTGGCATGGGGTACTGGATATGTTTCAAGCCACCCAGTGGTTGCCTCTACCATGGTAAGCACATAGCATTTACCACTGCGAGATCGTGGCAAGGTGATATAATCAACCTGCCACGCCTCCCCATATTTATACTTCTGCCATCGCCCTTCCTCCCAGAGAGGTTTCATCCTCTTGGCTTGTTTAACTATGGCACACGTTTCACAATCATGAATAATTTGCGCAATAGTGTCCATAGTTAAGTCCACCCCTCGGTCTCTGGCCCACTTATATGTTGCGTCTCTTCCTTGATGGCCCGAGGTCTCATGGGCCCATCGAGCTAGAAATAGTTCGCCCTTATTCTGCCAGTCCAAGTCAATTTGAGCCACCTCAATTCTGGCTGCTTGATCTACTTGGTGGTTATTTTGTTGTTCCTCTGTTGCTCGACTCTTGGGCACGTGGGCATCTACATGACGCACCTTTAGGGCCATATTCTTTGTTCGGGCAGCGATGTCCTTCCATAGTTCAGCGGCCCAAACAGGTTTACCCTTCCGCTGCCAGTTGTTTCGTTCCCATTGCTGCAGCCATCCCCATAAGGCATTGGCCACCATCCATGAGTCAGTATAGAGGTAAAGCACTGGCCATCTCTCCCGCTCAGCAATGTCTAGGGCCAGCTGGACAGCCTTTACCTCTGCGAATTGGCTCGATTCTCCTCTTCCTTCTGTGGCCTCTGCAACTTGTCGTGTAGGGCTCCACACAGCAGCCTTCCATCTGCGATGTTTCCCAACAAGGCGGCACGATCCATCAGTGAACAGGGCAAAATTCTTTTCGTTTTCCGGAAGTTCATTGTATGGTGGGGCCTCTTTGGCGCGTGACACCTCTTCTGCTGGTGATGTTCCAAACCTTTTACCTTCAGGCCAGTCCATGATTACCTCTAAAATTCCTGGACGATTGAGGTTCCCCATTCTTGCTCGATGTGTAATCAAGGTAATCCACTTGCTCCAGGTGACATCGGTAGCATGATGGGTGGAAGGAACCTCCCCTTTGAACATCCAGTTCAGCACTGGCAGTCGAGGTGCCAGGAGGAGTTGTGTTTCAGTTCCAACTACTTCGGAAGCAGCCCGAACCCCCTCATATGCGGCTAAGATCTCCTTCTCAGTTGGAGTGTAGCACTCTTCAGACCCCTTATATGCTCGACTCCAAAATCCCAGGGGTCGGCCTCGGGTCTCTCCTGAGGCTCTTTGCCACAAACTCCAAGTGGGACCTTTCTCTCCAGCAGCAGTGTAGAGGATGTTCTTTACATCCTGTCCCGTCCGTACTGGCCCCAAGGCCACGGCACGGGCTATCTCTTGTTTTATCTGCTCAAAAGCCTGCTGCTGCTCAGGGCCCCATGTGAAATTGTTCTTTTTCCGCGTTACGTGATAAAGGGGGCTTACAATGAGGCTGTAGTTTGGAACGTGCATCCTCCAAAAGCCCACCACACCCAGGAAAGACTGTGTCTCTTTCTTGTTAGTTGGTGGAGACATGGCAGTGATTTTGTCGATCACATCTGCTGGGATGTGACGACGTCCATCCTGCCACTTGATACCTAGGAACTGAATTTCCTGGGCAGGCCCTTTTACTTTGCTTCGCTTAATAGCAAAGCCGGCTTGTAGAAGAATGTGAATTATTTGCTTTCCTTTTGTAAAAACTTCCTCTGCTGTATTGCCCCACACAATAATGTCATCAATATACTGCAGGTGTTCGGGAGCACCACCTTGTTCCAGCACAGTTTGGACCAGTCCATGGCAAATGGTTGGACTGTGTTTCCACCCCTGGGGCAAACGGTTCCAAGTATACTGAATACCCCTCCAGGTGAAGGCAAACTGTGGCCTACATTCTGCAGCCAAAGGAATGGAGAAGAAGGCATTAGCAATGTCAATGGTGGCATACCATTTGGCTGCTTTTGACTCCAGCTCGTATTGGAGTTCCAACATGTCTGGCACAGCAGCACTCAGTGGAGGTGTTACCTCATTCAGGCCACGGTAGTCTACAGTTAGCCTCCATTCTCCACTGGCTTTACGCACTGGCCATATGGGGCTGTTAAAAGGGGAATGAGTTCTACTGATCACTCCCTGATTCTCCAGCTGACGAATCAAATCGTGAATGGGGAGCAAGGAATCCCTGTTAGTGCGGTACTGCCGTCTATGTACTGTCTTTATAGCAATTGGTACTTGCTGTTCTTTCACTCGTAGCAGCCCCACAACAGACGGGTCCTCTGACAGGCCAGGCAAAACAGACAGCTGCTTAATATTGTCTGTATCTACAGCAGCTATTCCAAAGGCCCATCGATAGCCCTTAGGATCCTTGAAATGCCCCCTTTTGAGGTAATCAATACCCAGTATACATGGAGCCCCTGGACCAGTCACAATAGGATGTTTCTGCCAGTCTTTACCAGTGAGACTTATTTCGACTTCTAACACAGTCAACTCTTGAGAGCCCCCAGTCACTCCAGAAATATGGATTGGTTCTGTCCCTTCATGACTGGAGGGCATTAGAGTGCACTGTGCGCCAGTATCCACCAGTGCCTTATATTCCTGTGGTTCCGATGTGTCAGGCCATCGAATCCACACAGTCCAATAAATTCTATTATCCCTGTCCCTCCCCTGACTGAGGGTAGGGCCCCTCTATTGGTTACCTGTGATAACCGGAGCAGCTCTACTGGTGGTTGGTCTATTCTGTAGTTCTCTCACCCGTGCTCGCAGTACAGAAGTAGGCTGGTTATGCCACTTCCTCATGTCCTCTCCACAGTCACGTAGGTAGCGCCACATGGAAACACGTGGTGGAATTGTACTGTTATTCCTTGCTCGAGCTGGGAAGCGTGTGCGTCTAATTGCCGAGACTTCTGATCTTACAGGTGAGGAGTAGTGTTCATCACCTTTAATTAGTTTGATCAGTTCCTTTAGTAGACTTCCTTGATCGTTCTGATCTTCATTGGACACTGCTGATACCTGTATGGGTTTGTCACGATTGGTCAATGGAAATAGTTTCTCGTGCATCTCATCCAGCCGGTCTTTTACTTGTGAGATGGCAGAAATAGTGGCGGTGTACAGTGGGGACAACTGATGTTCGAAGTATTGAAGTGTCCTAATCAGTTCACTAACTTCGGGCCTTCTGTTGTGGTCCACATATTCTTTACACGTTGTTGCCAGTGATGACGCGTATTTCTCTGGTGCTGTACTTGTTTCTGCCATATGTCAGGATCGGTCTTCACATTCTCAGGATCACGTTCGTTTAAATTCGCAGGGTTGTACAACAGTTCCACCATGGCCATTTCCCTCAGGTACTGGATACCACTTTGGATTGTATCCCATTTAATAACGTTAAGCTTCAAAGCTGCCTTGTAGGGGTGCCTTACTTTCACAGCTGCTAAGAGTCGCTCCCAGAGGGTGGCATCTTCATCTGAACATCTGCTAATCTCTCTGTCGATAGCTGTGTCTCCGGAAATGTTTCCTAGCTGGCGTGCCTCATTACCATCTAGTGACAGGCTGTGGGCCCCGTTGTCCCAGCAGCGAAGCAACCAGGCAAGGATACCTTCGTTTTGACGCCGTATGAACTCCTTTCTTGAGCCTTGGATCTCAGTCAGCTTTAGAGGTCGACGATAAACAATTTCCTCCTCATCAGCCTCTTCTTCACGCCTCTTAGTCTTTCTTTTTGCCTTTCTCGGTGCCGATCCAGACGAGGTACCTTCTTCTGCTTCCTCTTCTTCTGCTCCTCCTTCTCTTCGTTCTAGACGCGTGGACACCCGTCTCCATTTCTTGCCTTCCACAGGGGCAACTGATATTGCTACTGATGCCTCCCGTGACTGATTAGAGTCGACCTGGATATTATCTTTGTTGGTCTGAATCTCAGATCGGAAACTCTCTCTCTCCAGAATAGTATTATACAGAGCACGGTATGCGTAAGCCAAACCCCAAATAATGTTTACCTCCTTAGATTTTCTGACCCAAGTACTCACTTAATTTCTCAGGGTCCCTCAGGTGTTCAATAGTGAAATCCCACGACACTGCGGGTCCCCACGCTTCTAAGATCTTTCCTAAACCTTTCCATATTCCCTGCCAGTCAGCATTCTCTGGTTTTGGAGGAGACTTCTGCATAGAACGAATGTATAGGAATACATATACATTCACTGATATTGATAACATGAACATGAGTATGAGACCAAGAATTAATATTACCTCGGCTGTTGAAAAGCGTACGACAATCTGAGAGTACAGCCTGTACACTGGATTGAACATCGTGGTGTCTGTTAAATTAGCTATTCCATCTGGAATGTATGTGCCGACAATTAAATTATACCACACTGCATATAAGTACCAGGCAGGTGTCTCCATCACGGTTCTTATTAGGTTATATAGATACAGAATTCCACAAAAAGAAAGCACGTATGGACAATATGTTGAGAGGATCATGATTGCTTTCAATCCCCTAAACAGAGCGACTGGAATGAAGAGTGGGTTCATAGCTGATAGTAGCTAGCAGGCCCTGTGAAAGTCAGAGCTAACTAGCTGTGCTCTGAGAGAGCAAGAAATCTCTTTGTTTTCTTTACAAAAGCAAGATAGTAATGCTCAGAGTGAGCAGCTAGCTCAGACTGTTGACAGTTCGTCTGGAATTTCAAGGTCACGCTCTCAGTGAGCAGCTATGAAAAAATAACACTCCTGTAACAAAGCTTTTAGAGAGCAAAAAGAGAGTTGTTCTGGAAGCTAAAAAAGCAGCAGATCTAATCGAATCAGATTGCCCGCATTCTCCACCAAGATAATGTAATCGGGTTATCTAGATTTATCCGTGATAGAGGCTGCTGCCCCTAGAAGGGGAGAAATGAACAAAAACAACGGCAGCAATCTAAGGAAAGAAATTATTTTACTAAATACGAGACACAATATGATACAATATAACTACAACTACTATATCAAACAAGGCAGAGAAAAAGAAAGAGAGAAAAAGAGTCCCGGAGAACCGGGGGCCTACTGCAATCTCTAGGCGACAGGCTGGAACGTTGCTGATAGAGCGAGATGGCAGGGATGGAGCGCTCCAAAGCGAAAGACAGGGCGAAAAAAGGGACGTTCCAGCCTGGGAGCGAGATTATATGTGTGTCCTCCTCCTCTGGTGATTCATCTCTGGCCGCGTTGTCCCCTGGGATATGTAGTTTCCTCCAAGGGCTGAGTACTCGGGATGCTGCCATTCCACAGATCTGGAGCATGAACCTTCCACACTTCCGCATACCCTCTGTTACACTTCCACATACCCTCTGTTACACTTCCACATACCCTCTATTACACTTCCACATACCCTCTGTTACACTTCCACATACCCTTTGTTACACTTCCACATACCCTCTGTTACACTTCCACATACCCTCTGTTACACTTCCACATACCCTCTGTTACACTTCCACATACCCTCTGTTACACTTTCTTATACCACCAAAACAGTTCATACCGCACATGATGTCATGATGTAGAATATTGACAGCACAAAACCATGACAGTATCATATTTACCTATATATTTATAAATCAATATGTACTGATGCTGGCGTATTCTATTTTAAATATTGTCCTTTTACTTCTACATCTAACTTCCCCTACTCCTTTGCTACCTACACATCATACAGAGAAACTGTTGAAGTTATTTTTTGACATCTTCAAGACTCACCAACATGACATCTACCTCATGTTTTCTGTTTTTCTTTATTACAGAAGAAAAAAGGAGCAAAGATGATTGAGTACCTACAAAATGAGAGTTGCTGCAAGGATAAGCATTGGCAATAATAAGTGTCTGTGAAAACATCAGAGTTTGCAGATTATTTACTTGTAGCAGAGGCAATGTACAGCATAGATAGATTTTGTATAAAACAACTTATCTGAATAATCTGATTTTGTAACTGGTTTTGGAGGAGCGTTCCAGTGCAATTTAGAGATCTTTAATATTTGTTGTTAATAAAGTTCTAAATGTTGTGATGTTAACCACATGATTTCTACAGTATATATATTTAGCAATAAAGTGATTACAAATTTGTTGGAATATATGAGAACTATTTCTGCCAAGTGATAGTAAAGAAAGGAGTTAAAGAAGAATTTTGGACAGTTAAGAATCCCTAGATAAAATCCTAAAAAATTGTGTAGTTAATCTGTAATGAGTTCACGAAGAAAAACTGCCTATTCTTGCATAATCTGCAGAATATTATACTTCTCCACTGTCACCTCGTTGATTAACCCATGTCTTATTTATCTGGTGAACAAAGCTGAGGAAAACAAATTAAAAGAGGACTCATTATCCTTCTCTCTGAAACCCTGTTACCTGCTTTAGCCCATCTGAGAAGAAAGCTGGGATCAGAGAGGAGCCACCACTGGTGGTGATGCTAATAGGAAACAGACGTGCAGTAACACCATGTTCAGGATGCCAGCCCTTGGCATGGTGTTGGGTCAAATATCTACATACTGAAAAGAAGGTTTTCAGTGACAGAGCAAGAAAAGGAGTTACATTCAGTTTTGCCAGAGGAATTCCACCAATGTCCCCAAGGAAGTATTTTTACAACTTGAGAGTCACAACAGTTTTTAATTTAAAAACTGCAAAAACCACAGTAGAATCCTGTTTTGTTTTGTCTCTATACTCTGCTAATAACGATGGGAGCTGAATACCAGTTTTTCATAGAATCATAAAGGTTGGGAAAGACCAGTAAGATCATCTATTCCAATCATCAACCCATCACCAGCATGCTCATTAACCCACATCACTCAATGCCACATCTCCTTATTTCTTGAACACCTCCAGGAACAGTGACTTCACCACTTCCCTGGCAGCCTGTGCAAATGCATTAACACCCTTTTGAGGATTTTTTTTCCTAATACACAACCTGAAGCTCCCTGGGAGAAGAGGCTGACCCCCACCTCGCCACAGCCTCCTTTCAGGTAACTGTAGAAAGTGATAAGGTCTCTCCTGAGCCCCCTCTTCTCCAGACTGAACAATCCCAGTTCCCTCAGCCACTCCCTATAAGTGCTCCAGACCCTTCACAGCTCCACTGCTCTTCTCTGGACATGCTCCAGGTCTGCACTGTCTTTCATTGTAGTGATGGGCCCAAAACTGAATACAGTACTCAAGGTGAGGCCTCAAATGGCTCGGAAAGATAAATCACACAGCTTCTGGAACAAACAGGCAACCCATTTCTGTCCTTACAGTAGCATAAAGCAGAATCTTAAGGTTACCTTTCTTCAGTGTGAAATTATAAAACAGAACAGAAGAACTGTGATGTCAGAAGAAGACTGTTAGAGGTACCACAGCCCATAAGAAGAGTAAGGCTTTAACCACGCCTTTAGTTGAGTGACATGGTCTAGAGCAGTCACAGGCATGGGCTGATGGTTGCACTAGATGATCTTATTGGTCTTTCCAACCTTAGTGATTCTATAGCTCTGTACTTCTATGTTCTGCTGACCAGCAGAGCCCATAAATTTCCCTCTTTAGGGACTGAAGGGCTTAAATAAGTAGTAAGGGACTCAGTCCTGCACTGGAAGAATAATACAAACAGCAATGGAGTAAATGATATCCACCTTTAATTACTACTTCCTTTTGGACTGTTCTTTTTTCATTTTTTATTTTTTCTCAATAGGGCCCTTTTAAACAGAATTAGTGAGGCCATACCAGAGATATTTCACTTTGCTTTCCCTGAAATCAACACTGAAGTTTTTATTACCACTTAAATGAATGTTTTGGGACTGGAGATGGAACTTTGTGATGATTTTGTTGCTAAATATCAGCTTTTCTCCATGGGTAAAACACAAGGTTTGGGTATTCAGACAACATGACATTTAACAAAGGGAATATAACAAAGCACATGGCTCAGTCTAAAAACAGCTACTGATCAGCTGCAGTGCCCTCATGACACTCTCAAACCTTCCTTCACCCCAGCCCTGGTTTGGCCCACCACTGGAAGTTGAATATTTTTGGACTGATAGCTGGCTTGGTGAACACAACCAGTAATAATGCTGGGTCCCAGCCCATCCCCTGCTGCTTAGTTCTGCTGTGGAACAGCATCTTGCACAGTAAGCAGTTGTTGCAGTATCAAAATCCACATTTTATCTGCTCATCATGGAATGTAGCTGGGAAAGCTTCAAGCAACTGATTTTGAAAGTTAATTCATCTTGTGCTATTGCTATCCCCATTGCAGTGACACTGTTCTTCTGAAGATTGGAAACGTTAAGACATTTTTTAAGTACTTGGAAAAGATAAGACACCATATATCTTGTGCTACATACATATGGAATAGAAACTGGGGGCTGAATCCCAGAAGAGCATTAAGGATAGATCAAGTATCTGAATATCTGCACCTAAATGTCACCTGAATTATTGCACCTAAGTCCCAAACTGAAATGATGATAAAACTAAAACCTTTCCCAACTTGCTCCTCATCCTGCAGTCTGTCACCTCAGTAGTAACTTTCAGTTTGATTTCAAACATCCTTTAAGAACAGTTTTGCATCTACTTCAAACCAGCAAAAGTGAAAGGCAGAGCATTTCTCTGACAGCATCATTCTCAAACCCCAAATGCAGAATAGACACAAAATGTGTATTGTTATTTTCAGTCTATCACACTCGTCCTGTTGGAGTGTTCTATTGAATACATTTTGAGAAAATCTTTTGGAATGGTCCACTTGGAAACTGTTTTGCTTGAAGACTCAGTCAATATCACAGAATCATGGAACCATAGAATCATAGTGTGGCCTGGGTTGAAAAGGACAAAAATGATCATCCAGTTTCAACCCCTCTGCTATGTGCAGGGTCGCCAACCACCAGACCAGGCTGCCCAGAGCCACATCCAGCCAGGCCTTGAATACCTCCAGGAATGGGGCATCCCAACCTCCTCAGGCAACCCGTTCCAGTGCGTCAGCACACTCCAGGTGAAAAAAAAACTTTAACTATAGATATAGTTTATATATATATATACTGAAACTGTATCTAACTGTATAACTATTTTCCCTCATTTGCTTGACAATACCCAAATCTCCAATTCTGAATGTCTACAAGGAATTCAGGAGAAGTTATTGCAGGTGGTTGCAATCTGTATCTTCTTTCTTGCAGCTGGGCCTCAAGTTGCACCAGGTGGGGTCAGGTTGGATATTAGGAAAAATTACTTCTCAGAAGAATTGGTGAAGTATTGGCACTGGCTGCCTAGAGAGGAGGTGAAGTCATGACCCTGGAGGTATTCAAGAGGTGTAGATAAGGCAGCGAGGCCTAGACAGCATGGGTCCATGATAATCCCGTCCTGCTTGACCAGTCTGATCTCCTATGATTGAGTCACCAGCCTGGTGGATGAGGGAAAGGCTGTTGATGAAATCCACCTACTGTCCAACAAAGCCTTTGACACTGTCTTCCATAGTATTCTCCTAGAGAAGCTGGTAGTCCATGGCTTGGACAGGTATACTCTGCTATGAAAAGAAGTGGATGATGGCTGGGCCCAGAAAATGGTGGTGAATTGAGTCACATCCAGTTGGCGATTAGTCATGAGTGGTGTTCCCCAGGGGTTGGTCCTGTGGCCTGTCCTGTTTAATATCTTTACTGGTGACCTGGATGAGGACATTCAGTGCATCCTCAGTAAGTTTGCTGATGACACCACGTTGGGAGGAAGTTTCAATCTGCCTGGGGACAGGCTGGATAGCTGTGCTGGAGCCAACTGTATGAGCTTCAACAAGACCAAATGCTGGGCCCTGTATTTTGGCCTCAACAACTTCACGCATCACTATGGCTTTGGGGCAGAGCATCTGGAAGACTGAGTAGAAGAAATGGACCTGGGGGTGCTGGTTGATGCTTGGCTGAGCACAAGCCAGCAGTGTGCCCATGTGGCATAGAAGACCAATGGCATCCTGTCTTGTTTCAGAAATAGTGTTGCCAGCAGGAGCAGGGAATTGATCATCCCTCTGTACTCAGCACTGGTGATGCCGCACCTTGAGTGTTGTGTTCATTGTTGGGCCCGTCAATACAAGGCTTCATCAAGGCTTTGGAATATGTCCAGAGAAGGGCAATGAAGCTGTGAGGTGTCTGGAACACAAGTATTATGAAGGAACTGGAATTATTTAGTCTGGAGAAAAGAAGGCTCAGGGAGACCTCCTTGCTCTCTACAACTACCTGAAGGGAGGCAGTGGCAAGGTGGGGGTCAGCCTCTTCTCCCATGTAACCAGTGATAGAACTAGAGGTGATGGCATCAAATTACACCAGTGGAGATTCAGGTTGGATGTTAGGAACATTTTTTTCTCTGTAAGTGTGGCTAGGTGCTGGCACAGGATGCCCAGGAAGGTACTTGAGTCACCATCCCTGCAGGTGTTCAAGAAATGTTTAAAGGTTGTACACAGGGACATAGTTCAGTAGAAAATACTGGTGATAGATGGACAGTTGGACAAGATGTTCCTAGTGGTCTTTCTCAGCCCTTATGATTCTTTGATTTAAAACCATTTCAGAAGAGAGCCTCCTTTGTGTCTCCTTTAAAGCAGTCAGAACGCAAACACTCTGTGGTCAATAATGATGAAGTTAAAGGGAGTGAAAGAATTAACACATCTCCTGCTGGTCTCCAGGACCCTATTTTGCCTCCCCACCACCCTGAGTCACAGTGCTACTAATAGTTAACTCATCTCCAAACTGGACTTCTTCAGCAGTTTCCTGAGCAACCCTCCATGCAACAGATCAGGGAAGGTTTCGGGGTACTGGTGAAGGGATCAGAACTCTATGGTTAAATGGTTTTTATCCACCTACTATTTCAAGTCTTAAAAAATATCTGTCATGAGTCAAGGGTGAGAAAACTGTCAAAAAGAGAGCCAGCACTAGTAGTGTTGGCTGAGCCTCACTCATTTGCTTTGGCACATATCTTGTAGTCCTCAAAACTGCAGAATGTGATAATCCAGAGCATGGAAACACCTCTTCATCCAAGCTACAGGAAGTCCAGACCAGAATCTACATGCCTGATATCATTTGATGCACTGATATGGCAAAGTAGCTGCCTGCTGGGTTAGACAAAAATTGAAATAAATGGCATTGATTTGCAACTTCAGGTTAAAATTCACGTTTATCACCAAGATGCCTTGTCAGGTGTTCAATGCTTAAATTATCACTGTCTGCAAGGAATGGATGGTATAGGAAGGCAGGGAGCAGCACATACAGCTGCACAGCTAGACAAGTTTTTTTTCCATGATCCTCTTTCCATAACAAGCAATATTTGCTGTTTCTGTATCTGCATTTGAATTCTCAAGATCGTCACAATGTGCTGGAATGCAACCAACCTGGAACAAAAGCAGTGGGTATGGAAGAGGCCTAAGACCAAGTTGGTTAGGTCACAACATACAGCTTTGTCAATAAAGCTCATCCTGCTCACTGCCCAACCAAACTGCTCATTCCTGTTTGGAAGATGCCTGAAGAAAGACAAATTGTGCTGTTGCCAGGGGGACACAAGTAGGAGCCAGGGGCAGCCAGAAGCAGCATCACCTGCTGAAAAACAGCAAACCCACAACACACAACTGTAAAATCAGCTATAATTAAAGAGGGATGTGGAAAGAGAGGAAAACTTCTGAGGAGCTCATTCTACACTTTCAGGTGGGAGGGTTGTAAATCATCTTTTTTACCCATACACTGGTAATAGTACTGCAGCACAAAACACTGCTGGCAAGAGAGCAGCCCTCGCAATGCCAGCAATGGTTTTCTCACTCACTCAAGCTGTATGTCACTCTTGAATTGAGCTTCTCTCCTGAGAAACACAAACTAATTTTGAAGGAAGATGGCTCCTCCAGAACGCTCTCCATCTGCTTCCATGCCCTCAGTATGACTCAGATGTTTGGAACAGGAGCAGGACATCCCTCTGTCTACAGAAATTCCATCAGTGCCTTTAAAGCATTTTTCCAGACCTCCACCAGAACTCAGCCTTGGCCAGTCCTGTGCCAGATCCTGGCTGCACTCATACTGCAATTGCTGGATAGGGACCAATTTATCTTGGACATTGCCCTTATGTGGACAGGTTGCACTGGTAGAGAGCTTGGACTTCCTTCCAAGGCAAAAGGGAGCACATACTACCAGCCTTGGGGAATGCATTCCTAGCAAGCTCTGTGGCCCCATCCTAGGGCCTGACTTTATCTCTGGCATGGCAGCATGGCTGTGTCATTCTTTTTAAGTATGGGTGACTTGCACTGCTTGCTACTGGCACATTTCCATTCAGCTATCTGAAATACAGAGATGAATATCACAGCCACAGTCACATGCTCGAGTCCTTTCACCATCTCTGTAGCCGCTCTCTGGGCTCACCCCAGGAAGTCCATGTCTCTCTTGGGCTCACTTGGGTACATCCACATCTCTCTTGAATGGGATAAATGAATGGTGGCACAGAAATGCCAGCTGAGATGGACACAGGCCTGACTCTGTTCAGGAAGCCCAAGGACAACAGGTCTGAGTCTTATTATGGAGAACCTTATCAGACAGGCTGATAAGCCTACCATGACATACAGTCCCAGATTCATCAGCATAGAGGTCACATAAATATTACACAAGTATGATCTCAGCACCTGACTAGTCTGTTTGTACCACCAGGTCAGCAAATCTGGCTGAGGTAGCTGCAGCTTACCTAATTATATCCCCAGTGGTCTGCATCTGGTTTTGCTCTAGCTTTTGTCACTATAATACTTACAATATTGACAAAGGAGTTGATTCATTAGTATTGTTTGTTTTTTCAGTCTTCTTTGAGAAGCAAAGAGCTTTCATAAAGGCAAACAGTATCTTAACAGATAAAATACACCATAACAGCTAATGAAAACAGCTTAACATATTTAGTAAAACATGCATCCATACACGTCATATGTGCCCAGGTTAAGACTGAGGACATATAAGAAAAATCCAGAGGTATTGGCTAATATTTTTGAACAAACAAACACTGGAAGAAGGTTAACTCTGAGTTAACCATGTGGTTAGCAATTAGCGTAGCTACGCTAAGAATGATTTGCTTTGTGGCTGTCTCAGTTATCTCTGATATCTTTAATTGACATCTCAACAAAAAACTTTGACATTACTGACAAGCTGCTGGGGAGTTTTGCTCAAACCTTTATCTAAACCTTGCTGTTTTGTATGTGAGGTATAAAAAGTATGTGCTTGTGTTACTGGCTTCTAGGTTAATAGACTGTTTATTTTTCCTTGAGACAGCTGTTTGGCTTTCAAGAAAGCACGCAAACACCAATTATAAGGGAATAACTAACACTTGCTGGAGTAGAACTGCTCCAAGAAACCATTTAGGAAGCAAAAAAAAAAAAAACAGAAAGACAAAAAGCCACTCCAATGCTTTCCTGAGAGGTGAGATATTTAAGTTCCAAATTGGCAAAAGACAGATTATGCCTACAGCTGAGGCATGTACTGAGACATGGCATCACACATAAACTCCTTCCTTCATAGTTTCTCTGTTTTCCTGCTTGGCCAGGTCTGAGGGCTGCACTCAGGGTGTGAACCACGCAGGCTGGGCGCTGCATGAACGCACATCTCACCAGGAGTGCTTGGAAAGCTGTGCTTGCATGCACAGCCTTGGGAGCTCAGCCATGAAGGGAGCTCAGCAGCCCCCAGAGGTTGGACTGCAGCTGGGAAAGGCAGCACAGATTTAAATTGTGGATTTAAGCACCTGGGGGTGAAAGGAGGGATTTCCACTAATTCATCCTGTGGGGTCACACAGGGACACTGCTGTTGACAAAAGCTGTAATGGTTATCAGTTAGATGCCCAAAACACTCTGATCCCACTGGCTGAAGAAAGATGGTTGAATACTTACTGCTCTTACACGTTTCTGCCTGCTGAACCAACACACACAGCCTGGTGTGCTAAAGCAGCACGTTTCTTCCTTCTGGTTTCTTTCTTTGTCAATGGAGTTATGTTTAAAAACAAAAATGAAACGTGGAGAGAACACCTTAATGCAAGTCCTTAAGTATCTAAGTAATATTTGCAGTAAATCCCCCATTTACTTGACACTGGATAAAAAAGTACAGTTAGCACAGCACTCACTAGAAAGCCAGGCAGAAAATTTTAGGAATGTATAGCGTGGCTAGGACAGTATTGCTATAGGAGCCTTGGCATGACCTGACTCTTTGGTATTTACTGAGTAATCCTAGCTCTGCTATAGCTTTGGGGATTGAGGTAGGTGTTTTTAACACACTACATCTGCACTGTGAGCATCACCTGGCAGATAGGCAGCAGGAAAGCATCAGTACAGGTTAGGGGCTGATTTGCTGGAGAGAAACTCTATAGAGAAGGACTTGGGTGGGTACACTGGTGGACAACAGGTGGGCCATGAGCCAGCAGTGAGCCCTTGTGGCCAAGAAGGCCAATATGTCATGGAGTGCATTAAAAAGAGTGCAGCCAACAGGTCGAAGGAGGTGATCCTCCCCCTCTAGTCCACCCTGGTGAGGCCACAAAGATAATGAGGGGCCTGAAGCATCTCTATGAGGAAAGGCTGAGGCACCTGGGACTTCTGAGCCTGGAGAAATCTGAGGCAGGATCTCTCATCACTGTTGATAAATATTTAAAATGGATGGGATCAGACCCTTTTCAGTGGGCAGGACAAGGGGCAACGGGCACAGACTGGAACACTGAATGTTCCTTATGTACACAAGGAAAAAACTTCTTTACTGCAAGGTTGACAGAGCACTGGAACAGGCGGCCCAGAGAGGCTGTAGTTTACTTCTCTGGAGATATCCAAAACCTGCCTGTACGCCTGCCTTTGTGACCTGCTGTAGAGAACTGCTGTAGCAGTGGGATTTGACTAGATGATCTTCAGAAGTCTTTTCCAATCCCTCCAATTCTGTGATTTGACAGCACCAGGACACACAAGCCACCTGGAACAATCACACTCCATAAATCTTTGTCCTCATTTTAGATCAATCTAGCAATAATAAATTGATTCTTACAGTTCCTGGCAGGCCACTTCAGTATGAGAAGTATTCTCACCCTTGTTCAAGCCAACGATCTCCCAGCCAGTCTGCTCCTCTAACTGCGGGAGGTTTGGACAGTGCCGACTCTTTGCTCTCAGCTGTACTCACGCTGTATTATTTACTCATAGCTCCTATGAAAATTCGAGTTTGGAGCCTCCATCAGATTGATAGCAAGAGCTGTTCCCCCAGCAGAGAGCTTGCTTCGGTGTCACTTAATAAATCAGTGCTCCAGAACAAGAGAAAAAAAAAATAAAGTATGCTGGAAATTTAGAATTGGATCTTTTCTGTCATTCTTCTCTCATCACAAGTAAACCAAAGAGGAAAGGAAGAAGCCTGTGGTACTAGAAGCCTTTGGATTGTTATAAGAACTAACCAAAACCTCCAACCAGCTGCCAGAGACTACTTTCCCTGAGCTTATTATTCCATTTCTGTTTCTGCCATTTAACTCCTCAACTGTAATATTTCCATGCAAACAGCATGGTGTGCCTGAAATATCAAGGAGAAACTGTTTTCTCTCTTGGAATATGGGTGAGATTCTTAGTGAGCCAACAGATAAACACACACACACACACACACACACACACACGACCAGATAAAATTGAGAGATGAACACTAAAGACTACTTTACGCTCTTTCTTTTCCCAAAGTGCTTTGCCTGGCTCTCCATCCCCATCACTACCACTAATTGAAGTAGAAAGATATTTAGAGACAAATATTTAGAGACAAAGTTGCCAGATCACTGGCCAACATCCTCTTACACTAATGCAAATGTAACACTTCTTCCACATATACATGGCCATTAACACTTCTTATTTTGTCCACACCTTTGCTCTAGTTTCCTCCCACTTTTGCTCAGTACTTTCTGATTCTTAT
Source organism: Excalfactoria chinensis (assembly GCF_039878825.1). Lineage (NCBI taxonomy): Eukaryota > Metazoa > Chordata > Aves > Galliformes > Phasianidae > Excalfactoria > Excalfactoria chinensis. Next base: position 17,097,079 of record NC_092826.1, on the reverse strand, counting down.
CTAACAGCTTCTTTTGTCTTCCTTCTCCACAAGGCACTTCACAGTTTGTGCTTTCCCCCATCTTCTCCTCCACTGCTGCATTTCTTTAAACGTCTCTTCCAGACCCTCCTCTAGAGCAGGGTTTTCCCCCATGGCTTCCCTCTGCACTCCCTTGTGACAGTCTATAAAAAAATCCTCAGGTCAAGGGTATCACAGAGCTGAAAAGAATTTGTGTGGGGCACACAGTGCATCTCAGATCCCCTGCTGCAGTGGTCAGCAACTTCCAAGTTGATGCAGTCTGCACAAACTGATGGATACTGTTAGCTAAACGGAAGGATAATGCCAGATGGTAGATGTATTTTTATATCCTATTTGCTTTCATCACATACACAGAGTTAAAGTGTAATGGGGGTAAAAGGGGGGGGGGGGGGGGGGGGAGGGATTCTGTGATGATCCCATCCAAAGAATAAGTCCAGAATCTGGTAGACAAAGCAAAGGTAAAGAGAACTTGGTGGGCTACCAGAATCTGTATTCTTAACACAATGGACACCTCTTTGTGATTTCAGCCCATATAGACTCTAGTGCTATACATCATTAAAGCACTTATATGACAGGCTATAAATAATATGCAATTACTTTTTCCTCATCATGAAATTGTGGTTTTAGCATTTTGTCAGCTTTAAGTTCTGCTGCCCTCTAACAAGCTTTTTTGGGGATTCTTTTTTCCCTGAGTTGAATCTGATGGTGAGTGGGAGCAAAGACAGCAATTCAATAAGCCTGAAGGCAATTGCTGCACTGGCAGTGTACAGTGCTTTTCATTTGGAATTGGCATGAAGGCCTTCCAAGTAACACAAGCTCTCTTTTTTGACAGAGCTGACACAAATTACATAACAAGATGCTGTCTGATAGTTTTTTTTGGGAGGATGAAGATTGAATGATGTCAAAATGAAAAGTTCATTTCACATTGGGGTATTTCAACATACTATTAAAGAAAGCACCTTATCCAAAGGGCTCCAATGGCACTTAAAGTGTTGTAACCAAGACTTGAAATAACATGGCTACCTAAATTAGGTTTCTCTTGGATCTATCATTATTAACTTGATCATCACAAGTGCTTGATCTGTCACAAATCCTGTTTACTGTGTGGAAGGGGGCTCCATGAGTTACTGGCAACTTTGAATGGTGCAAGTAATTTTAGTCTTCAAAACTGAGAGTATGATGTACTTGTAACAATCAGAGAGAGCAACGTGAGCAACGTGATGGAACAGGGATACAAGAACTGTAATGAGAAAGGGACTTACACAACAGGAAGATGTTACAAAAGAAAAGGGGAAAGTACTCACCCACCTCTAAAGATCAAGACTCACAAGGGAAGGATCTCCAACCAGAAATCCTTCTTCAGTGGAAGTCAGTCTTTAAATGAGATCTAAGAGAGGTGCAAGCCAGGCTCCACCCCTTTCAGTCGCACAGCTGAACTGCCTTCACCTGTGCTCCCAGGGCTAGCTCCTCTTCACACACATACAGCTGCATGTTGAAGTTCTCGCCAGGTGTTTTCTTATGCCAAAGTCTCCTATGGACACTGGATGTTCACTGTATCAAAACCTCAACCTAGTGTAATAAGCTTAAACCTTCACATTGTTAGCACCAAAACTTCTCTTCATAGTATGTCTTAGTATGTCCACAGTTGGTACTTAATTGCCTCCAGGACAACAAGCTCCAACACCAAAACCTAATTTGTATTTTCAGGCTCCTTGAGTTACAGAACATGCTTATATCACAGCATGATTTTACCTGCTACTAAAAATCAAATGTGTCCAAAGACTTAAGAACACAAACTCTCATAAAGGATGCATTGGAACACAGAGGCTAGAGAACTTTAGTCCACACCATTAGTACAGTGTAGATGTGTGGACATACTGTTTCTGGTCCCATTGCCACCACGAAGCCTACTCTTTTACAGGGGTAGTATATCATTTGAATTTAAAATGCCTCCAAAGCACTGGGGATGCAGAGCAAGAAACAAACATCCTATAACCAAAGTTGTGCTTGTGGAGCAGAACCAAGAAAGGTGATGAGGGGAAGCTTAATGTCTAGCTCAGGCTGCTAAGGTACCAGAACAAATCTCTACTTCAGTAACTTAATATATCCTTGGACAGCTATAATTCAGCGACACTTCTGCTTTTTGTAAAGTATCACTCATTCCTAAAACTAAAACAGGCATTAGGAGGCTCGCAGAGAAGCATTTTCATTTAAAAGTCTATTTTACTCACTTAGGACTGCATTATACAAGCAAAAAAAAACCCAAAAAAACAAAAGTTATTTTTATAGCCTGTTAGCTTGCTGTTAAGATATGGCAATGAATGCTTCCTAACTGTGCTCCTGTTGCCAATTGCCATCCATTCTTAGGATACAGAATTCACAAATGCATCTGCAAGAGATGAATGTGTGCTCCCTACAGGTTTACCACAATTTGTTCCCTGTATTGAGCAATGTGCCATAAAGATACCCACTGGCTGCATTAATTTGCTATGAGGAGGCAGGTATTTCTTCATTGCTGCCTTGTTTACTTACAAAGATAGCACACCAAGGCATCCACAGAAGGCACAAGGCAAGCGTAGTCAGATTTCCAGCAACAACATGCCAACCACACTTTCCAACTCCCTCTATTTGTCTATTCCAAGAACTGCCTTTCCAGTTCACAGGAAAACTACAGTCTCACAATATTTCTACACACCTGCCTTTCCAAGATGCTGATGCAGCTCACAGCCAACTGATTTTGCTTTCCTCTTGGATGCTGAAGTTAACATACTAATTACCAGTTGGATAATTAGTGGACAGAACATAGTGAAAGAACATAACTTGTACACTGGAAGTTCCTCATAGCATTCTTACACTCCCACATGCTATAAAGAGCCTGTAATTTGAGGTAGAACTGTACTTATTTAATAATTCTTGAATGGACACTGCAGGGGTTCTTTCTGCATTCATCTGCCATCAGAACACATTGTGGAACTGTCATAAATTTAAACAATTACAAACAACTTAATCATTGGGGGAAAAAAAAAGAAATCACAAGAAAATGCAAATCTTTAAAGCTATCTTTCCTGCTAACACAGAACACTGCAACATAACATTGGAAATGCTCAACAAGTTTACTGAAAAAAGAAAACCAGCTTTGTTCAAAATGCATTTGCAGGCCTGGAAGTAAGAGACTTCTCCATCCTCAGCCTTCCTCCCTCTCTCCCCTACCCCCCTTTCTTTTGACTCTCTTTCCAAACTAAGTCTTAAAAGTTCTTTCTCTCTCCCCCTTTCAATGACTCCTTCAGTCAGTTGCTACAAAAAGTTTTGTGAAACAGCCAAAAGATGCACAACATTGATTTTATCCCCATGTAATTTAAGGATGAGAGCAACTATTCTTGGATGCTTGTAAAACATCACTACTAATGTTTCTAAAGCTTAGTCAATGGAAAGAAAGTTATGATGGAATTTGCAATTGTCATGCTTAAAACAAGTTTCATCTACTGCCAGCCTCTTGCAACACACACTCCAGACAGCTTCATCCTTTGGCTGAGAACACATTTTGCTTCCCAGTTTTGTTTGTTTCAGTAATAACTCTTATTTTGTGAAGATGTCCTGAGTTCAGTGTGTTACTGAAACTCACTGCAGCAAGCAGTGGATCCCATGAAGGCTCATACTTCTAGAAATTAAGCAGTGCTACAGCCTGCACACACCTTCTTGCATATGTACACCTGAACAATGATAGGTCAGAAAAAAAACAGAACGGAAAGCTGTAACATGACAAAATGATTTTAAAACTCAATGACTATACTCTTACTGCCAGAAGTAAAGCTGCACCTGGGTCATTTCCCCTCAGTTTACAAAACAAGCATTCCAATTTTATCTCATTTAAGATTCTTTAATTATTACTCAACAGTACTGCAACAGCATTTTTAAACAGAACATGGCTATTACACGATTCTGGATTGTTCTACAGCTAGTAGTTTGGCACTATAATAATTTAGAACAAATTTACACTTTGCAGTTTCATCGTTCTCAAGAGAAAACTTGAGAAGCAGTAAGAAGCTCAGCATAAATGAAGAACACGCTCAGCCCCAGGAAACTACTCTACAATATCAACTGATACCTTCAGCTCTGATTCTGACCCCCGAATTCTCATCCTGGGAACTAATCCTATACGTTATCAAAGTGAATCCTTGTGCAGTAGAACAGCTTTCTGTATTAGCATGTACAGACGAGCAACAGTTCACCATTAACTGCTAATTCCCATCAGGGCAACAAAATTGTTTTGACAGTCATGAGATAAGAGGCATAAGGACAATAAGCAACATTTATTAAAACAAGATTATAGAATGACTGAATCACTTGAGTTGGAAAGGACCTTTAAAGGTCACCTGGTTTAACTCCCCTGCAACAAACAGAGACATCTCTAGAGATCAGGTTGCTCAAAGGCTGGTCCAGCCTAAATGTCTCTAATGACAGGGCATCCAGCAACCACCTCCCTGGAAAACCTTTTCCAGTGCCTCACCACCATTACTGTAGAATTTTTCCTTACATCTCCTCACTGTTTTGGCAGTAACCCCCACTGGACTTGCACAAGAAGATCAATATTTGCCTTATACTATGGTTGTTCCATCCCAAACACAGGACTTCACACTTTGCTTTGCCAAACTTGAGACGACTCCCATCAGCCAGTTCCTCTAGCCTGCTTCACTAATCCTGAAATACAACCTTGCACTCCAGCATATGGATTGCTCCCCACCTCCAAGCTTGGTATTGCACATTGTATGGGATTAAAGGGAAAGAAATTTCCACCCTGAATTTTAATCACCTTTAAAGAGGTGTTGTTTCCAGGATAACAGACAACACGCATTAAGTCTCTTATAAAAGTAAATATTGCATTTGAAGAAGTTTGAGAAAGAAATTTCTTTTCACTGTTACTAATGATTCCAATTCTCTTTTTATTGCATAATATAGAAGTTGATTACTGAAGCAGTCTGGATACCATTTTTGAGGTTCTGAAGGCTAAACCTGCACATTACTCCGCATTCAACAATTCTGAAGACATGTCCTCAGCATACTGTCAGTGCAAAAACACTAACGTTCAAGTAAGATACAAAATCGATTTGAAGAGTCTTTTTGCACAAGAAAGGCTGTAGTAGCTAATCCTCTCATAGAAGCAGCATTAAGAAACAGAACCTCAAGCAACCAGAAAGACATCACCGATAGGATAAGTAGTTTAAAAAAAAGTGACCCAACTAAGAAACTTCAGGCTTTTAAATCAGTTGTGCATTCTGCTTGAATACTTTTCACTATATTCCAACTCTATTACATATCTCTCACAGTATTTGACTGATAGTCTAGGTCAAACTTAGGTACTTAATACTCCACAGTGAAGTGAGGCCATAAAGTTATTCTTATGCAAGGAGATGAGCATGTTGTAACAAAAAGCAACAGAACAGAAACACTCCAAGTCAGAACTGCTACTGAATACTGCCTAAGAAGTTATGATCAAGTCACAAGGAACACAGGTCCTTCTTTACGCAAAATAATTCTACAACTCACCTTCTGCCAGGTCTGGCATCTTACTTACTATTCAGTAAGTTCTTTAGTTTAAATAAAAAATGACAAAAACCTAGCTGGAAAAGTACTGTAGGAAGAGAGAGGGTGAGTTAAAAACAACTTGCTACATGTATATTGTTACCAGAACTTCAAAAAAAAAAAAAAGGTATGAAATTAGTATACAATTGGGGTACAGTAGAAGGGAACCATTTCCCTCACTCTAATTTTAAAAGCAAAATCCTGTAGACACCATCTTTTCCTTTCCAATACTTGCACTGACCTAACTGATCAGTCAGTCTGTACATCACAGAAAACCCAGGATACTTCTGAGGGATCTGACCTGGGAGTTGTTACAGTATATCCTGCAGAAAAGATGTGCTAAGGAAAAAGTCATTGAAATGATTGCTGAATAAAACCACACAAAAATAGATTTTAAAAGTTACACTAGTCAAACAATACATGATTTTGTTTATCGGTTCCTTTATGAATCTTCAGAACTTTGTCAAAAATAAAAGTCTTCAACCTACCAAGTTCAGTACTACATCCTTTCTATTTACCTAAAAATAGAATTTTCACAGAAGAGAATAGCTGTGTGTAAAATTCCCTGCTTATAAACACAAATGGCTCTAAAAGCACTAACATCCCTTGGTACAAGGCAAGTACAAATAGAAGTGACATTTAAAGTCCCTAAAACTGTGATGTAAAATGCTCCCGAATACTATTATACTAACAAGCCCCAGTACAATATAATTAAAGCATCAATCCACACAAATTAAGAGATAACACAGGTAGTTAAAAGTAGCCAATTTTATTCAAATAATTTTAAGATGAAACAATTGCATTCTGAAAGTGACATACTTATCATGTGCTTTTTAGTCAAATGAAAATTGATAACTTCCCCGCTACAGAATTATGTCAATAGAATCCAGAGTCTTGAGTAGCCCAGTTAGGTGCCTAAAAACAAATAAAATAAGCAACAGTCAAAAATACATGATACTCATTTCTTCTTCTATGAAGTTTCACAGAATTTCCATCTAATAGAATCAACTCGCCAACTTCCCTATTTTCACTGGTGGCTGACCAGCATATTTTCTAGTCCCGAGCCTTCAACACTGTCACTCAGAAAAGGTATTAGCTATTTTCATATACATCACATCCTCAAAAGGTGATGGTGAGATGGACCATTTAAAGGAAGCATAATCAAATGACTGAAACAAATAATTAGGCATTCATTCTTTTTTCTGTTTTATAGTGAGAAGGAACATGAGAAGAAAACAAGAACCACTGTAAGAAATAAACATTTGCCAGTTTCACTGACACCAGAGCTAGAATTAAGTATGCCTGAGAAACAAAGGAACAGGTTAAAGTATAATTGTAACATCATTCACATTCAAGAAGAAAAAAAAAAAAATACAACTAATACTAACCTCTGATCTACCACTCTGATTCAATTTCTTCTCAATGTTCATAGCCAACATTTGACTACGAAAAGACAGGCTTTTGGTCTTCTCGATCACTTGCTGATAAGGTGACACTGCATTGTTGCCCATAACTACGTGGCCCTAAAACACAATAAAGATAAAGGAAATTGAACAGTCACTCAGCGTATACAAGCCTTTATTTTAATGCTCAGCTTTCAGAGCTTCTACAAAAGTTTTCTCTCACACAAAGAGAAAACACAGTAGCAAAGCTCAGTACGATTTGTGGGCAAAGGAAAACAAACTGGAATGCACTACTTCCAGGTAAGAATCACTTGGATCCATGCATGTAGTCTTACCAGCTTTGAATCCAGCTTGGCATCTAATCGTGCATTTCGGATTAGATTGACAATCCATCTTTCTGCTTCCTCGGGAGTCATATTTAGTTTATCTGCCAACATACTAGGAGATAACAGGCTTATCAAAAGATGAAATATGACCTCTCACATTTATAAATATACTCAAGAGCCTGTAGAATATGCATTAAACCAATATACAAAACCTGGTACAGCACAAGGCTCGTCTTCAATATTTTCATGTAATTGGGAAGCCTACTTTCCTCCTGTTGAAATAATTTTAAAGCTTACATACAACCCTTATTCCCCCCCCTTGCATTTTTCACCTCCTTGAAGAGGAAAAACCCTGTCACTGTTTGGGATTTTATGAATAAGGAATTCATTTCTTGAAGTACACACTTACTGCATATCTTATCTAACACTTATATCTTCATATATTCCTGTTAAATCTTGCCTACATGAAAATTCCTTGGAAAGATTTCTGTTAAGTAGTCTCACCACAACATAAAACAGCAGCTATTACTATAAGGGAAAAACTGAATTCCTTTTACTCCTCTTTAAACCCAGATAGCAGTCACATTTCAAGAGTAAGTAGTCTAGTAAAGCTGTTAGACTGTTACACAACTACCAATGAACCTCACTCTGAAGTTCCAGAAACAAGTGCCACAAAAACACCCAGCCTGGTTCAGAAGATTCAACATATTCATCACGCATTCAATGTAGATACACTCCAGTATCCTGCAATTTCAAAGATAACTAGGAGAGGAGGAGAACAGAGAAAGGAAAATGCATAATGAAAGAGGCACTCTTATTCAGAAATAATTCCCTCTGATGGTGTTTCCTGTGGCTTTGCAGCCAACTCCTTCAGCTTCCTGCTGGCATTTGGCTCCTAGAGTTTATTTGTAATGCTTATTCTTCCATCAGCTTCCAGACTGCGTTGACAAACATGAGGTAAGGGCTTCAGAGATCACCAAAACCCAGCTAGTTACGCTGGAGTTGCACAAGAGGTCAATTTCTCACCAGTTTACGGGATCTTGTTTAAACATTTTTCTGAACCCAAAAGCAATTTTCATTTTATCCTAATTATTGCTCTATCAATTATGAGTCAGTCCATGTAGCTAGACTACCTATTGAGTCTTCTTTGTATGATCTCCCCTTTTGCATGCTCTTATCTCTTAACTTCCTTCCAATTTCATTTCTGTCACAGATGAATATGAAATGAGGCAAGGAGAAAAATCTAAGTAACTTTAACACTGACCTCGATCAGTGAAATAACAAACACACAATAAGGTACCTGGAATTTCACAAAGAAAAGGAAAGTAAAATCCAAAAACAGCTGCTACTATTTCATCTGAATTTTTAATCTGTGGAACACTTCAAAACTACTGAGAGTTATGGCAGACAAAGCAAGAGAACAGGTGACGTTCATTGCAGATGTAAAATTTGTGTGGAATTATCAGTATTTAAGCAGCAACTGTATTGAAACTATATTGAAATTTCAGCAGGAAGAAGCTACTTTTTTTTTTCTTTTTAAAGTCTTTGAATTTGTGATATTAAGCATTTGACTCTAAACTGAAAGAACATGAGAAGAGTATAAAGCCAGGGGAATTCTCATTTCTGTTAGAGGTATTTTATTAGAATCCTACTAATAACTCCTCCAGATGACAACATGAAGTGGCCATCGCCACTACTTCATGGACTGAGTTACCTACCTTTGTAATTTAGCTATGGACACTACAACTTTGGAGACAATCAAGAATCAACTAGGCAAGGACTTGGGTAGCATAAAAGGAGATGGCTCCTGCTCTGAGTTGTAACTGGATGCACAGACTTGTACCAACTGACTTCCAGTAGTCACTTCTAAGCCACAGCACCCAGATTTTGCTTTTTTCTTTTACTTACAGTACCTCTGCGCTGGACTGGGTGTAGGTGCAGCATAGGCATAGAAGGAAGAGTTATTCCAGAACAGTTAAGATGCACCCAAGGAATAAAGTGTGTTTTAACTACTATGATGGGTTTAAGCCTAGTTTACTCAAATTTTAACTCATTTTAAGCAGAACACATGGAACATGGATGCCAGCACATTCCTGAGCAACACATTTTTCTCTGTAGACCCAATCATCTTACACCCACTATTTGCTAAAATAAGTACAGCCCTGGGAAGTTTTTCAACCCTCAAGATGTCTTTTCAGAAGGAATATATATCCCCTACATTCACTTACTACTAGTCGTGAAGAGACCAGTAAGAGCTGTGAATTGCCTTATCCATGTCTGTATTTTACACAACAAGCCTATTTCTGAAAAATCTGAGCTTGTATGTTAAAAAAATATATAGACAAGTATATAGCACACCTCTGTACAACTTCTGTCCAGGTATTTTCTTCCTCCAACATGCACTTGGAATCTTCAAAGTTATGTAATGGAAGTGACAGAGGGCAAAGAGGGATATAAGAAAACTTATCTGAACTTCAAAATTTAAATTGCCTTAAGACTTTTATTATAAAATAATCAATAACAGAACAACTTTCAGTGAAATTAAGTATTATTATCAGCATTAGAAAACCCTAAGACTTTATCAGACCTTTCAGGCTGAAGATGAACCAATTTCAGCATTTGCAACAATTAGGCTCCAGCTTAGAGTCCTCTGACAGGCCAGACTGAAGCAGCTACCACCAACTTAAAGTGCCTGGATGTACAGCGCTGAGAAGATACTGATCTGGCAAAGTAACACAGCCAGAAAGCATTTTCAATCCTTCCAAACTAAGCACACTGAGGACTTATCCTAACTATAACTATGTTACAAATACCATTCTTCTACCATGCATTATTAAATATGCATGTATACAGTACTCCTGTCTACCATATCATGCTACATGTGTAAAAAATGCTCTCTAGATTATTTCCACCCCTTTGTCTCATAGGGAGTCTCACTTATCTGATTCATGCTGGAAGAACTGTTATATAAAGTTTTCATCTGCATAAACAGAAAGGTTACTGAACTTACACACAGTCTCACATATAAACAGACCTGTTGTGTTCTGTGCACTGAAAAGATACAGCAGAGAAATAAAGCATACTCAGCTCTTCAATTAAACACAGGCATATCAAACTCATCAAACCACATCTTGAAATAATTTAATCTATTATCTCCTGCTAAACATGATATTTTAAACAGTAAACTAATTACAGAATGATTTAGCACTGATAAATTTACAATTGCAACTGATAAGGAAACTATGCCCTCTGGAAAAAAATATCAGCTGCCTAACAGATGTAGTTAGAAAAAAATCAATTACACCACCTATTTTATATTAAATAGAAATAAGGAGTAGAAATCTGCTGTTCCTTATAAGTTTTGTTTTTTTTTTTTTTTCTGAATACTTAAGTAATTCCTCATCAAGGCACTGTGATAAAACCAATTAGTTTTCAGCTTCAGGAATAGCAGGTGAAATTGCTCATGGAGAGAGAAATAGAAGAATTCTGCTCAGCCACACTTTAATAAACGTATTTTGACAGGCCAATTCCTTTAAATGAAGCCTAGAATACACCAAGAAATACTTATACACCCCACTGAAGCCCAAATCAAATAATTGTTACAACTCCTGCAGAAGTTTAAGGCTTGAGTCCACCACTGTTTTCACTAGGTCATACTGTTTAGAATCTCCTTAGTGACAATTGATTCCACATGGAATCACCAGAAATGTGTCAGCAATGTCCACATCTAACACAGTTTATCACTTCCCTCAGAACACATCACTGCAATTATGAAATAAAGATTCTGCAACCTTTATTTCCAAACCACACAACGAGAACAAACTAAAATATTTTCTCATTTGTGGTACAAAACTCTATGAACCATAAAGCAATAAATGCTTTATAAAGGATAACATATCATATAACTTGAAGCAAAAATAGCAAGCTTTAATGATTAATCATCTGATTTCTTTCAAGAGAGACAACTGCAATGCATTCAAATGCATCTTCTAGGCTCTCTACTCATCGCTTCTTCCATGGTCTGATGTCTAATAAACTTCTAAGAAGGAAATTTAGCCTTTAGTTTAAGCTTTTCTTCGTAAACATCTAACTTCATTAAGAACTTGCGCCTTTGCAGTACAAAGAATCATTTGCAGACGACATCATTACCCCATGTAGTTTTAGTACCAGAGGGAATGGTTTCAAGCTACAGTAGGGGAGATTCAAGTTGGACATTAGGAAGTACTACTTCTCAGAAAGGGTGGTCAGGCACCGGAATGGACTGCCCAGGGAGGTGGTGGAGTCACTGACCCTGGGGGTGTTCAAGGAAAGACTGGATGTTGTGTTGAGGGACATGGTTTAGTGGGAGCTATTGGTAATAGGAGAACGGTTGAACTGAATGATCTTTTAGGTCTTTTCCAACCTTGGTGATTCTACGCTCCAGAAACTCAACCCTTACAGAGATTAGTTTACATAGATATTCTTCCAAAATACTTATCTCAAAGTCCCATCACCCCTAAACACATAGTACTTCGATTCAATCATTAGCCTCCTTACGAAAATGAACATAAATACAAAAAAAGTTCTGATCACATCATTCAGTTCAGTTTACTACCTTTTAAGTAAGTTTAAAAACACACTACATTAAGTTTTCAAAAAAAAAAAACAAACACGTTCTCACTGTCTACCAACCTTTGTATTGAACTCAATTACTTTAAGCACCTAACGAAAAACTATCCTTTTCCAGCTACACTATGAAAGCAATCTTTTGTACTTATCCTACTAGAAATACTTATGAAAAAGTCATCCTCTCAATAAATTTGCAGAATTTGAGAAGGGTTTTCAGTCAAATCCTTCTCTTTTTAAAATCAAGAAGTATTGTACTGCTTCCTCAGAGAGCCAGACACACACACTTTTTACTAGTGGGTGTCCAAAGCGAAATTCCACTGAATATGATTTACCAGCTCTGGTTCCTGCTGTTTGGGAGACCTTCCCAGTATTCTCTAGAGACTTTTAAGGGACATGGACCTACAGAGAATGGAGGCAAACACCAACCATAATGGGATCTCAAACATATGTAACACAATTTTCCGGCTTGCTTCTATAACAAAGGTACTGGAACCCGTCCCACTGAAAAGCCTGCTTTTAGAATATTAATTCAAGTAAGTAGCAGACATCTTTGCTAATAAGAATATCATTGCCTTATAGCTGGATCATCCCAGTAGTGCACAGGAAACAAGATTAAACAAAGCAATAAAACTCCAATCACTTTCAAGACACATACAGTTAAGACATATGTCAACCAATTATATGTCTAAGTAAACAGTTACCATATTCCTACAATTTACTTAATACTATCATTCTGTATCAATGTGTGCAGAAATGAACACTTTGGGTGGGGAAGGGAGGAGGATAAAGACAAGCTGTGTTATGTTTCCTTAAAATTACATAGCTTTAAAATATGACTGCTGTAATTAAAATAACTTTAGAGCTATAAATCTAGAAAGACAACAACCTAACTAGGACTTAAGTTAATGAAAAATCATTATATCTGATGATTGACCATTTTTACTACAAAAGTTTATGCAGTCTAACTTGCAATTGATTTTTCTGTACAGTCATAAAGTTATCTTACCCAATGCTGATACACTGATGGATGCGACAGAAAGTCTCAAATATAAAGAGACGAGCATTCTCAATGAAGTCCTCAAGGCATGCAACTAAGAAGAAATCATTCACAAGCACCTGCAAGTGTAATGAGAAGAAGAACACTGAAAGCAAGCATGGAAAGAGGTTTTTCCCATCACTCTGCTTATAGATGGAATGCACAATCTATTAGAAACTGTTCTCAGTATAATCCATGATGGACAAAAAGCCTGCATTTAAAATGACTTCTCATAGATCTGCAGATTGCTAAATTAACATTATATGCTAACCTGATAACTGAGGTTAGACTCAAAAAGAACATGGTCTCTCAGACCTACACTGAAGACACCCCCCACAGTAATGCATAAAACGCAACTACTCTTTTCTTACTCTGAGTCTTTTCTCATTGTCTTATCAGTCCAAGCCAGCTTTATAAGCAGTACAACCATGTACGTTAAGTTCAGATTAAAGGACCACCAGCCCTTAAGAGTGAATAGAATTACTAACTTTATCTAATAAGGTAACCAGTAACAGTGAAAAGAGTCAAAACTGAGATGAAGAACTGGCAATGGTTTGCAGCTGTGAGAAGCATTAACTTTTACACTAGTCAGCCCAAGCACTGCTTATCTTTAACTATACTCATTTTACAAGAACATACACTTACCTATCCCAATTTCACAATGTTTTTCAATGTCACCATCCCAGAGTGCAAAACTCAGAACAGAAGGTAAAGCCACCCTTTTCTTCAAGCTAACACTGAGAAGCTGAAGCTCAGCCAGAAGCACAATCACTTCTTCACTTTTTGTTCAAGAAGCTGACTAAATATAATCTTAAGGCTAACAAAAACACTGGCAGTGGAATTTGAGTTCCACTTCAAGCTGGCTCAAGAATTTTATAGAGATCTGTAAAAATAAGAATAAAATAGAATTCTAGTGCTTACTGTTTCGCACTCCCTCAGCTTCTTCTGTGCACCATCAAAATCAAAATTAACATACAGGCATTCCACAAATTCTGTGATAGGGTCCCTGTATGTGTAGGACTCCTGTCAAAACAAAAAACACAACACTATCAGGAATCACTGCAACAAGTTCACCTGAACTTGCACACTGTTCAAACAGTTAGATACTGGAAAAGTGTCTACATATTTCTCTTATAAGAGCCACATAATTTTCTTATTTTTGTTTAAAAGCTCACAAAATAACCACAAATGCACTTTCACTCCTAGCACTGCAACCTTCAGATTAAGAGTGTCCATGACTCTTACTCATTTTCTAACAAGCACTTTCGTGCTTTTTTTCTCTAACATATGGTAAGAACAGATATTCTTTCTGAATTCCAATTTCAAGAACTAGTCCAAATACCTGGTACTTGAAAGTAAGTTATCGTTTGATATACACAAACAAGGCAAAGCTTATACATACAGTGCTACTCCCCTGATACAAAGCACTCCGTTTTGATATTACACAAGTCACTCAACTTAATCATAAGGTAGAAACAACAATTAACACTCACAGATGTGTATATAGTAAGATACATCTACAACACCTCCTGGCATGTCTCTAACATATATTTTATGACAGCTGAACTTTTAGTGTTTAAAGGTTGACTACTTATACACAAATTGCATGCTATTTCAGACTGAAGTCTTTGCAATAAACCCCTTGATCCCTACGAAGCAGCTTTCTCCTTTTCTTACTCCACTAAGATTCTACAACCACTCATATGTGTCTCAAGTGGCGCCAAGGCAAGCTTAGGTTGGATATTAGGAAGAACTTCTTTACAGAAAGGGTAGTTAAGTACTGGAATAGGCTCCCCAGGGAGGTGGTTGTATTGCCATCCCTGGATGTGTTTAAGAGCCATTTGGATGTGGTGCTCAGGGATATGATTTAGCAGAGGGTTTTTAGAGTTAGGGTACTGGTTAGGCTCAGGTTGGACTTGATGATCTTCAAGGTCTTTTCCAACCTGGGTAATTCTATGATTCTGTATCTGTGAGAACAGAAGCATTTAAGAAGGGTATGCAAATTTGAACATAAATCAGTATACACAGATCAGTTCTGAAATGCAAGCAGTATCTTTTGTATAAAGCAATTCCTTGTAGTGATGGCTGAAAAAAAAAACAGCTAGACTATGATTCAAAACCATTTTGAGCATCTTGCTGATTCTCTGCACTTAGTCTTACAAGGGAGAAAGAAAGCAAAACTTAATGGTGCACATTCTACTTCTCATTGAATTATGTCAATAAGAGGGAAAAAAACAGCACTAAATGTGTGAGTAGTCCCAAAACAAGCACATTAGAAGTTATACAATCTCAGTGAAAAGGAATAGAAACTACTAGATATTTCAGTTCTTACCTGCTGAATAACCTTGACTAGGTCCTTCAGCACTTGTCTCCGCTTCCGAACATCCTTGTTTGTTATGACCGCAGTAGTGAGATATCGGAGGATATGAGGGCACATTGTCTGAATTGCATTGAGATACCTCAAGAAAAATCACAAAGTTCAGATATGGTTTTCCATCAAAATCTCATTTGTGATAGACAGCTCAAATTTTTTACGCTATATGCTAGCAGTGTGCATTTAATCAAATAAAGAATGATTTACATTTGTTAACACTCTGGTGATCTTTAGCAGGGGGCAGAGGAAGAGAGACAAGACAGCAGTGCACTGGGTAGTGAAGAAAGAGTGGTTAGCACTGCAGAAGAACAGCCCATATACTACTGATAATTTCTCAGCATTAACCTGTTGTAGGTATCACATAGATACAATTCAGTTCTTGCAAATAACAGTAGTGTTTCATTTGGCTTTTTTTTTTTCCTTAGATTTTCCTCAAAAATTATTTTCAAAGGCATCTTAACTACATCAGCTGCATTAAGTCTAAGGGGCTTCATCTTTCCCTACCACCCAAAAAGGTGCAGCAGGAATCTGGTATCTAGCACAAATAGTTATTCCATTCCTGGAACACCAGGAAAAAAAAAAGTGCCAGATCTTACAGTTCTACTACTGGGCTCCCTGAAAAAGAACAAAAGATACACCTCCCCGCTTCCTCCCCCCACCCCCCCCAAATAAAAAAAAAAGGGCTTGGAAAACAAAAAGCAAGCATTATTACAACTTCTGAGACAGCTTCAGGCTGTGGACTCCAAATGTTGGATAAGATTGCATAGTCATCTTTCTTTAGTGAATCAAAAATCCCAGCAATAACAGTACAGCACAACTTACTGTGGTTGATAGAGAAAGAGATCAATGATATTGTCTCTCCCTTTAGGATGATTAAAGAACACAAATAAAGACCAGTGGATGAGCCATGTTCTTTGCTGAAGAGACTGCAGTGGAGAGCTGACTGACTGAAAAGAAAAAACAAAATACAACAGTGGTTTAAGCAGAGGTACTAAGACTCCAATTCCTAAAAGATCACCTTACTAATATAAAGTTACTACTTCCCTTTTTGATCCTGAGGTGTTTCCAGGGCTCTACTACCATTTTAGTTTATCCTCTTTTCTAAAGCATCACAAGAATGCTTGCCACAGGCTTTTTCCAGTGATGAAGCACCACAAAATAGGAACATAACCTTCATTTAAACCAACTGATACAGCACAAACAAGGATTCAGCTCTATACGTTGCTGGACTTGCTCCAAATTTAACAGCTATATGTTGTGAACGAATTTATATAATAATAATCACTCGTGGAACCATGACAGCTAACTACTACAATTCTACCCAAAAAGCCATGGGAGTTTCACAACCAAACCAAATTTCAGAGTATATTACAGCCATATAGGTCCATCTGCCACACAAGATAAAGACCAATTCTGGGGAGGAGGAGAAAATATCAAAGCTCCTATTGAGATTCTGGTTTAGAAGAATAAAATACCAAGTTATTTTATATGTGGTCAGTGAAGCCCAACAAGCAGATAGGAAGATAAGTTCTTAATCATGTCATCTGCTTTAAATTAGTATCGCAGTCCCATTCTTTCACTTCATGTTCATGGTGCTCACCTAAACTCTCACTGCCACATGGTAAGAAAGCTAAAGAAGCCTGTTTCCAGTAAAAAGTTTCCCTGTATTTTTTATTAAAATATTGTTTTCCTTAAGGCAGAGTATAGTTTAGATGCATAAACCTACTTCCTCACATTAAAGGAACAGTTTTACTCCCTGAAATTTAAGTAGCAGTTTCTTATAAAGACACCATGCTCTCAAATACATCCTTGAAGCAGGTTTGGCTTACTGGAAATACCTTGAAAGTTCTCTTTTTTTTCCTGAAGTGATAAAAGAAAAACAAGTCATTTAAAAAGAAAACTCTCATATCCCTTCAACTTTTCAGCATCCTTTTGCTTTCTCACAATCATTCAAGGAATGCACAACTGTCTCTAATGAAGCATGGCAAACAGCTCTTAATGAGATTCCAAGTAATTCATAACAAAATTTGAAAACTAATAAACTCTAACCTCTCACCTCACTAACACGACCAAGATTGTACTTACATTATTATCTATTGTCTCCTTCAATCTTGTGAGATCTTCCATGGCTGCATCCCAATTCTGCATGAGAATTTCAGATGCCAGTTTCCCCCACAGTGAACTCAAAGCATTTCTGTCAGTTGCTGGAACCTATTTTAACAACAGCAGAGTTATACGCTTTTTTATTATTAACTTCTGAAAAGAGAAAAATATTACCAAAAATATTTTTCTTAAAGAACGTCAAAAAACTCATGATTCTCTTTGATATATTTCTTACAGCAATTTACATACATAAATAAAAACAACAGAAAACTTCTAGAGTAGAAGCTAAAAAAATCCTGAAAGACAAAGCTCCCTGCTGCTACAGTTCAACAAAAATTAATAATTAAATGGCTGAGCATCAGATGACAGTTCCAGGTTTTTCATATCATGCAAGAACACTTCTGAACCATTGGAACAAACCCCTTAGAAAGCCGGTTCCTAAAGAACTTATGATCTGATTACCTGCTGTCATAAGAACTAATACTCTTAAGCTCTTTCTGCTAATGCTGCAACAAACATGCTTCTGACAGAAATGTCCAGACCAACTCTAACTTTGCAGTAACAAGTCTGTTTCCTAGAAGGGTAGTTCTGAGGTGAAGCTGTTAGATTTATACAGGACTGGGTTATGCTAGGTCATTCAGTGTCAAATTCTACTCACAGACCAGTTACAATAGTTTCTTCATAGGCTGTCATCACAAAACTTAGAAAAAACTCCTTTTAATGTACCTTTTTTACTAACTCTGAAAACTATTAGCATCACAAAAACAGCAGCCGTTTCAAAATTATTTGACATAAGAGAATAATGCTAAACCTAGAAATAAAGCACTAAGAATTAAGGATATCTGCCCACAAATCTTCAGTAACTAACCTACTTCCTCACTCAGCCCATGAAAAATACACGACAAAATCATACAGAACAGTTCAGCCTTACTGTCAACATTTAGATGAATAATTCAATTCACTGTCACTCTCAACTACATATTCATTAAGACCTAATTTCAAAGTTACTTTATGGTTTACAATCAATTTTAAAAGTTTTTGCTACTTACTCTAGCAACATTTCACAAAGTGTAGGATAATTTTCATTAAATCACAGAATGGCATGGGTTCAAAGCAATCTTAAAGCCCACCCAGCTCCAACTCTGCTGCCATTAGCAAAGTTACCACCCACCAGATCAGGCTGCCCAGGGCCCCATCCAAACTGGCCTTTAAAGCCTCTCCAATGATGAAGCATCCCCCATTCTCAGGACAAACAGTACCAGTGCCTCACCACTCTCCGAGTAAACAATTCAGACGACACACCTAGAACTTACCAGAACCCTGAAGAAGTACAGGTATTCTGCAGCTCCAGAGTAATTGCCGCATTCATACTGGAATTTCGCATACCTGTAGAGTGTATCTAGGTACTCCTGCCTAAACTGAAAAGAAATAAATAAAATGTTTTCCTTGCTAGGAAAAAGAAAGGTTTTTACAAGCCCCTTTTAATAGTAGCCTTGGAAAACCTTCAATAGTAACCCTTACTGTCTTTGAAAGTTATTGTAAACAGGAGGTACTAGGCAAAACTACTTTAATCCACCATCACTGAATTAGTGATCGTGCTGGGGGAAAAGCACTTGGAACTCCACCAAATAAGGGACATGCTAGTTACAAATGTATGCACTCAAAGACATTCAGACAGGTAGAATTTCTATTACTGAAGTATTCCACAAGCTACAGTCAAACAAGACAGGCCAAATCACCAGTATATAGATATTCAGTTGTTGGCTGTGGGGGAAGTGGAGTGGAGATGTTTAGAACTGAATTCCAACAGATATAGCAATTAGATCACTTACACCATGTTTCTCAGCTAAGTAGTCAAACAGCATTCGACCATCCCTAAAACAAAAAGATAAAAACTGATGTTTTCACAAAACAAACTGATTGCCACCACGCACACCAGCCTTCAACCTTTAGAACTACTTAGTGTTAATTTAGAATGATACTTCTCTAGAGACTGGACAAATGTAACTGCAATAGTAGCGAAGCAACTCTTTCTAGCATTATGAAAGCTTTATCATGTGTTAAAATTAACACAGTTTAAAATGAGCACTACCAGCAAAATCAACTACGATCAAGAAGTAGTACTTATTTTCAATTTGACAGCATTCTCAACTTTCACTATGAAAATTCAATTCTAATTTAGAGCTCTTCTCACTCCTGTTCTAATCCCATAGCAAATACTGTAGCCAAGCAGTTAGAAGTTTAATAAGAGACAAGGGGGGAAAAAAGCAAGTCAAACAGTTAGAAAGGAATTCTCCCACCGTTAACACTGCGAAACAAGTAAGCAAACCTGTAGCACAGACAGAGTCATCTGCAGGAGAAATTTAGAACTTACCAAATGCACAAATATAAACATCTATGTACAACCACATTTCTGAACCTCTTTTTATTTAGCATACATAATAAAAACAACCACTGTTATTATGATGGAAGTTCAAGCCTCCTGCATACAAGAACAGGTTTACCTACAACCAGTTTTTTTTAATTAGTGACCACTGGATTTTAGACACCTGTGATATTGTTAAGCAGTTCATTTTATTAATAGCTTTCTCATCTAGTATTTGCAAAGGATCAGCTCTTAGAGTGAAACTTTAGCATGCCTACTTTTCATCTGGTGATGTACTGCAATTACCTGGCAACAAGCACCAATACTGAATTCATACACATAGTTTCTAGTTGGCAATATATTTAACTCTTCTGTATTGCTAAAGGTGGTTTATATAATCAAAGTACTGCAAGAATGTTGCATTTTCTCTCTTTCAGTTTCCTCCATAACTGTAGGTACCCTCTACTTTATTTCTTCTGAGAGCTCATATTTCAATGGTGCAGGACAGACACAAAGACTCAAGTCCCGTTCTTCTGAATAGCCACATAACTAGCATCTAATAAACACAGTTACATCATATTTCATGAAACTAATACCTTTTTTATAAGCTAAGAATTGCAGTCCTCAGCATGGCTTGCACAAGCAATGAAAGAACCTCATCAGTTTCTTCCAGTGGAAGATTCTGCAAGCATGAGGGATATTGACTATTTCTCTAAAACTTGTAAAGCTCATGTCTTTCTCCAGCAGCTACACAAAATATATAAACGCAGAACATCCCACATTTTAAAGCCTTTTTTACACATCAATTTTCACCATTGCTGTTCGGGACACTACAGTCTGGGAATTGTTCTGATTCAAAAGCTGAGATCCGAAGCTCTGAGTTTAACACAAGTCACCAATAGGAATTCACAGAAACCAAGGAATCGGAAGTTGACACTTATCTGTACAGAATTTAATAGTGGTCTTCAGACAGACACTTTGCAGTCCAATCAAACCTACTACAGCCAATGATCTGGACCAGAATTTTCATCAGAAAGCTCGTAATCATGAGTAGCAGAAACTATTCTGACATGCATATCCACAGAAATCAGGTAGAGTTTACTTATCCCAACAACACTTTTGTCAGCAGAAGCTTAAGTACTTTCTGACTGTATCACAGGAGAGAAATAGAAGCTTTTCCCTGAAGTACTGGAAAGCTAACCAACTTCATTATTTTTAAATGAATCCTGTTTCATGTGTGCACTGAGACCCAATGCATTGCATCTCATCCACTTCTGCACCAATATAGATTAAATCAGATTAAAATCCTGGAAACGTGCTGAGTAGAGAAAATGCACACTGTTCACCTGCATGGGCCAAAAGGATGACTAGACTTTACAGCAAGTTGGGTGAGAATGACAATAGGAGCAAAAAGATGGTAGTCTGCACTTAAGTTTTATACTCAGTTATTTCAGGTAACTGTTTTCTTTGGGAAGACTACTCAGGAAAATTTCAGGTTGCACTTTTCATGTTTTTCTAAGAAGATTCCAGAATCAACACAATCTTCCATGCCAAGAGATGCACTCAGCTCACTAACAACGAATCTAAGCACTGGCTTCACCACCAAATTCAAGTTGAATCTTAGATGCCCCATCTAATGCGGTATGCTAATCAAATCTTAGAGCAAACTCAGTGAAGGATCTGATGAGCTTTCCACACAAGGGTTAGACACACAACAGTAATAACAATGGCTCTAACACAATAAGGACAGCCAGCAGTAACTTCCACTAAGCAAATACCACCCACCTTTCCGTTAAAATCACACAGTTACTTTCTCAACTACAACAGCTGAATCCTTTCCCACAGGGATTACTTAAGCTTCAACCATAAAACTCATAGTCCTTAGAGGCAGTGCTTAGACACTCATTCTACTTTTACTGTTCTCAGAAGCAATTAAGAAATTGGACATTCCTAGCACAATCTCACATCAAGTTGGCCTGTCCAAGGCAGGGAATGGAGAGAATGCAAGGACAATTATGCCTGAAAGAAACATACACTACAACACCAGAAATATGTTCATATATTAATGTATACATATATGAAATATATATTAAAATATAACTCTCAAAATAGGAAAGACAGCATTCTACAGCCTTTTTGTGGAAGGCAGATAAACAAAAGAGAATAGCTGATCTACTATGAAAGAGGAATTTGAGTTTTTTCAAACTATATTTCACCTCCAAAAAACCCAGGCCATACTGAATAATACCTGGCACTTGTCCATACTTGATTCAGCTGAACATTAGTTGAGAAGATTATTTTTGTACAACAGGTAAAAGCAATAAGGAGAGTAAACTGCATATAGCAACTCCAATCGGCTCATCACAAACACTACTCACACCAACAGAAGTAAAAACACCTTTCCTTGCAGTTGCTACACAGACAACATCCCTACCATCAACATGTAAGAGATACCATCAAGCCCTCATGAGAAAAATAGATTAAAACTTACCTAGTAGACTGCATTTGCCTTGTTGTCTCTGGATCCTCAAACATCTTGACAATAGGTTCAGTTTCAGCTTGAAGCTGTTTCAGCTGTGCAACAACTGTTGTTCTCTTCTCACGCAAAGCTAAAAGAAATAATTATAAAATAAACATCCCACATAAAGATTCAGCTTTTGCTGAAACTAACCTGTAATCACATGGTGCTGACAGCATGTTTAAATAGGCTTTCTTGCAATTCCTATCTAGCTTGTCCTTTCAAGGAAGTCACAAAAACAGAGGTACTCAAGAACTCATTAGCTTAAAATGAAGTCTCTACCATATGGTGTCTTTCATACCACGTACAGTTCTAATCAAACCAACCAAGACCAGGTATCTAAAATAGCCTTGACTCAAGCTAAGGTATGTCCAGGCTTCCACTAAAGGAGAAGCACCTTTTTAAGGTAACTTGGATAAATCCAAATAAAACTGGGGAAAAAAAAAAGTAAAAAACCTTAGCTATGATACTACTTAGATTTTCCTCTAACCAACCAGGTTCTAAAAGTACACTCTTAGTATATCCAACAACGTTACGCAAGTGCGTACTCAGAACCCTTTATGAGAAATTAATAAACAGAGCAGCCACCCAAGCCTTTCAAGTGCAATAAAACAAACACTTAAAAGTTCATCCCATGTGCTTAAAAAAAAAAAAAGAAAATAACACCTCAGAGCTGGAAATACAAGTCAAGAAACGTATGGATCTGAGAAAGACAACCCAAGACCAAATCACAGGAGATAACAGAACCCAGGAAGTCACTGGAGAGGGTCACACACCAGGGAACAAAGCATTACAGTGAGTCTACTAGACTTTTCTTTTGTGATTTCTTTTGTAGAGGATATTCGAGGTGGATAACACCATTATAGTGACCCAACCTAAACCTAAGAGTGACTTGCCTGACAGGAAGTATTCCAATAAGGAGTAATTATCACCAACTTCAGAAGAATCTTGAGATTTTTAAAGGAGAAACAGATAAAAAAAACAAAAACATTCAGTTAACTTACTAACAAATGTTTTTCTTTCCCCTGTGACATTTCCTGGCTGCATAATCATAAGGTGACTGTGGAAGGCAAGTCATCTCTAAGGATACTAGCATTAGTGAACTTTTGCTTCAGGAAGGTCTTTTAACAGCCCTGAAATGACCTGATGTTTGTACCCAACAAAAACTGGAAGGTGAAGCTATTGTAACTGTTCCTTGAATGAGAGAAGTGAAAACCTCTCATAACCAGCACTATCAGCCCAATCCAGCATTGCATATACACCTACAAATGATAGCTAATGAAACATCTGATCAAAACATTCAATCCAACATCTGTAAGTCTTAACAATTCTGTTTATTTCAAAAGGGGCTGCGAGTACAGACTCGCAGTTTAAAGAATATGGAATTAATAAGGCTCAGAGGCAAAACAGCTGGAACCTGTACCCAAATAAGCAAAAACACCTGAATCTCTTCCTTCTAAGCTGCAGACAAGGCAAGCTGTAAATCCACTACAGTTTGGAAAAAGGTGAACAACTCCTTAAGATGAAATAAAATGTGTAAACAGGGCATAGTGTATATTCAGAAAACAGCAGCAAGAATTATAAAAACCCACAATAACGATACAATGAAAGAAAAGAAATAAAGGAAAAATGAGCAAGAATAATGTAAGCTAAAAGTTAGTTATCTTATTTTACTCCTCCCCAAGGTTCCATGCAGGAAGACACATTTTCTTTTTAAATTTTTTAAAATAATGCAGAAGATACTTTTCCTTGTGACAGAACATTAAGCCTTAGATTTCATATGTCTACAATGGTTTAATTTGGACTTTCTCCTCCTAGAGAAGCAGCATTTATCTGTAGACACACATGATTAAGACCAGGAGTAGGTAATCTTCTGGTATTATGCAGTCTTTCCTTAATGCCAAAGGAAAACAGTACTGAAGTTTGAGTGTCACATTAGAAGTACTACCAGCTATTACTACACATACACACTTCTTTATTAACTGAGCAACTTACCATGTGGAATTTCATCAGAATAAAGATTTTTGTACACATCCATAGCAAAATCCACCATGTTGGTATCACTAAGGAGATCCAGTTTTCCTTGAAGTAGTTCTTTCTCATTGTATATCTGAAACAGAAATCATTAACAAATTTCTTTGAATACTGCTAAACACTTCCCAATTCATATTATTCAATTACCTTTATTATTACAGTTCAATTTATGAATTAAGTTATTTTAAATGCCAACCTCACAGCTTTTCAAGATGTCTGACTGCTCTGTCAACTGGCATGGTTACCATACATGTCTCTGTTTTTCTAGTCCCAGTAAGACAGTGCTAATTTCCTGCTATTTATGAATGCAGGAACTTCAAAAGAATAGTTGGAAGACATGTCACCTTTTTGTAGGTGATCATTCCT
Source organism: Excalfactoria chinensis (assembly GCF_039878825.1). NCBI lineage: Eukaryota > Metazoa > Chordata > Aves > Galliformes > Phasianidae > Excalfactoria > Excalfactoria chinensis. The sequence continues at coordinate 17,072,348 of NC_092826.1, read as the reverse complement.
AATGAAAGTAAATGAGTTACTTTGAGGGCCAAAGCAAATAATGATTTACTCATGCAGAAAGGGGAGAGACACCAACACGAAAAATATGATCAAGACTAGAAACAAACAAACCAACAAATTAAAGACTATTCTGGCTCCAGAACTTAAGGAAGCACAACTCTGAGGGAAAGCTCAGTGAATACTCAGCACAGAACTGCATTCTGAGTAGCACAGACTCATGTTACTCAAGGTTAATCTCAGAAAAGATGCTCAAGATCAAACTTGAGTTGCAGCACACCATAATCTAAAAATGTCTACAGCTTAGGCAAGCTTCATTGAGCTCGTGTAGTTGGTTCATTTTCTTTATGTCTGTTTAGTTACTTCTTAAAGGTGCTTGTAACAATTGAGCTGTGCATTATGAATGTTAGACCTTTAAGATTCAGGTGAGGATATACCAGAAAACTCAAACATGCATCTGTACAAAGGCAATGTTACAACTCATCCCATCATGATATCCCATACATAAAACTTGAGAAAGTTTAATTCAACTTGGAACAGAATAACAAGATAACACACTATAAGAATGGCTCTGCTTAACCTGAAGTAGTTCACAAATGCCAAAACATAAAAAAACACCCTGAAGATGACTGTTACCAACCCAAATCCACACACTAGATGAAATAAATTGGCAGGACGGGTTGACCCAACGCATGCAAGCTTGTCAGGCTTATTTCTGAAACCTAAAATAGCAAACACTTCAAAATCCAAAGCTGGGCAGCCTTGTACATTTTGCCTCCTTTTTAAATAGGCGAGCTAAGTACTTTAGGTAATTTTGATTGATACAAGTTCAGCTTGAAGCACCTCTGGCACAGTCAAGTTTCACACAGGGATCCAGCTTTATATATACGAAAACAACGAGGGACAGGACAAGATGTGTCCTGCACTTGGTCTAAGCACGAAAAGAGAACCAACAGCGGCAGCGTTTTAGCAGTGAGGTTGGTAAGTAACGCCGCCCACGCCGAGGGCCCCACGGCCCAGCGCCGCTGACAGCCGCGGTGGAGACGCGTGTCAGGCGGGGCGGCCCGCACCACCGAGGGCCGACGGAGAGCGAACGGCGGCAGAGAGGGGCAGCTCCCGCCCTCCCCCCTACTTCCTCCCCACGCCGCGCACACCCGGAGCCGGCGCAGGACCAGGCCGCGCCCACAGGGCCCGGACGAGGTAGAGGCACCGGAGACAGCCGGGACGGGCACCAATACCATTCCCTGTCGCTCGTCCGCTCCACAGCTCCAGAGCCGGCTCCCTCACCCTTAGGGCATGTGCGTACCTCCTTGACAGAGAGGAACTCCAGCAGCGGGAAGACCAGGTGCCGGTCCAAGAAGTGCGCGATCTTCGTGGTCAGGTCGTACTCCGCCATCTTGGTGCGGGAAGGAAAGAGGCGGGGCGAACGGCGGCACGCGGGGAAGCGGGCGGTGACCGCCTCTCTTAAAGGCTGTGCGCCTGCGCGGGGATTGCGCCTGCGCGGCTCCGCCGGCCGTGACAGGGAAATGGTCCATCCGGCGCATGCGCAGAAAGGAGGTTTTGCTGTTCTCTGTTGCGAGGGTTGAGGGGTTGCTGTGTGGTGCGGATGGTAGCGGTGTAGCAGCGGGATCTTTGAGCTCACTGTGTGGACGCGGGGGGTGTGCTGGGGTGTGGGAGCTTCCAGTCCCAAACCTCAGGTAGCCTGGAGCTTGTGTGAGTACTAGTTGTAGGACCGCAGTGTTAGTGGTGACTGTGGGGCCTGTGAGCCTCCTGAAGAGGCTGGTAAGTTGGATGCTGCATGTAGTCAGGAGAGCAGTAAGTTTGCCAAGATGTAAACTCAGTCACACTCCAAGTGGTATAGAAGGTGTGCTGTGCTTATAAAGTTTTCAGGCTCAAACTGTCTGAAAATGAGCGTTTTCCAACAATCAGAAATGAAACCCAGTAGATCAGCTGGATTTGTGACTTACCTGCTTGGTCTTTGAGTGGCTTGACTCGCTTCTTCATTTTTTCTAATCATCTGTTCTTTTATTACTACATTAACACATCTTATATCCAAATATTGAACAAGCTGAACAGAGGTACTTAGTTTGGGTTTTTGTTTGTTTGTTTTGTTTAATTGATCATGGGCTTTTTATATTGTAGCTTTGACATGGAGACAGAAAGGACATGTAGTGGTGGTGGTGATGATACAGTATGGTTAGTTGCTATGATAAATGTAGTTTTTCTTTCCAAAGACTTTGGTCCTGAAAACGTTTCTGATGCGTGTGGTCTAGGCTGCTGTCAGAAACATGGGGTGTGTAAAGTATCTACCACAGCTGTATTGTACATTGAAATGTGAAGCTGGTATCTTTTTATCAGGTTATGCTGAACCTGTAGTAATGGCTAAAGCAGGTAAGTGAGATGTTTCACAGGTTCTTTTCTCACAGTTTTTTTCCATAGTTGGCCTCTTCTGTTCCTCTGTTCCATGATCTTTCTCCTGCCTGGCCTGGAGTCTGGTGCAACATGAGGAACCTTCCAGCCCTTAACATGGAATAACTTTTCTTCTGCGTTTGTAATTTCAAGTGAACTCCTTTTTACTCTAAGAGCTGTGTGTGACATATCTCTTGTCATAAACTTTTCATTTAAGAAAAAGATTATTTTGCATTTGTAACACGTGTTAACAAGCTGCCACAGTAGAACAGCTTATATTTTGTTGCTTCTCTTACACTATGAACAACAAACTAGGATTTACTGAGGCACCAGATATGATTACTGAACCTTTTTCTTTCACATAGGAATGAAATGGAGGCATGTAGATAAGGGAAGGAAATAAATACAGTGAATAAAGCACTTGTGTGGAGTGTCATTGAAGACCAGTGGTCAAAAATGTATGCAGTAATCTGGGTGGAGAGGATCTAAAATATGATGTAAAACTGTAACTTTATGGCTAAGGCTCTCATTGAACTGGGGGCTGCAATTCTGCTGGCTTTTTATTTCTGTTAGGTAGGGGAAGATAGATATGAAGAACAAGATGGACAACTTGAGAGGATCATCTGATTATCATCTTATTTACTTTTGCTGGTGACTGACATTAACCCACAGGTTTTAGTTTTTGTTTTTAAAAGGAGTTGAACAGAAGAATCACCCACTGAATAAGCAGCCTGCAAAATCTAATAGTAAATAAGGACCTTTTCAAACTGAGGTGAAGTGCCATTCAACACCTAGAAGGCAAATTTCTGCTTGAAGGATGGAAATGTATCGCTACTTTCTCAGTTATTATACATTAATGTTACAGTTGGTTTCAGTTGCACAAAATATTTTAAAGCATTTTCTTTTGTGTAGTTTTGTTGGGTTTTGTTTGTTTTCTAAAAATGTCCTGTTGTTTCTGACAATACATGGAAAACATCAGCATGTTTTACTATCAGCAAAGAAAAAGACATGAAACTATGAGTACATTTTTGTTCATGGCATTCTGCTTTCAAGTTCAGCCTCATCGGGAACTTGAGATAAGCTGTGTGAATTAGCTTATGCAAATTGTGCATAATAGGTGCATGAAGGTGCTGCTTGAGAGTGTTCTTTGACTTCTGTCAGGGCACAGAGTTGAGTTTATCCAGATGAGTTGTGTCATCCTTTCAAATTATGCATGACTCCAGTGTTTGTCACAAGAATATAAGGCCTATTGCATCCCTGAGAAGGTATAAACTGTTTGCTTAGTGAATCATAGGTACAGGCTATGCTTGCAGCACCTACAGCTGCTGTTTATGTTGAATAGTAAGTTAATATAGTTGTACTACATAGTAGTTTTAGAATTGGTTTATTTTAAAAGTATTTGAGAAATTGGAAATGAGGATTTAATAACACTTCCTAAGCCGTTCTGTCACGATTAGTGATGTGCATCCTGTTTTACTAGAGAGATGTAATGGCAGTAGAATACAAGAAAAACAGCGAACAACAGTATTAGAACAGCTGGGGAATAATACGGTCATGGTAGCTTTGGTAGAAGGCTGCAGAACTGCCAGTGGAAGACAGGCTGTGAACGTATGGATGGAGGGGCTGTAGCCATTCAGAATGCTAAATCATCCAAGGCGTTGTGCAGTGCTGCTTTCTATTTTATGGACAACTATCTGCAAGAAGTACAGGAGTGAGTGAAAAGGTGTGAAGATCTGCTTGGGGATGGCCTTTTAGGAAACAGTTCTGTTAGCATTGTGCCAAGAGTAGCTGTCTGGACAGCTTTTTGTCTGTTGTAAATTCCCAAAGTGAAATAGGGAGTAGATAATCCTGTAAAGAAGGCATTGAGAATCTCAGCCTTTTTGTAATCCTCAGTGGTCAGTTCCCTGCTGCATCCAGTAAAAACTGGAGATTCTCCTTAACCCACTTTTTACTATTAATATAATTGTAACAAAGTTTATTGTTCTTTTTTACTATAGTGGCCAAGTTGAGTTCAAGCTTGGCTTTCTCATTTCTAATTTCCTCCCCCACCACCACCACCTCTGCATATCCTAACAACTTCTTTATACTCTCCCTCAGTTGCCCTTCCCTTCTTCCACAGAAGGTAGATTCTCTTTTTTCTCCTGAAGTCAGAAAAAGTTCCCTATTCATCTATGCCAGTCTTCTATCCTACCAGCTCATCTTACAGCACAGGGGGATAGCCTGTTCCTTCTTGAGGAACCAACCTTCCTGGGCCTACTGTGCAGGACTGAATTCCAAGGGACCTTCCCGACCAGTATCCCAAATAGTTCAAAGTCCACCCTCTGGAAGTCTAAGCTAGTGATTTTGCTGATTCCCCTCCAAACTTCACCCAGAATCAAGAATTCCACCATTATGTATTCACTCCCCCCAAAGCAGCTCCTGACCTCCACATCTCCCACCAGTCCTTCTCTGTTTGTGTACAGCGGTTCTATTGGGGCACTTCCCCTGGCAGACTCTCAGGAGCTGTGTCAAGAGGTTAACTTCTGCAAACTTCTTCCACATGCTTCTTTCCCCTTGTCCTATCAGCAAACCCTGTGAAAGAGTGTCCCCTTCTTTCTTACAACACCTACTTAGATATTGAAAGATCACTATTGGGTCTTCCCAGTTCTCGCAGCCTGTCTGTGTTGGATAAGAATTCCACCCCTTTGGTCATTTTTATGGCTCTCCTCTAGATACGCTCCAAGAGATGCAAGTCTCTCCTACACTGAGGACTCCACATCTGGACACAGTAGTGGGGGTCAGATCTCAATAGTTCAGAGTAGCAGGACAGAATCATCGCCCTTCACCTTCTGTTCATGCTTCCTTTGATGCAGCCCAGGATACAGATGGCTTTCTGGGCTGCAAAGGCACATTGATCAGTGTGCCATGAAACTGACCACCTCTCCTGTGAGGAAAGACTGAAAGAGCTGGGGCTTTTCAGCTTGGAAAAGAGAAGGCTGTGAGGTGACCTGATAGCAGCCTTTTAGTATCTAAAGGTGAGCTACAGGAAAGAAAGGGACAGACTATGGTTGGACTTGATGATCTTCAAGGTCTTTTCCAACCTGGGTAATTCTGTGATTCTATCTGGTGACAGAAATGATCTCAAGCTTAAAGGGGGTAGATTTAGGTTAGATATAAGAAAAAAGTCTTTTACAGTGAGGGTGGTGAGGCACTGAAAGCGGTTGCCTAGTAATGTGGTTTGTGTCCTGTCCCTGGAGACTTTCCAGGTAAGGCTGGATAAGGCCCTGGGCAACCTGACCTTGCTGTGGTGTCCTTGCTGCAGAGGAGCTGGAATATATGGCCTTCTGAGGTCCCTTCCAACTCTAAACTGTAAGGATTTATTGATTCTATTGCTGCCTGTAATCGGGTTATCTAGATTTATCCGTGATAGAGGCTGCTGCCCCTAGAAGGGGAGAAATGAACAAAAACAACGGCAGCAATCTAAGGAAAGAACTTATTTTACTAAATACGAGACACAATATGATACAATATAACTACAACTACTATATCAAACAAGGCAGAGAAAAAGAAAGAGAGAAAAAGAGTCCCGGAGAACCGGGGGCCTACTGCAATCTCTAGACGACAGGCTGGAACGTTGCTGATAGAGCGAGACGGCAGGGATGGAGCGCTCCAAAGCGATAGACAGGGCGAAAAGAGGGACGTTCCAGCCTGGGAGCGAGATTATATGTGTGTCCTCCTCCTCTGGTGATTCGTCTCTGGCCGCGTTGTCCCCTGGGATATGTAGTTTCCTCCAAGAGCTGAGTACTCGGGATGCTGCCATTCCACAGATCTGGAGCATGAACCTTCCACACTTCCGCATACCCTCTGTTACACTTCCACATACCCTCTGTTACACTTCCACATACCCTCTGTTACACTTCCACATACCCTCTGTTACACTTCCACATACCCTCTATTACACTTCCACATACCCTCTGTTACACTTCCACATACCCTCTGTTACACTTTCTTATACCACCAAAACAGTTCATACCGCACATGATGTCATGATGTAGAATATTGACAGCACAAAACCATGACACTGCCTCATGTCTAGCTTACCAACCACCACTACCCTCAAGTCCTTTTCAGCAAGGCTGTAGTCCATCATGTCCCCTAGTGTTGGGGTATGAAGTTGTCTTTGTAAGGATTTATGAGTGCATACGGTAGTTCTGAGAAGATGGAGTGTTCTAGAATAGGTGAGGTACGGCCTGTAGTTTGTTAGTGGGTGAGGGGTTTAGGTAGGTGTGTGTACAGGTCCTCTCACGTGCATCGGTTTTTGCGTAGTGGGTGTACGTGTCTGCACGGGATTTAGGCTAGTATATAAGGAATGTGACGCAGCAATAAATTGAGAGAAGACTTCATGGCATCCATGGTTATGTCTCTCTCCCCCGGATGGTCGATGTCCCAGGATAAGTCAGGTTAATTGGTGGTTACATTACCCCTTACCTTCTGCTGTTAGCAGGAGTTGCCCCAACGCAGGTGCAAGAACTTACACTGATGAGGTTCTTCTGGGCCCACTGCTGGAGCCTGTCTGGGTGTCTCTGGATGGCATCCTGTCCCTCAGGTGTGTCAGCCGCACCATACAGCTTGGTGACATGTACAGATGTCTCTGTCTCAACAATCTTTTGCTACGGTTTTGATTTTGTTTTTGAAGCTAGGGAGAAAAGGCAAGAGAAAACATCATTTAATTTGAAAATAACAGATTTAGCTGTTTCTGCTTTGTCCAATTCCTTTCTTTCAAGATATTCGAAAGGCCTTTTAGAAGGCAGATGTAGATCTGGGATTTACAGCGGACTTCAGTGAGCTCAGTTGAATTGCTTAGGAATAAATGAATTTGGTTCTGCAAGTATGACATAGTATGCTTTAAATATGTAACACAAAGGAAATTGTAAGTAAAGCTTTTTATCCCAGCATTCTGGAATCAGTGAGGAAGGGCATAATTCCATTTCGAATCTTTATTATTGGTGATGATAGGTGAACCTGAAAGAAACCAGTTCTGTTTTCTAGTCCCATGTTGTTAGCAGGCAGATTTGGAGAGAAAACAAAGTTCAAGATAGTCCAACTCGGGATCAGAGGAACAAATGAAGCTTTCCAAAGTTTTAATGTTGTAAAGTTATTTTTCAAAACAGCACTATAACATTGTAAGTTAGCAACATATTATTAATAAATCTTTTGTTGAGTAGCTTAAATTTCATTAGGAAGATGTATTCCTTTTTTTAAGGAGAGAGGGGGAAAAAATCCAATGTGCAATTATTTTGAAACGTTTTATCTTCTGGAGGTATTATAGGAATAGAATAATAGGTTAATATAGAAATGTTCCCCAGCCCTTCATGCTGACAGACTCTTATTACTGTTTTGCTTTTCTATTCTTTAATGTTTCAGTTTTAGATTCAGGTAAGAAAAGTAAACAATTTTAGAATGACAATTGCTTCTTAAGTAGAAAAATGTCTGATTTTGACATGAACCTGGTTTCAGCCAGGAGTTTAATGACCACTGTTAGATAGTCTCAGATATATTTTCTTTTTATAGCTTTAAAGCAATCAGGACCCGAAACTATTTTATCTTAAGGTGTACCTAGTATTTTAAAGCATTTTTAAAAGCTTCTTAATGGAGAGGATGCTTAATTTTCCCATGCAGACTTCAAGCATTATGTAGCAAATAGGTACACTGCTTAAAAAGGAAGATTGACTAGATTTCTTTCCATTTTTTTTTCATTTTCATTAAAGAAAAACAAAAAAGTAAAATCACATTCATGTATGTCAGAAGTAGTACCCGTAGAAGTTTACTAAGTTGGTGGGGAATTCATTTCTGTTGCATTTTCTTATTTTAGAATAGTGCAAATGCTTTGCTCCTGCTTTTTTAGTTACTGCACTGGCTAAGAAAGATTGTGATGGAACTGGTCATCTTCCTTTCAATAACTGTGGCATGTTGTAGGTACCATATTGGTGTAACAAGGGCTGCAAATGAGTAACACAACCTCACTTTTGACTCATAAATGCAGAGTTTTAAAATAACTGGAAGCAGTACTGATATAAATGCTGTGCTTACCCTGCTTGCTCTTTCTCAGCCTAAACTAAAAATGTTACTATGAGCACACTGGGCAGTTGTTTCCACATATTAATCTTGATCCCCAGAATCTTTCCCTACCTCCAGGTTTTCTGCTTCAGATGGGATTTTCACCACCACCATTTCATGCCCTTTTCTTCTTTCCAAAGCCTTATCTTTTGGGGGAACCCTTCCCTGATGTGCTTCAGCTCTCGTTTTCCCAATTGCAGCAATTAATGTACAGAAGCACAATGTATGATCAGCCTCCTCATAGAGGGCTTGGCTATGGATTTGGTAGGTGCCATTCTGCAGACCCTGTTTACCAACAGCACCTGAGAAGCAGCAGTCATCTGAGAGTTTAAAAGTTCAGTTTTGAACATGGACCCGATTATCAGCTGCTCAGTAAATATTTTTCTGTTAACATTTTGTTTGTTGGTTTGTTTTGCTTACTATGATAACGCACCAAAGATGCCTGAAAATATAAAATGAAGCTGGCTGCTCTCATTTTTTGTCCATGAGAAGTGGGCTGAGTCACCATGCTGACTGTGACAAAAACAGTCCAGCCTTAAAGTTCTCCTTGTACTCATCTCAAATCAGCTTCTCCAGGAGGGATAACATTGTCGGCACAGTTGATGAGGAGGAAAATTGAAGCAGGGTGATGATAAAGACTTACTCGGAGCTAACACAATAGACTGGTAGCAGAAGCTAGGAAAGAGGGAAAGATCTGACCTCAGTCTGGTCTCTAGCAGTACTTAATTGTTGTAGGGGCCTCCACTCGGTAATGAGTCTAAGACAGTGGAAAGGCAGAGTTTCTCACGGCACGGGGGGTTGTGGTGAAGATGTTCATTCCTTTTCTTTTGTTCAAGAGCTGTCTTTGAAGGCATTGTTCCTCCACAGCTGCAGTAGCCTACATTCATTGTGATAATTATGGGACAATATGTAGGATGGATGATTGATACATGAGATAAAGTTGTGTAAGACTATTACTAGGAGATCATATGGAGATAATAAATTATGCAAAGACAACTCAAAGAAATAAGCTAAGGACAATTTTAGTGGAGTGCAAAAATGGAACGGGGACAGCAGATCCAAACCGGGCTAAACATGGGTGGGAAACAAAATACAGCTGTCCCTTCAACAAATCACATAGCCAGGCATGAATTGTTACAGACAGGTAAGGTAGAAAAAATACAGGAAATAGTTCACAGATGGAAAATGAAACCAATTCTTCATGGTTATGGAAAGCCCTGCGCTCCCTGTGCTCCTCATCTCTTTCTTTCATACTAGAACAAGACCTAAGTGCACTGTTTTTTTTTGGCTAGGAAATCCAGGTGTGTGGTCAGGGTCTGTCTGTTGGAGAGGCTGGAACCAGCAGGAGACAGAGCAGCAGAGCTTGTGAAGCAGCCTGGTTACAGCTGCAGAGGTGCTGAGATACAATGCAGGAGAGACCACTGCCTTCCTGAGTGAGATGCACTCAGAGCATGGGAAGCAGAGCACAGGTAGGTAGGAGGTCATTCCTAAAGGGTGTGGGATATGTGGATGGTAGCAAGTAGGCAAGTAATTTTCTTTCTTTTTTCTTTTAGCGTTAGTAACATTAGTTCCCATCTCTTTACTAAGGTGTTTTGGGAGCCAAGTATTCTCACATTTCCCAGCTCTTTTCTTACTGAGTCAGTTTTGCTGTTCTTGGCAGTTTGAATTTAGCTTCAAGAACACTTTGGAAGACTTTGTAACAAAACAAAGCAAAACAAAAAACAACAAAAACAACATCAACAACAAAGTAAAGATGCAACCAGATTAACTGTTGCTATTATTAAAGGATTTGATGAGGTCAAGATACTTATTATTAACAAGCACCTACCAAGAGAGAACACTACTTTGGCCTTTTAGCAGATGCTACAAGGTATGAAGACCCAGTTGGATGCTTTGCAACAGGAACAAGCAGTAGAAGGAGGACTGTCAGATTAATGAAATCACCCTGTGTTTGTGGACTTCTCTCTCCTTTGAAAATAAACAGAGATTGGCTGCTGATTGCAGTGTTGAAAGTGCCTCCAGTGGTATGAATTGGCTCAGAATCACCATTCTAAATGCAGCCTCAGAGAGCATGGAGAAGGAAGAGCTGTCTTTCTCACTGTTGTATACAAAGTATGGTACTGATCTACGCAGCTTTTCAGCCAATGAAATACAACGTCTTTGGTTGCAATAACAATTCTATCCTGCCCTAACAAGGCTGTCACATTTGAATGTCTGAAAATCCTGTAGAAAAGTCTCTGTGACATGATACAATCTTAGAGAGTTTGACGCAAAGGCTGTTGAAGGTGGTGGAATGAATCTGTAGACCTCACTGGATTTTAGAGGATCGGATATGAAATTTTGACCAAAGAATTAGCCTAATGGATAACATAATTGTCTGCAACAGCATAACATTTCCCACACTGTGTTTAATTACCTTAAGATGTCTAAGAAAATAAAAAAAGTCCATTTTTCCTTTCCCCTCCTAAAATACTGAAAACTTATCAATTACTCATGCTGATCTTTTACAATAAGTCATTTGAGAAATTCAGGCAGCACTAGATGCATATGGGTATAGGATGGTTATGAAACTGTGAAAGTCCGATGTTTTAAGTTGTGGAAACAACCTTTGCTTGTGATGTTACATTATCTTTAAGCCCACAAAGAAGGTGTGGGGGTTTATTTCCATCTTTTTCTAAGCTGAGTTGTTAGCCCTTGAAAAATGGAAGTGCTGATATAATTTGAAATAGTATTTCCTGAAGGGCCATGTTGGAGTAATATTCTAGGAGCTTAATAAGTCCCATTGTGAGAGTCATTTGTCATTTTAACCCCAGAGGCAAATTTGTAAAGGTTAGTGAAGGCTATTTGTCAAAGTTAAATAATTCAGCTGCTTAAATTTGTTGTTTCTAAAATAAGTAGCTTGAAAATACTATCAGTTGTTGTTTTCAGATTATTTAGTTGCTTTTTTTTGTTTGTTTTTAATGGTTTTGGATAGGGTGGATGGAAAAAAGTGTCTAAGCTGAAATTGTTTACTCATTTACTTAATTATGAAGAAGTGGTTTTCTGTGTAAATACAGAAAACAGAGCCAGAAAGCCAAGACCGCACAGTTAAAGAAAAATAGGATGGTCCCTCTGTTTTAAAAAACAAACATCTCCTCATGTTAATTGCCAACACTCAAAACAATGAAGTTGTTTTAAATAGGATTTGTGTAAGAAGGAAACCTAATGTATTGTAAGTTAAAATTAATTCTGTTCCACCATTTGATCTCCTGTAAATGTGAATGATGGTTTGCAATTCCAAAATGTCCTTCTTGATATGCATTTCAAATGGTTATACTTGTAGATGGAAATGAAAGTTTCCAGTCCAGCAAATTCCACCTGCTTAAAAACTTTAAGCTATATTATAGTTATATAAACTATCTGGAATGCTAAGATAAAGGGCTGATACATTAACTGTGCCTTTGCAGTAGCAAAAGGATTTGTGGTTATTGCTTTTTAACATGTTTTTTAAAACGTAATTGTATGAAAATACTTACTACTGAAAAACATATTCCAATTAACTGTAGCACTGGCAATCTGTGGGGAGTTGTGTAACAGCCTTTCTTTGTTTAAGTCGGAGGAATTTCGACTTTTCTTTGTATTTTTCATCAAGTTATTTTTATTATTTATGGAGTTTAGGTAGCTGAGTTTGCAGTAAGCATGCTTACAGGGTTTGATTTAATTAAAATAGCCTTTAGCTAGGCAATAGCCCTTCCACACAGCTTTATAGCCAGTCACACCAAATAGTAAAACAAATACTGAAGCAAAAAGGGGAGTGCTTGTTTTCCTAAACTTCTTAATCAGGAATCTCATCCCAAAAGATGGATCAAATTATCATTTTTAATTTATTCAACATAAATGAATTAAATTGAAACCTGATTAGCTCACAGTTGGGAGAATCTCTCTGCAATGACTTGGAACATTTGCTAGGGATTATCTCCAAATCCCAGGCCCCATATTCTTCTGCACTGCCTTTTCTAGTGGCATCATTTGTTCACAGTAAGAAACCTTAGACCTTTCTTTTGGAGAATTGCTGAAAGACTTATGCATCTTTCACCTGTGTTTTTAAGTGCTTATACGTTCATATTATGCTCAAGAATTATCCAGTAAGAATTTCCTGACAATCAGTCAGTCAGTGTCTATAAAGCCCTTAGAGTTAGGTGAAGGCATTGTCCTGTTACTCTAAGCAGAAGGGAACTGCCATGACTATAAAGTAGTAGTTCCATTAGTTTGATGTCAAAACTATGCCTGCTTCTTTTCTGTTAAAGACAAAAGCTCTTGTGAAAGTGCTTGCTCATTATCGAGAAATAATGGGATAATATGGTGCAGTTAAGAATAAGACTTCTCATGCTTACATCAACAATATGCTAATGATGAGCATAACATTAGCCTGTTGACATATTGAATGCTTTAGAATAATCGTTATGTCAAATGTTTTTAGAAGTTCTACAAAGAAGTCATATTTTAAGTCCAGATCATAGCCAAAAGGTGGCAGTATTCTATTCAATATTCATTTACAAAACAGTAAAAAATGCACGTGTTTAATAATGCTTTATCTCCTTCTAATATTGAATCAAACTAGATAATTGTATCCTAAAATAAAGTCAGTCTATTAAGAGTACTCATTTAGAATGAAATCCTGAGAAATAAATTAGCAAAAACTAGTCTGTATTACGTAATTGTTACGTACTGTGGTTCCATTTTTCCCATTATATGTGTATTTCACTGACAGATAATTTTTTATGGAGTGCTTAGGTAGATCACAAACTTACCTAGAAGTCTTAGTAGAATTAACTGTCTTTCACTTCAAAAATAGACATTAACCTCATGTGATTTTTAATGAGCCAAAAACGCTGCTGTATGCTTTATACACACTGGGGACTTTCGAAGTGTTTTTCATGAAGGGAGTATGGGCTTTTCTGTGCTGAGATAACAGTAAGTTGAGGAATTGTTGAAATACTGCCTCTCTTAACTGCCAGGCTGTTTAACCATACATCAGTGTTCTGTCTTAGAAACATTTGCTTGAATATAATTGCACTTACAAACATTCTCCCCTATAAATATTTAAACTTTCATATAAAAATATTCTAAGTAAATTTTGATCCACAGCTATTCAGATATAAAATTACTGTAGTGAGAGAATTGGTTCAGTACAATAAGTACATTTTTTACATTAAATACTTCTAAAAATCAGTTTCTGCTACAACCTTTTAGAAATATTCACAGGAAAATCAAGTGGTCGATAATGGGAACAGGCCTTTGATTTGTAAATATATTTCACCCTTTTCAGTGTTGAAAACTTTTGATTAAAATTATATGTGATAGAAGAAAACCAGACTGAGAGAGCAGGACCTGGGAAATCTGATTGCAGCGGTACTGCTTTTTAACGTATTTCCATACTCGGCTCTAGTAGAATATAACTCACACCCATCTATCTTTTGTAATGTCAAGGAAAACAGAACTGGTAGAATTCCTAAGGGAAATAGAATTGTTAGGCCTCGAAGTTCAACACTGACTTCTCTCTTTTGTCTCCTTATTTTTTGGAATAGCCCATTTGCTTGCTAAATCTTTAATGGCTGCTCCTTTAAAAAAAGGCCAAAAAGCTGTTTTAGGAAGCATATTTCTGTTTGTGCCTCAAGAAGAAGGTGCTGTGAAAACTAATTAATTACTTAATCAAATAAGGCAGACCATTGTATCACTAGCAAGGACTTGGCAAACATCATGAATGTAAACAGGACGGAGACAGCAGACAAATACAGATAGATGTGACAGAAGGATCTAAGACTACTCAGAAGACCAGAACAAGTGGCGTTAATTTCTCACCCATTCATTCATCACTTTCTAACAAAAAAAGAAAAGTGCTAGGGAAGTACAAGTGTGTGTTTAATTGCTGACTTTGCTAATAATCTGTTTTGTGCTGGGGTCCAGTGTTTGTGATCCCTCTGCTTCTACAGTGTATTCCCAAAGGGCATTTTAGGAAAGCTAAATTATGCAGAAAGGCCTGGAAATTTCCTGAAATTATTCTGGGAACAAATCCAGAGGACAGTGAAAACTCAAACGTATTCTTGTGGATATTGAAAAGAGCTGTTGCTTGGGGCAGTGTGTTCCCAAGATAGTTATGTGTGTTCCTGGGTGTGGTGAAGTCTTCTCAATATATGCAACAAACCTTAAAGAAATTTGGTCAGGAAGCACAGCATGACTACAGCAATAATATATTTACATGATGTTTCTAATACTGTGATCACATCTGAAACGGAAGACAATTTGATACGTTTCAAGTAAAATGTAATTGTCAGAGTTTTGTGTATGTTAAAGAATTTCTTATGCATGCATGCAAAGCTTGAGCAGATTGTGCTCACAGTTTTCTTGTAATTAGGCTAGGTTGTGTTTTTTTCCCCCTGCATTCAAGAATTATGCCTAACAGTAAACTCTTTTGTGATCACATGAAATTAGCACTTTAAATTGAAGTTTCTTTACTAAGAGAAAGGTGAGCTTCCTAAACAGAGCAGTACAAGTGGCAAAAGCATTGGGAAGATTTTCTGTA
Source organism: Excalfactoria chinensis (assembly GCF_039878825.1). Lineage (NCBI taxonomy): Eukaryota > Metazoa > Chordata > Aves > Galliformes > Phasianidae > Excalfactoria > Excalfactoria chinensis. The sequence goes on along the minus strand of NC_092826.1, from coordinate 17,057,284 downwards.
AATTACACTGATATGTGGGAGGTTTGCATCTGCTGGATGTGTGCGTGCTGTACACCATACATTTACTGCTCTGGGTGCCCTGTGCCTATACACTTGTTTTGTGGGGCTGCTATCTCTGCTCTTTGGAGAGGCTGTGGTTTCCTCTTGAACTTTTCTGCTTCTGCCAACACCTTCTGGTTTGTCTAGCTGCCAAATGCGGCAGCAGGCAGAATGGGGGAGGCTGTGTGAACGTATGGCCATTCCTGAAGTGCATGTGCTGCATCACATCTTGTTAATAGGGGGAGACTGCACTGCTGAGGCCCTAGGGAGTTAGCCCTATGTCTTGCTGACACTTCTACTAAAGCATAACTAGCTTGCACATTTTGTCCCCTGTGTTCCTTCAAGAAAAGTTTGCAGATAAATCAGCAGTTTTTATGACATAGCAACTGTTTAGACTTGTCCACATTAATTGCGGATGTTAACAGGACATTTGCTCTTTCCCATTTGATGTGGATTCTCTTCTGGTGCTGTTTTTGCTGCAGACCATTTAGTATCTAGCTTGCCATTTGGTTTTCCAAGCTTCAGTTTTCACTGAACACACTTGTTCTACTTTAGTTAAATTATTATCATCCTTTAGTAATGGGCAAAATTTGCCAAAAACTGTTTCATTGGAATACTTGCTTCTATTCAGGATTGCTTTTCAGGAATAAAGTCAGAGCAAAATTGGTTTCTAGGAATTTTGATGTCTGTCAGGGGGTTTGGTGTTTAACTTGGGCATTAAATGCACGGCAGCATACAAGAGAAATATAATTCATATGAAACTATGTCCAGCTTTCTTGGAAATCACACGGAGACATTTCAGGGATTGAAATGATTTTTGTGCCTCCTTTGAGATCATGAGAGCATTGTTAAAGGATAAGTAGACTGGAACTGAGGTTGCTGTGAAATAATGGAAGCTGCAGGTCTGTAATTACAGGCAAAATTACATGGCACATAAGCTTAAATACAACATGGGTTTCACAAGAAACTGCTGCTTGCATTGCAGACTTCTGTGAGATTATACTCAAGATTCTGTAGGACTGGTATTTTCCGTTTCCACTTTTTCACATTCCTAAACCCACCCAATTTGAAAAATTAATTTTGGTAAATATTGTAATGCTTCTAAGTATTGTTTTAAGGACTGCTTATTGTTTGATATCCATCATATTGTAGAATATTAGTTTGCCACTTTTCTGCCTGAAACTCAGAGCGTTTTCTGTACATGATTTCCTATTTTAGGAGAAATTTCTGACTTTACAATTTCAGTAACGCTACATAAAGGATAAACCTTCTTTTCTGTCCCCCTCATTCTTCCTTCATGTATCAATAGGGAGCGTTTCGAGGAGGATTTTCAAATGTGTGATGTTATTCTTTGCCAAGGATTTGAAGTCTCACATACCTTTGTGGGACCCTTTACATTAGGCTTCAGTGGCTTGAAAGGATTTGAAAATAGTGGAAGCTGGGAGATAGATAGTTAAGAAGCAAAAGGGAGTGTTAACCGTTTGCCTATGAGTGTCATCCTGCAAAGCCTTAGTTAAGCTAGTATTGTAGGTCCTTTCCAACCTTGTGATTCTATGATTCTATGATTCTCTGAAACTGTTCCTGTGAGTAGTTATTCTTATATTCAACAGCCATTTCTTCATGTGTAGTTTTTTTCCTGAGATCAGACTTCATTAGCTTAAGCTTGCTGAGAAGTAAGGTGTCTGAAGGCATGTAGGTAGTTCTGAGTCTCTTTTTAGCAGTTTAACCTGTGGGACAGTTCAGGCAACTTGGAAAGTAGGGTAGAAGTATCAGAAGGGAAAGACTTTCACAGTTATTCCTAGAACTGAATGCTGACTCTAAACATATTTGTTCTACCAGAGGATGAGAAATTTAGATGCCAGGAAATACAGCTGACAATCAAGTAGATCGACATTTACGTGGTAGTCAGCCCATCAGGTATGTGTCTGCCTGAAGGGTATTGAATATTCTCTCTTTTCCTACAGAAACCAAATAAAAGGCCTCCTATTTATTTCCATAGAAACTACAGCAGGTACAAAGATCACTATAATACTATTTGATAGAGTAAGTTCTTAGCTTCAAAACACTATTTTTCAGTGTAGTCTCCACAATTATCTTGGCATTTTTGCCAGCAATGAACAAAAGCCTGCATGCCGTGCTTGTGAATACCTGCAGCAGTGGAGGTGACCCACTGTCACTGTCACCACTCCTGACATGCACCACCTCCTGCCTCACTGTGCTCACATCCACTGGTTGGTCTCTATCAACATTCAGCAAGCATTAATGAATGTCAGTGGGTGCAATTTTTTGTCCACGGAGGAATTCAATTCCATACCATAGGCACTTCCATGTCAGGTGCCATTTTGTCAGTGTGTCCCTCTGCTGCCATCTGTCACATATCAACAAAATGTAACGGAATACTGGTGGCTGACATAATAAAACAGGAGGCGTTACTTTTGGAGCAGGCCTCATAGATAAGGAGAACTGGAAGGTATAATAGCAAAAAGAATGTGTGTGCTGAGGGGCAGTAGGGGTCTGCTGATGTTACAGTTCTACTATGAGAAGTGACAAAACAGAAGATTGTCCTCCCATTGGCAAAATACATGAAAGAATCACAGCTGTCTCTACAAATACTTAAAGTATCTTCAATGGCTCTGAGCTCAAATTAAACTGACTGGCTCTAGCTATTGTAGAATTTATATGTTGTAGAACTTTTTATCTACATATTCCTTCCTTGGCTGTACCTGAGGATCATTGGTACGTAGATTTTTAAAAAACATTCAAACATATATGAAGATACAAAGTTTAATGACATCCCTTAATGAAAGTGTTAAAGATAATTTAAACAACGTTGCCATGAATAAAGGCACTATCTGTTTTTTTGCAGTGAAGTCATTAGGATGAGCTGGTGTGAAATAGCCCAAAGCAGAACTCCTTGCAGATACTAGCTTTCCAGAGTTTACAGTACAACTTAATTTGCAAAAGCTTCAGAGCAATAGTAGGCTCTCTGATAGAATATTTTCATATTTGCATGCATATTACTGGCTGTTCCATTCCTTCATATTTTAGCATACTTGTAAGGTTTGCTACCAAAAATTAAATTGAATTAACATCAATTGTTAGTAAAGGCATGGTTGGGCCCCTCCTAAAGCTGAAAGTGTGGAAGTAAGGGATGATTCAACATACTGCCTTCTAAACAACCACATGCCACTTCAGCTCACTAAAATAAAATTCACTTCTCTGCTTATTGCCTTATATAGAGTATAAATTACCTTGGAATCCAATTCAGTGTATTTGTATTTCAGATTTCACTGCTCATAGTGCTGTATGTTTTCCTATTTACATGAGTTACACTGAGATTATGAGAGGCAGCTGTGGGCTCTGCTTATCTGTTAAACAGTCACATGAGTAATTTGATTTACCAAAGTGCAGGGAATGCAGGTAACTTTTTTTTGTCATTGTTGCTCAGTAAATTAGAGGCAACTGACAGACATATAGGATAGCTGGACAAAGTGGCAACTCTCAGTTCACTTTGCATTGAAATCATTTTATACTTTGTTTTAAACTACATTTTGTCTCACACCATTCCAAGGAGATGTCGCCATTTTTTTTCAGTTACTCTGCTGTCCTCCCTGTGTCCCCTGTGGCTTGGGGCTGTATTTCTTGGTTATTTGACAAGCTCCTGGTGTTGGTGCAGGGTTCTGATCAGAAAGAGAAAAGGCTGTGATGGTGCTGAGGGCTGTCATGAAGAGGTATTGGCAAAACCAAGCAGCGCTCTGGGCTTTCAGGCTGCAAGTTCCATAAAACGGTTTGCTAAACATCAAAACTGGAATATCAGTCAATTTTCATCAGCTGCACTGAAAGAAAAAATAATATTGTTCTTGTAGGCATGATGGGCTGGAAGATTCATAGCAATATGCAGCAACTGATTCTGTGTCCTCTAAGCTGTTCCACTCCTTTGCATGGGTGGTTAAGTGTTGTCAGAAGTCTGGTGTAGTTCACAGGCAGGATTCTTTCTGTCATCTGCTCATCAGTAGCCGGCCCTTACGAGCTGATGCCAGGAGCAGAGGAAATTGTTTGTGGTCATGTAAAAGTGCACTGGCCCTGGCACAGGGCTGTCACACAGTGGGGTTAGGTGTGGAGCTTCCTTGGGCCTCTTCTCATGGTTTTGCATTTCTACACAGCTTTCTGTCAGACCTTGAAATTAAACTGATACTTGAAGCCAAGAGCTGGCTCAGTTGGTACTGACATGAGTCCAGTAGTGCATGCAACCTCTTTTTTAAAATCTACTGGTAAAACCTTGCTTGCATTGCAATTGATGGGAAGGTTTGAAGGCAGGAGAAAACCAAAGACGTCAGCAGGATTGGGGTTTCCCCCTAATACCTTGGCTTATGGTATATGATAGACTTGGCTTAGGAAGGGCTGGTCTGGAAGCATCTATGTGGGATCAGTGTGCCCACATCCATGGGCCCTCATGGGATGCATCTGTGTGTGCTGAGGAAGCTGGCAGAAGTGACTGCCAAACCTCTTTCTATTGTCTTTGACAGGTCTTGGAGGTGTGTGAAGACTGGAATAGCCAATGTCACTCCAGTCTTCCATAAGTGCAAGAAGCAGGGAAACTACAGGCCAGTCAACCTGACTTCTGACCCTGTAAAGGTGGTGGAACAGCTTGTTCTGGATGCCATCTCCAAACAATTGGAAAAGAAGGTCATCAGGATTAGTCAGCATGGATTCACAAAGGGAAACTCATGCTTGACCAAGTTGTAGCCTTCTGTGATGGCATCACAAGCTGGGTATGTGAGGGGAGAGCAGTGGATGTCAGCTACCTTGACTTCAGCAAGGCTTTTGATATTGTCTCCCATGACGTCCTGATAATGAAGGAGGGAAAGTGTGGGACAGATGAATGGATGATGAGGTGGGTTGAGAACTGGCTGACTGGCTGAGCTCAGAGGCAGTGATTGATGGTGCAGAATCTGATTAGAGACCCGTGACTAGCAGTGCTCCCCAGGGGTCACTGCTGAGTCTGGTCTTGTTCAATGCTTTATCAACAGCCTTGAGGAGGGAATAGTGTCCTCCATCAGCAAGTACACCGATTATACAAAGCTGGGAGGTGTGGCTGACACACCTGAAGGCTGTGCTGCCTTTCAGCAAAACCTGGATGGGCTGGAGAGCTGGGCAGTAAGAAACCAGATGGGGTTTAACAAAAGCAAGCGTAGAGTCTTGCACCTGGGAAGGAAAAACCACAAGTATCAGTACAGCCTGGGACATGACCTGCTGGAGAGGAGCTCTGCAGTGAGGGGCCTCTCTGCAGATACATACATTTACTCCCATGAAATGACAAGGAATCATCTCTGTTTAAAGCTGACCAGTTCTACTGAAAGTGCTTTATTATTCACTATAAGAACACTTTGACTGCAGGGTTATTTATTATAATATATCCACAGATGCTTTGTCAAGTGAAGTCTGAAATGTTTCAAGGGATGACATTTCCAGCACCTTCTTTTGAAGACTTGAAATTAAATAGGAACATCAGGTAGATTTGATTCCTTGACTCTTGTCCTACTTTCTGTCTGCCTGTTTTCTTTTATACTATTTTTATGTGGAAAAGCAGATTAGTGATTATACTGCTCTTCTGTTCCTCCATCCATCCATCTGCTTGTTTAACAGCCTTATTACTGAACCTGGTAGTCAATTAACTAAATATGACTGAGGATTAGAGGTCTCAGAACTATTAAGGTCTTCTGCATTTCATGAAAATTGAAACTAAAGGAGAGAGACTCAAGTCAGTGCCCCACTGAGTGAAGTTCAGTTATGGCTTGCCAGGGGGAATCTGCATAACTGATTACATGTTTCACAACTGTAAAGTTAAACTTGAGTACTGGCTAGCTCCAGCCTTTGTCTTGTAGTGAACAGTGGTGCTTGGTGTGTTTTTTGTTGTTGTCTTGTTCTTTCTTTTTAAAGTTTTTGCAGAAAGGATTTTTATATTCTTGTATTGGCTTCTCATTTGGCTTCATGAAAACTGAGTTTCTTGCATTTGCAGCAAGAAGCTGGAAATGGAGTTTTAGAACTGCACTGAAATAGATGCCTGATGAATTTCAGATGCTTTCAGAGCAGTACCCTGTATGCTAAGCTTGCAGTCCAGAGATAACTGGCAGGTCACATTCTGTGATTAGTTATGAGAAATCTGCAAAAGTTATGATTTAGTTCACTTTCATTTTAGATTGCTCATTAAAATTTTTATTGGATAACTGAAATGATTTGTTTCAGAAGGAGTTAATGAAATCCCTCCCAGAAATGGGATAGGATAATTAAGGATTTCTATTATTGCAATTTATATTGCTTTAAATATTTTCAACGTGCTTTAATTTCATTTCTTGCCAGAGAGCGCTCTTATTTTCACAGCAGTAACTGGTTTTATCTGTAAAAGAGCATTGTAGTGTAGCTTGCAGTCCATCCTTATTCAAGCAAAAGTCCCATTCATTTCAGGATTAATCTGTTATTATTAATAATCATAATAACGGGTTTTAATTGCAATTAGACCTGAGTGGGAATAGAGGGAGAAATATTTGAACAAATCTCCTTATTAAACCATTCGCTCTGAGGCTAGCAGTCACCTGGATGGTGCCAATGAACCTGACTGATGTGTGCTTCCAACCTGCAGTAGGAAAGCAGAACTCATAATAATGTATTCTCAGGCTTTCAGACCAGTACTTTGTTGTCAGAGAAAACAATTTATAGCCACCTGGCACTATACTGGCCTTGTAGCTTGATTTCCTAGCATTTGTCACTTCATTGTGTGGCTCATGCTCCCCTGTGTGGGAGGCCTGGAGCTACCTGTGTTGGCTGGAATGGGCAATGCAGATAAAGATGCAGTGAGGATAATAAGGAGCAGCAAAGAGGTGGAAAAAACTGTTTGCACTCTGCCTACCCTCCTGGTAGGTCAAACTGTGTCTCAAGACACTGCTCTCTCCTAAGTTTTCCAAGTTTGTGCTGGATGTGTAGCTATTGCTTCTTCGGGAAGCTGTGCTAACTGTTCCAGAACTGGTTCAAGTGTTCCTCCTTTGCACTGGTGTGCCAGGTTACACAGTCACTGAACTCCTTACACTTTCTTCCTTTGCAATTACAGATCCAAGAAGGGATTTGCCTTTCTTATCAGATACCCAGGAGTTGCCTATAAAGAGTACATAGAAGAGTTTCCTTTAAAGAAACTAAGGTGTTCTTAGTACATTTCTGCTGTTAGCTGTATATTCTGCAGACAACAATGCCTGGCCCATAGACTATCAGACACAGAGTAGACTTACCCAGGTTTTTCAGGGCTGCTATGCTCTGAAACAAACTGGTTATATTTAGTGTTTGATTTTGCTGAGCCTTGTATGGTGCCTCACATGGTGCTCTGGCAGTCCTGTATGTTGCTGGATTTTTTGGTGGGCTTTTCTCATTAAGTGTAATGCACAGGTTGAACAGCAGTCCACAAGAGCAGTGGTTTCATTAAATGAACCTTAAGGTGTGAATCGCAGGCTCTGGGGTATTACAGAGAGCAGTGTGGAGTTATTTGGAATAGGGGTGGAAGACTGCACTAAGCAAGCCCCAAGGAGTTCTCATGCGATCCTCTAGGAGCAATGAACAGTGCAATTGTTCACAGAGGAGCACTTGTGTTTTGATTTGAAGGGAGCAAACTGTTTTTCTTCAAATGAAGGGTGGAGAGTAAATTATCACTTATTCAGTGTTGATCACCCAGTGACCTGGGAGTTTATCTGGACCAGTCCCCACGTGATACAGTCTGCTGGATGATACAATGTCATCAATGACAAAAAGAACAATACCCAGCTCCTGGGGCACTTTTCTGGGGTGGTTACTGCTTCCATTATAAATCACCAGATTTCAGCAGGTCTGGAAGTTACAACCTTTGCTATTTTTGTGGTCCTAGTCATGAGTGTAACCATGAGGAAAATGCTGCATAGCTTAAGACATTTTCCTTAGCTTGACAGAACTTATTATTTGACATCTCTTTGTTTATGATCGTGATTTTCGATCCCCTTTTCCCATTTCTGTGATTTTGTAACATTGTACAGAATGGCCCTAATTCAGTTCAGTTCTTTCACCATTGTTAACTGAAACTATTGTTTCAGACAGTGAAAATAGGATCCATTGGATATTTGGATGCTTCTGGATAGTAAAATGTTTTCAGTCATCACTAGCACAGGGGTAGTGACTAAGCATCATACTGGATCTGAGTCACAGAGGACTAATGTCTGAATACTAATGTCTCAGTTCATAGATGCTTCCTTGGAAGAATCATCACAATTATTTCATGAAGCTTTTCTAGTGATAGGTTCATTAGTGTGTCCATACACAGAAGAAGTGAAAATGAGGTGCATTTTTTTTACAGTTTATTCTTTTTCCACTAAGAAAAATGTAGAAGGCCTCATTCATCAACCCAATCCATCTTTCCTCTCCTTCACACTATGTGCTCACAATAAGGCAAATTAGGAGTGCACTTTTGAAACAAAAGTCCCAGCTGTCCATCCTGACTGTTCTCTGCTTCTCATTGTCTTGGAGCACATGGACTAGATTCCTTTGGGTTAAACTAATTTTGAGAATGGACTCCTAGAACGTACCTAATGCTTGCCAGCTACAAGTAGGGCATTCAGTGTATGGGACTTGTCTAGAGATCCTCCAGAAGTCCTTTTAAAAACAAAACAAGCAACAAAACCCTTTGTGCCTACTCTGTGGAATTTGGGTCTTCCACACCAAGTCATCTGCTCTACCAGTTCTGTCCTCTTGCTCCTTTGTTAGTGTGGAAGCCTCAGTGCACAGTGCAATACTACATGTTTTTAAGGAAAAGAGTAACACAACAGCAGAACAACCATTTGTCTTCGTTTCTTCTTTATCTCTTTGAAAAGTAGTTTTGTTTAATGATCTCATAATAGAACAAGGATGTGTGGGCAATGTGCCATCTTGTGTTAGATATCTAGCAAACCACTAAGGCACTGAACTTTGTCTAGACACATATTTGTAATTTATCTTGTACATCACCAAGAATTAAAATCAGCAGCTTTTTTGTGTACAGGGAGGATGGGGAAAGCAGGAAGTTTTTCAGATGTGTGTCACTTGTTCTTTCATTCACTTTGTTTCAGAGGAGTCACTCAAGAATTGCACTGTTTTAAACAACGAAAAGGTCTATGTCTGTTTTCTTTATGTACCACCAAATATTGTGGAGGTAATTCCAATAAATGCACTCAATTCTATTTTCGTGAGTGTCTGATGGCTTAATCATATAATCATACACATAAATGTGTAGATGATATTTATTTGACTGTTAATAAAGGGGTCTTTTTGACTATTTGGTAAAGCATACTTTGTTCTTTCCTTAAGTAGGAAAAAAAGAAAAAAAAAAAAAAGAAGAAGAAAAAAAAAAAGTTGTAATGCTGTAGTTGAGATTTTAAACACACAAAAGTCAGGACATTCAAAATTATGACTCCCAAGGGCTGTAGCACAGACGTGTTGTGCATGTGGTGTATATTAAAACAGGGATTTCCTCTCCTTTCTGTCCTCTACTGCGCATTTTCTTCTTTTAGCTTTTTCATACTGGCTGTGCAGGAGCTGCTCTGTGGGACTGGATCGTGCAAGGGCCCAGACTACAAACAGGGGAATAAATTCCCTGTACATGAGACTCCTGTTCCGCTCAGCAGCCAAGGAGCATGGCAAGGAGAGGGAGTGCCTGGGGACACTTCTGGGTGCGCAGCAGCACTGTGCATGGAGCAGCTGGGATGGGAGTACAATGCCGAGTCCTGTCTCCACTTAATAGTGGTGTCACGCTAGCTGTTCTCTGCCGTCCATATTGTAGCATAATCCAAACAGTGCTTTTTAACTTTTCACTTGCGCTACTTGTGAGTCTCTTCTTTGGTGTGTTCCATTTGTGTTGGTTATAAAGTAGAATAGAGTAGTTCAGTTGGAAGGAGTCTTCAAAAAGCGTTTAGTTGAATTACCTCTTCAGGGCTAACCACAAGATAAAGCAGATTAATGAGGGCACTTCCCTAATGCCTCTGGAATACTGAAAGCATGGGACACATCTTCCTGCCCTGTTAGCAGCTTTGTTGCCAACTGCTGAAAGGTTTCACAGATCTTAACATCCATTTTTAAATGTGGAGCCCAGAAGAGCTGTGCAACCATCAAAGAACTGTTAGGTCTCCACTCACAGGCATGCTGTGAGTATCAAGGATATTCCATGAATGATGCATTTGTCATGAGTCAGATGACAGTGACATTGACTGATGACAAAGGCTGGATGCTTCTTAGTCCTCCCGGTGATAAGAATACCTGAAGAGGCTGGGTCCAGGTACTTACCTTTTATACTTGCTACTTTTGATGTTCTGTATTCCCACAAAACCCAAACAAAGTATCTCATTCTCTTTCACATGGCTACTGTTTTTGTTTTTGTTTTACTGGTCGTACACATAATGTCCCCTGTTTTCTGACTTGGCATAGTAAAACTCCGCAGAGTTCTTTAACAGTACAAATTTCTGAAGGCTGATAGGTGTAAATTGCCCTGAAGAGAATGTTGGTTTGTTTGCAGTCCTCCAAGCTAAATTCTGCGGTGGAAGAGCTGCTCTGTCCAACTGCTCTCTTTTTTAACAAGTGTAAGCCATTACACTGATTTCTGGATTTTTTTTAATAACAAGTACTGGAGACTGCCATTATTAGTAGCTAAAAGTTCCTGCTTTTTCAATTCTATAAACATTGGGATAATTAAAATATTATTCCAAATACTTTTGAAATAATAGTTTTGGTTTAGATACTGCTTGTTAAGCACTTACTGTAGTAAAAATAAACACCTTTCTATTTCAAGTTATTCAGGCAGGATATTATTTCCAAGCACCTCCGGGCAGGGACTGAACCTGTCTTTGTATCAGCAAATTTGGAAGAAGGGCCCTATTCAACACAGAATTTCAATATTAATATTAAACGATCATCTTCGTATTTGAAAACACTGAATCTCAATACACAGAATTTTGTAAATGCCAGCAACCTATTTTAAAATCATGAGTGCTTTCTTTTTCAACTACTCATATTTTTCTCTGGTTTTTCTGCAACTTCTTGATAAACCGAGTACTGGATCACAAAGCAGAATAGCAAGACTCGAAAGTTAATAACTGAAGTGTAGTTGCTCTGAAAATTATTTTCTCATTTCCAGTGAGATGGCTGAAGACTATATGGAGATGTGTCAGGAGTGATGAGTATATACGTTGTTGGCTTAAGGAGGAATTCTATTGGAACTAAATATTCCCACCACTTCAATGGCCACTTCACTGAAGATGAGTCACAGCTACCTCTGAAGATGGGACACCTTTTTCTGGTGGCTTCAGGTTACTGAGTCATTTTTTAATTAAGTTTTGTCTCTTATGGTTTAATCCAGCAGGTGGCTGAGCACCACATGGTCCTTCACCCACTCCTTTGCTTTCCCAGAGGGACTGGGGAGAGAGTCAGGAAAAAAACAAAATAGAACTCATGGACTGAGAGAAAACTATTTACTAAGATAGAGGAGAGGAGAAGGAGAATAGTTATGGCACTAATTATAATATACGCATTAATGTTCATAACAAGTGCAATTGCTCACCACCCCATGCCCTGAGCAGCAGAAGAGAGCGAGATGAATTCCCATCCCCTTCAAAACTCCTTCCACATGATGTCATACTATATAGAATATCCCTCTGGCCAGTTTAAGTCAGCTGTCTTAATTCTGTTCCCTCCCAGCTCCTTGGGCTTTTTACTGCAAATGGCCTTGGCTCTGTGTAACACTGCTTAGCAGCAACTATAAACACTGGTGTGTTATCAACATTGTTTTTCTCCATAGCACAGTACCAGACGCTGTGAAGAAAACAACTCTATCCCAGATGAAACTATGACAATATCCATCCCTTATTCCATATCATTTACATCATGCACTGGTCCTACCATTTCTACACATCCCAACCATCATCTATCATGCTTTTTGTTTTATATACACACACACGTATTATTCCCAGTGTCTACAGGCCATCCGTGTAAATTGTCCATCTTATTAATTTAGTTCATAACTTTGGACTCCATCTGACATAGCAATCCTTCAGTGCAGGAGGAATGATTCACAGTGTTGGGTTACTGCATTCAGAAGCTAATTCTGATTCCCTCAGAGTTTGTTCTTTTTTAGCTTGAGCAATTCCTACTGTACTACTTTTAACAAGACACGTAACAATCATAATAATGATGACAGTGGTATTACATAGCAATTTAACATCATACAGTTTAAGTTGTGCTGCACCCACGGCTCTCCATGCAGTCTTTAACAATCCATTGTATCGTTCCATTTTCCTGGAGGCTGGTGCGTGATAGGAGATGTGCTATATCCATTCAGTGCCATGCTGTTCTGCCCAGGTGGTTATGAGATTGTTTCAGAAATGAATCCCACTGTCTGACTCAGTTCTCTGTGGGGTGCCATGTTGCCACAAGACTTGATTTTGGAGATCCAAGATAGTATCTTGTGTGGTGTCATGGGACATGGGGTATGTTTCCAGCCATTCAGTGGTTGCTTCCACCATTTTAAGCACATACTATTTGCCATGGTGAGTTTGTGGGAGTGTGATATAATCCGCTTGCCAGCCCTCCCCATATATATGTATTTCAGTCATTGTCTTCCTTACCAAAAGGGCTCTGTCCACTTGGCTTGCTTAATTACAGTACATTCATGGACAACTTGTACAATAGCATCCATAGTCAAGTCCACCCCTCTGTCATCAGTTCATCTGATGTGTGTAGATTGTGTCTCTTCCTTGATGGCCTGAAGTGTCATGGACACATCAACCTAGAAGTAGTTCACCCTTATGTTGCCAGTCCAGATCTACCTGAGCCACTTCAATCATAGAGGACTTATCCACTTGCTGGTTGTTTTAGTGTTCTTCAGTGGCATAACTCTTGGGTATGCGAGCATCTAGGTGATGTATCTTTACAACTATGTTCTCTATCCAGGCAGCAATATCTTTCCACAATGCAACAGCCCAGATGAGTTTGCATCTGCACTGCCAGTTGTGCTTCCATTGCCGTAATCACCCCTAGAGAGCATTTTCCACCATCCAGGGGTCCGTGTAGAAGTAACACAATGGCCGCATCTCTTGTTCAGTGATGTCTAAAGCCAGCTGGATGACCTTCACTTCTGCAATTTGGCTCAATTCACCCTTTCCTTCAGTAGCTTCTGCAACTCATCATGCAGAACTCCATACAACAGCCTTCTACCTCCAGTGCTTTCCCACATCATACCAGACGCTCTGAAGAAAACAATTCTGTCCCAAATGAAACTAAGACACTTTTCTAACAATAGCTCTTTACTCAGACATATGAGAAAAGTTCATCTGGGGACCATCCTTAGTGCCCTTTATTTCTCTGTGATACTGTGACCATGTTTGTAAGACACTAGTTAACAGCAGTACTGATCAAATAACTGTAAAAGTAAACAATCTGTATTACTCTGTAATTGCATTCACAGGGTGGCTAGATGTATGTGTTTTGCTAGAATGAGCCCACGGGTAATGTCTGGCACACCCATGTATTCAGGGGGTCTCATAGCATCTATGCTGACTCCTAAGAATTCTCAGAACCTTCCCTGTGAGCTCTGCATTTTCCTACAGGTTGATGGCTTTAGCCCATACAAAATTCCTGCTTACTTGATATGTGGAGCTGAAATCTGAGCAAGGTTAAAGAAGTCCAAAAAATGAAAGCAGATGTAAAAGAATTGGTTTGGATATGTGGTTTTACTCAGTGTTGCCAATTCAGTTTCTATTTTATAACAGGCTTCGGCGATGGATAAATGTTGTATTTTTAGAAAAAGAAAACACTTGGTAGTACAAAGGAAAGCGTATTCCAAGGTCTAATGGAAATTATACTACCTTCTCTTTCTTGGTCTACAGAAAGAAATAAAATGAACTTACTCAGGCCTGTTTTTGATAAAAGGAGAAATTGAGAGCAATCACAAAATGGGAGCAAATAGCAGACATGATGAGAAAGTATTGGATGGAGCAGAAGTCAATCAGCATGATATCGTAATTGAATATAGTAGATCACTGCTTTTGTTTTCAATGAAATGCTGTAAAATGGAGTACCTTTTGTCCCTGCTTAAATATTTACAGATGATTTTTGGAAGCTGTTATTAAATTAGAAGTGTGCAATTTTCTATCTTGTATGTTTGCGTAAACTCTCTCAATTCACATTTTCTGTGGAAAGAAGCACAAAATGTTTAACTTCATGGTATCTGCAATTTTTTCAGGTTACACATCTGAGTAGATTTATTTAACTCAAAAGAGGAATTATGGAAACAATTAAATTTCCTCCATATTTTCATGTCAGTGAATTGCTTCCAGTTCAGCTTGACAAGATAGTGTTTGTTTGCATGCAGCTAAAATGAGACATCCCATAAAAACAAATATTTGCCATTTTTGTCATCAGCACAAGCATATCATATCTGCTATCAACAGCTGGGAAAGAAATGAATATTAGGGTATTGGAAAAAAAAACTTTTAAACTAAGTCCCAGTAGGTGTATTTTGCAAGAGCACCAGTTTTACTCAGAATTACATTGATTTTCATCTTTGTCTTTCACTGCCGTAATTCTGCCTTGGATCATTTGTTTGAATACGTTGACAAATTTACAAGAAAGCTGTTCCAGTTATGCACAACATGCCTGCCATTAAAACTTACCATTTGGGTTTGTCCTTCCTGATGAACAATAACATAAAAAGCAACATGTTTTCAACTTGCAAAGTGTTGTCAAAGATGCGTTTTGCAAAGGGTTCCCTATTGACTCATTCTTTGTGTTCTGTCATTATATATAAATCTGAGGCTTTTCTGTCCCTCAGCAAGGATCTGTCTGGCAAGCAAGGATATTTTCAATAGCAATAGAAGACATTAATAATAAGAAAAATGACTTGGTAGTTCAGTGTATCTTTCCTTCTCCTAATGAAAGATTGCTCAATACAATGTATTTTGCATTATTATTTTGCCCAGTCCAGTTTTAAATAACTTATGGGATATAATTCTCTGTACTTTCTTAATGAAGTTCACTCTTGTGTGTATCTAGTTTATTGCAGTCTCAAGTGTGTATGTTTTAATTATTATTTAACTATTATTTTTGCTTAAGAGCAAACTCAGTTCTGTCTCTGTTATGCTTTTGCGTAGCCCTGCAGAACTCCTCCCAGCGGTAGGGACTTTGAGTGCTTCACACTGCTATGTCAGAAGAGGAATTTATGTTTCCTCAACCTGCTTAAGAGGAACTGGGTCTTTGTAGGCTCTCTAGGATACAGCTGGAACTAGTTAGAGTTTTCAGAGCCTTATGTTTGCAACAAGCTCAGATCAACTGGAGAGCAGAAAAAAGAGGAAGCATATCCTCTTTCTCATTAGTACAGGGCAGAATGTCTGAAGTATATCAAACAAAGAAAAATTATTTTAAATTTATATATGAATCCTTAGAAGACAGAAATAAATCCTGAGTTTATTCCTCATACTTATAGAATGCATGTTTTCCTATCTTTTACACTCTGTGCTTAATTGCTAACATGAGGATTCTGGAGGCGATCTAAAGCAGAAGCTGGGAGTGGGATTTGCACCTAACTTTGACAATACTTCAGACCTTCCTGAATATCCAGGAATATCCGTTCAGGATACCAAACATAAGAACACATGTTATTCTGCAGCTGGACAGATCTTCTGTCTGCAGTGTCACACTTTACCATACTCTAAAGTATTAACATCCTCAATGTTGCTAACTTTCCTTACATCTATTCTTCTTATGGTTTCTTATACATCGTTGGTGGGATCAGTGAGATGATCAGAAATATCTGAAAGGATCAGTGGTCTTTATCATTAATTGTCAAAAATGGGTGAAATGGAGGAATTAACATATATTATGGTTTCATGTTAATCATCTTTGTCTCTCTCATCTTTCAGTCTCTGGAAAAATCTACATTACCTATATTCTGGAAGAAGTACACTGTCTCATATATGACTAAATAAAAGGACCAGGGAAGAAAATGAGTTTTGATTTTATGTGAGGTATCAGTATTTGTACTACTGGCATGTGGCCTTTATGTTTTAAACATGGACTGATATCAGTCAACGGTCAGAGACATATATATGTGTATATATATATTCATACAGGTCACTCCAAAAGTAATGCATGTCTCTCCAACAGTAATGCTTCCCATTTATTTCCATGGAAACTACAGCAGATATAAAAGATCATAGAATCATAGAATGGCCTGTGTTGAAAAGGACCATAATGATCATCTAGATTCAATCCCTCTGCTATGTGCAGAGTCACCAACCATGAGATAATAGCACTATTTGGTACAGCAAATTCTCAGCTACAAAACACTGTTTCTCAGCATAGTAACCACTATTAGCTGTGTATTTTCACCCGGAATGAACAGGAATCTGCATGCTGCACTTGTAAAAATCTGTACCAACAGAAGTGATCTACTGTCGCTTGACACAACTGTTGAAACTCAGCATCCACTGCCTCATTGTGTTCACATCCACTTGTTGGTCTCTGTAGACGTTCAGCAATCATCATTGAATGTCAGTGAGGGCAGTTTTTTGTGCATGGAGGAATTCAGTGACACACCTTTGCTTCATTTGCATTTCCATGTCAGACACCATTAATGTCAGAGTGCCCCTCTGCTGCCATCTGTCACACAGCAACAACATCCAGTGGGATACTGGTGGGAAGGTTTAGCCTCTACTGTGGTACGACCAACATCTGCCTCAGACATTGTGGGTCAACATAATGAAATAAGAGGTATTACTTTCAGAGGAGCCTTTTCAGTAGGGCGTGGGGACAGGACTAGGGGTAATGGGCTGAAACTTCAGCATAGGAAGTTCCGCACGAATGTGCGCAAGAACTTCTTTACAGTGAGGGTGACGGAGCACTGGAACAGGCTGCCCAGGGAGGTGGTGGAGTCTCCTTCTCTGGAGATATTCAAGACCCGCCTGGACGCCTACCTGTGCGACGTGGTGTAGGGAGCCTGCTTTGGCAGGGGGGTTGGACTCGATGATCTCTAGAGGTCCCTTCCAAACCCTCAATTCTATGATTCTGTGATTCTGTATGCTGTACACTGCATACCTGACTTGGATATCTAAAGTGAGATGAATTCTTTCAAGATTGTTTCTTGAATTATCTTGTTTCTTATGCTGTATATAATAGACTGTAAGATAGTGCAATTCAGAGGTGGTAATTTCAAGCCTGTGGAGCCTCCACAGTTGCTTGAAGAGACTTCAAACGTATCCAATCTACTTATTATTTATTCATTGTCATCAATTTCACTGACATAGAATTAATGTAAATGTCCATCTCATCCTAGACCTGTGGGTGGCACGAAAATCTAGGAGTTGCAGCCCCACCCAGACTGTTCAATCTACAAACAGCTGTAACAGCTTGAAACTCCTGGAGAACCATCTGGGTGCTCCAGTCCTTCAGCTTGGAAGCATGTAGTGAAATATTCTGCTTTGTTTTGTTAGACGAAAGCCTCACCCTGCAGAGAAACATCTCTCAATTAAAACATACTAATTCTCACTTACAAAAATAAATAAAAAGTTTACATAACGGAACTTCTGAAATGCCAAGAGCTGAACAAAATAGCCTGCATGGCTTGAAACAGCAGTCTTAGATCTGGAGACCCTGGTTCACCCTTGAGATCTAGCTGGTGGCTTTAGCATGGTGAATTAGCTTATAGGAGAGGCTGAGGAGGAACTGTACATGCTGTTGGAAGGGGACAGGACAGGATCCTCCACTGCCACGTGTGATCTATAAGGGCTGTACATTGGATTGCACAGCCATGGGAACTGAGGGCTTTTAGGAGCCCTAGCATTAAGTGAAATCATGTTTTAGAAAAACCAACATTATTGTGTTTTCTTACTTGTTGCTCTCAGTTTCTGCTGAGAACCCACAGTTTTCAGTAACCCTGAAATTATGCCTGCCAACTATGGAGCTGTTTCATGAGTGGAGCTGTACTTCATACAGTTCTGTCTGCTAAAGCAATTAAAAGCTATCACTTTGCTTCAGCATTATGGAGTGAAGTTTCATAATGAAACCAATTCTGGAGGTTGATGGGAACACTTGGCACAGATTCCGTATTTCTGACTTTTCTACCTCTTCTGTTCACAGTAAAATTGTGATCCGATTCAAAGCTAATTTAGTAATGTTTAGAATGAGCTGTTCCAGAGCCAAATAAATTAATGGGAATCTTCCATTGGTTTTGGTAATTCGTATTGAGGAGGAATGTTTTGCCAGCAGCTCAGATCTAAGCTGCAGATAGGAGAAATAAATCTGCTTCCCTTTTCTTCCTTTTTTTCTTTTCTTTTCTTTTCTTTTCTTTTCTTTTCTTTTCTTTTCTTTTCTTTTCTTTTCTTTTCTTTTCTTTTCTTTTCTTTTCTTTTCTTTTCTTTTCTTTTCTCTCCTCTCCTCTCCTCTCCTCTCCTCTCCTCTCCTCTCCTCTCCTCTCCTCTCCTCTCCTCTCCTCTCCTCTCCTCTCCTCTCCTCTCCTCTCCTCTCCTCTCCTCTCCTCTCCTCTCCTCTCCTCTCCTCTCCTCTCCTCTCCTCTCCTCTCCTCTCCTCTCCTCTCCTCTCCTCTCCTCTCCTCTCCTCTCCTCTCCTCTCCTCTCCTCTCCTCTCCTTTCTTTCCTTTTGTTTTCCTTTCTTTTGTTTTCCTTTCTTTTGTTTTCCTTTCCTAGGTTTCTCCTAGCTTCATAGGAGGAGGCAGCCAGTACAGAATACAGTGCAGACCCTTCCTGTCTATTCAGAATACCTTGGTTATTTCAGTCAGTCTTGCTTTATGCTCTTAGTTCTGTGAGGGTTTGGAACTCAGAGCAAAGAGAGAGAGGCCAAACCTTAGCATGACAGAAAGCGGGCTTTGTGTCTTATTGGAAAGCTCTTCACCAGTCTTTGTACTCTCTTGAGCCATAAATTAGATAAGGTTTCTAGCAGTATGCATAATTGCTAATAAGGAAGAATATATAATATAGTTCACCAATGGTTCTTGATCAGGAAAGTGTCTACATATGCACTATATATGTGCATAATGTTCTATCCCAAAGCAGATGGTACATTTCCCAAGCCTGTTACATGTTGCCTGAAGGTGTATTTCTCATTTTTACATGCAAACTTACCTGGTGAAAATTTCATGGAGATGAGAGAGAAGAGATGCAGAAAAGCAAAGATTTTCCATTCTCCAACTGACCCAGTGGAAGACAATACTGTAACAGTAGGAGTCTGAGTAATTTCACAAAATCATATATCAAACTGTGAGGGACCCACAGGGATCATCCAGTCCAGCTCCTGGCTGAACCACACAAAAAACCCTGCATCTGAGACTGTTGCACAAGTGCTTCTGTGACTCCATTAGGCTCTGACCTGAGCAGCCCATTCCATCCCACCGCCCTCTGGTGCAGACCCTGTCCCTCACCCAGCCACCCCTCCCCTGACAGCTCCATGCCATTCCCTCGGGCCCTGTTGCTGTCACACAGAGCAGAGCTCAGCGCTGCCCCTTCTCTCCCTGTCAGGAGCTGCAGCTGCCATCAGGCCTCCATCAGCTCCTCTGCTCTGGGCTGAGCAAACCCAGTGGCTTCAGCGCTGCTCATCCATCTCACCATCCAGACCCTTCCCCTTCTTTATTGTGCTCTTGTAGATGCTCTCTAATAGTGATTTATAATGCTCTCTAATAGCAATCTATGCCCTTTTTTATAATGTAACTGACCCTGTGCTTGAGGTGAGGCCACACAGAGCAGAAAAGAGCAGGACAACCCCTTCCCTAGCCCAGTGACAGGACTGGGCCTGATGTTCCTCATGGTTGGCCCTTTTGGCCATGCTGCTGACTCATATTCAACTTGCTGTCAACCAGAACCCCCAGCTCCCTTTCCATTTGGCTGCTCTCCAGCCTCTTGTCCTGTATTCTGTACATTTTTGCAGGTTTGCTCCATTCCAGGTGCAGAATCTCCAGCACTTGTTCCAATTGAACTTCATGTGGCTGTTGATTGCCCAGCCCTCCATGTATGTAGTAGTTTGTTTGGATTTTTTTTCCAGAAAATATCTTTCTGCAGAACAAAAGCTTTGAGTGAGAAAAATGTCTTCAGTAGTTGCTGACATACCAAACGGGAGCTTTGTGTTTTAAAATAATAAGTAAATGGCCTATAATTTTGTTTAGCTCATGGGAAGTTCTAGTAATGAAGTGTTCACAAGACACTTCACCTCCTCCACTCCCCCCAAGCCGTTATAGTTGACTTTCCTTGATAATGTTTCAAACGTTCTTCTTCTCCACCCCTGTTCCTAGGTGACACAGTATCTCTCACATACGTGTTGTGGTTCCTTTCAGGAGTCTCCAGTTATCAGTAGCTGATATGAGAAGTAATTTAATATTACAGTGGTAACATTTTTATAACTTTATTTTTTTTAGGAAACTTACACTGTCTAAGCCTAAAGAAATTAGAAAACACTGCCAAGCAAATTGTATTTTGTTTTTTGCTATTTCTCCAATGAACTGAAGAAACAGAAATGATATCAAATGATAGTTTTGTATTTTCAAATTTGATAGACTTCAAAATTAAGAAAGAATATTGTATTAGCTTGTCATTTGCTTGACTTATTACTGTCCATCCACCTATCTTATCATACGTTTTCCTTCAATTTAGTGGCCTGGAAATCTGATTAATTTGTTGTGGCCTGCTACTTCTCATTAGAAAATAAATGGTTTTGAAGGGAAACCTTATCTTGGCAGATAGCCCTCCAAGATCAAGATCATCTCCGTTTGAGAGGGGTTCGGGATGTTCTTTATTTTCTTCACAGTAAAACAGTAAAGTTGAGACTAGAGTCTGCCTTGAACTGGTATTTCAGTTCAGAATGCCAGCACACGTGAAGAATGCTCTCATTCTGACCATTTGTTGTCACAGGTTGGTTGAGAGATGGTAGCACACAGCGTGTATTGTTATGAAGAAAGTTTGTACTGCCTTAGTATTAGAAGCTGAAGGGCTTATAGAATATTTTCTGGCCCTGAAAATGTTAACTTTTTCTTTCTTTCTTTCTTTGGGGGATGTTGTTTTTTTTTTCCCCCCAGGTATCTGAAGAAAAAGTGATGATTACAATAAGAGAAATTGCAAGAGATTTTCCAGATCTAGGGTCAGTGGTGACATCCTCATAAATCATGGGTAACCCTAACACAGACAGTCTTAAAGAGGTTTAGTTGTCATAAACATATACACTTAGGTAGAACTGTTCCCATCATATTTATCTTTCATTCCATAGCTTATAGAAACCAAATTTCTGTCATCGACAATTATTAATCATGCACTTACCCTGCTGAGACATCTAATAAAGCATCAAGTGCGGAGTCTGAACATGAGTGAGAGAAAAGGAGAGAAAACATAATCCAAATTTTTTAAAGTAAAGGGAAGAAAAATCTCGTGTAACATCTGCTCACCACATGTTCATAAATTACAGTGGGATTTTGAACTTTTCTTCTCTCATCTACATGTCACGCAGATTTAATAGTTCATAATTTTACAAAAAACAACATAATTATGCACCATGCTCAAAAGAACATGTGATCAGCTCTCCGGCAGCACCGCTGCAATCTGCTCTGTGTTGATGTCAAGCTTGCAGCAGTTCAGCACGTTGTGCTGTCTCAGTCCTTGCATGCGAAGCTCATTATTCATGGCAAGATTGAAGAAAGCACCACTGAAATTCAACTCATGATCCTGGGCCTGAATATGATAACCTTTGACTCTCCAGGGAAATTAACATTTTGTGCTTAGACCACAAAAAATACTGGAATGTAAGATCTCACTGAGAAATACTATTTCTCATTGAGAATACACCTTTCCACCATCGGTGCACTATAGAACAGGTTTTTATTTAGCTTAAATGAGAAAGAATGAACAAAGCAAATATTACATAGAAGGCACATTTTACAAAACTTTTATACACTGCTGAGCTACAAATCAGAATCTAAAAATATGTGCTTCCACTTACTTGACTGAGACAAGTCAGTGGTGTACATATGAGTACACAGGCAATGAAGTTTCCTCTTGCCACTTGCTTCCCATGA
Source organism: Excalfactoria chinensis (assembly GCF_039878825.1). NCBI lineage: Eukaryota > Metazoa > Chordata > Aves > Galliformes > Phasianidae > Excalfactoria > Excalfactoria chinensis. Next base: position 17,035,149 of record NC_092826.1, on the reverse strand, counting down.
AACTGATCCATCTGTGCACAAAATCTACTTACAGATTCCAGGTCCTGGGCTGACTCTGCATCCAAGGGAAACCCATGCAAATATTTATTCCAAGATGTGAAAGGAAAGAGGGAATTTAGATGCAGAATTAGGAGTAGAAGGAGAGAGACAAATATCATGAAAGGAAATTGTGCTTTTGTTTTGTCTTTTTAAAATTGCTCTCTTCCCTACCAAATAATGACATCTTAAAGAGATAGAACTCATAAATGTACAAAGATTTTTCCTTCATAATGTACACACAAACAAAAAACATGGATTCCAGCATGCAAGAGGCAAAAGCACAATCTTCAGGAAGCACACTTGCAGTAAACACATTGGAGATCAAAACCATTCCAAAATTAATGTGCTAAACACAATGGCAACATTTAGATTTGTTCAGGCCTCAAAGATACAAGCTTTAATGTAGTTGTAATATACAGCTTCAGAGTACTCTTCAAGAAAAATAGGACTTGGGAGCAGCTGCCAGAATGAGAAATTTCTATGTTTTTTATTTTCCTACAGATGATAATTCTGATTTAGGGCTCTGTATTAAACAAGAAAGGGTCTGCAAACACAGTTTGAAATGCTTCATATTGGTGCCCTAATGAAGATCCCACAGATGCTATCATCTTCTTCTACTTAAGTTAATAGATTGATTTAGGTACAGGTTCTGTAAAATTTAGTAGGAAATCTTGTTGCAGTTAGAAAATCCTAGCAAGAGATTGATTTCCATGCAATAAAATTTCTTCATTAAATGAAACCCTCATATTTCTTCAGAGCTCTTGAGACAGCTACCAAATTTTATAAAAGGCCATTAAACGTAATGCACAGCTGGCAGTGCCCTGCTGGCAGGAAAGATGACTTTCCCCAGCTGAGTTCTCAAAGAGAGGTCCAAAGCTGTCATGGAACTGAACAGGGCTCTGTGTGCCACAAACTACTAAAGAAAACAAAACACTGCACAGGAGCAGGGGGCCACTGAACAACAGACTGAGTCCCCCAACCCAGGTAAAAATGAAAATAAAACGTTTGAACGCACTTCTTCAAAACTGCCTTTGTCTGCAGCTACACAGTTATTTCAAGCACATGTGCTTTATTTTGTCCAGGAGTTAAGAAAAATCATGAAGTCAATATGCCTTGCCAGCCTAAATTCCAAGGTTACAGAGCACTGTAACTGAAGAAACTCTTGGTCCATCTTTTTATCATTCAAAGGTAGAGAAGATGGTGGTATTTTCCTAGTAACAACCAAGTGAGATTGTAGCAAGTCTTTCTATCATCATGATTTTTTTTCAGCCTTTCCCTTTGCCTCTGTTGTTGTCAGGTGCACTACGATCCTCTGGTCTTGCAGACCTACTGTCTCCTCACACTCAGAAAACTCAATTCAAATAGATGTCTTGTGAGTCTGCAAAGATAAATCAATTCCAGTGTTTTTCATCCTGGGAAAAAAGAAAGTAGAAATCAGTTACACAAAGAGCATGGAGAACTTCTGACTCATTCCTAATTTGATCTAATCTAAAGTTTATTGCACTCAGAAGAATTTGGCTGGTTTCCTTTTAGCTTTATTTCAGGACAATTGTTTGTGGTGCATGCTGCATCCCTGGGTGCTTCATCATTTTTCAGTTTTCATCCATTTTTATTTAAGCCTTTGGTTAGCGATATGGGGTGATATGTTGAGAAAATAAACTACTTGTCTTTGTTGAAATTACTCTTTTTGGTATGAAATGTTGGGTAATTATTGCACATTATCCAAGGGGAAAAAGAAAGAGTCCAAGAAGTTTGCAAGATTTTTATTAAAACTGAATCATGGCATAAATGGACAGCTAGAAAGCAGTCTGAGAAATTCAGCACTATCAAGTTTTCAGGTTAATTCCTTCAGTTGTTCAATTCCAGAGAATGCTTGGATTTGTCAGACAAGGGGATTGATAGCAAACTTCTTGTGAGGAAACTGTTTTCTGGGAAATGTTGATGACCCCATGAGTGCAGTTGCAAAGAAAGCTCAGAGAATATGGAATCTTCTAGTACAAATAAATTCCTTTCTCAGGGAGGAAAAGTACAGAAGATCTATGGGACAGGAGCCATTTGTTCAGGGAATTGATTTCAAAGAATACCAAAGCTCAACGATACAAGCTCATAGAAGACCGAATAGGGTAGTGAGATATTTGCTTTCCCGGATTTAGCTTTGCTTCATTTTTACCTGTACGTGTGAGGAATTCATTGTTTGCTCGACTTTTGCAGTCTGAGACTAACCATAGACCAGATGACTCCTGTGGCTGCAGGACAACCTAACCCTCCTGACAGCAGATTGAGAAGTATGTGACCAGAGATTTTAAGTATTGGAAAAACTGCTGAAGAATTTGTTGTCTGGGAGCTGTAACAATGCATCTTGCATTAATAATGCATCATAATGTACATAAGAGGGGAAATCTTGAACAAAGCCCGTGTGAAGCATGTATTCACTACAGTGCTGTGAGCCGCTGGTAGAACAGATTTGAGAATCTTATTCAGCTAGTGGACAGAAAACAAGTATAACAGAAGAAAAAGCAAGAAAAGGCCTCACCTAATGTTGCAGAGTAAGGCTTCTCTTCTCACTGAAATGTGAAGTTGGATTCCCAAATCTTTGTTCCAGATCTTGGCTCTATGACAAGTAGCCATAAAGAGAAGAAAGATGAATGTGACTATAATACACAGACAAAGCTGTGCATATCTGATGCGTAAAAAGAATTTGGGATTTTGAGGTCTACTAAATCAGTTGAGTCTTATTCCAATGCGTTTTTCTGGTTCATTTGGCCAGAGAGCATGTATTAAATCTATATGACCATACACATAAGCAAATATTGATTTTATTAGTAAAGAAATCAAGAAATATATTTAATGTCCTAGTATCTGGTTATCTGGTTCTAATACACATTCCTTCTTTACTCTGACTTCTACATGAATGATGGGCCCAGTAAATTAAGAGCTTTCCAGATTTCCCAACCTTCCAAAATTCCCATAGAATCATTGAAATCACACCAAGATTGGAAGAGACCTCCAATATCCAACCATCCACCTACCACCAATATATGTCCACTAAATCGTGTCCCTTAGCACCACATTTAAACGTTTCTTGAACACCACCAGGGATGGTGATTCCACCACCTCCCTGGGCAGCCCATTCTGGAGCCTGACCACTCTTTTGGAGTATAAATTTTACTTAATATCCAATCTGAATCCATTTGTCATGATGGATATACAAAGGCACATCTTTAGTGAATAGCTTCAAATGTTTTTTCTGTCACGCCAAGACTAATATAGAAAAATGAACTCAAGAAACCTTTTGACAAACTTTTCAGTAATCTATGCTTTTTATATTTAACATTTCATGTAAATTTGACATTGGACTGCAGTTCTGTAGCAGTATTTTAGCTACTGGACACCAAACATTGGAGATGTCTGATGCTGAGCGATCTGCTCAGGAAAGCTGTGCTGGATCACATCATTTCATGATTTCCTTAGAAAGAAATTTGAAGAAGCCTTCAAGATGTGCCACCAGTGGAGGCAAGCGTCCCTAGGTCCTTCTCACAGCTAGGGGGAATGGTAAGATTTTCCCATGCAGGAATTCATAGGTTTGGGGGTAGATCTGACAGTTCTGTAGGAAGACGTTACCAGCCTGGATCCTCAGCAACTACTTGCTACAGGTGGCAGGTGAGGGAATGTTTGTTCTTCCCAGCCCCACCAAGTGTGCTGCTGCTCGGGGCAGGCATGAGGGAAGGCTGGGAAGGAAACATCTGCTCAGGCTTCCGAACATCGGTCAGTGCCAAGCCATGCAGAGCTGATGGTGGCTTTGTAAGGCATTTGGTGATGCCGTGTGTTCATGCTCATTTCACAGATATTGCTGCTGTCTGTGCTGGGTTTAATATTGGGAGGGATTGAAGGAAAGTACCTTGGGAAGGATTATATGAGGAGAAGACACATAAACCTTTCTTCCTGACTGAACTTTGTTATTTTCACAAATGTGGAACACATTTGGTCTGGCATCCCATTTGATTTGTTTACTGCTTTTGTGTCCTACATTTGCAGAGGCTTTCCAACTACAGATACTTCTTTCATCTGGCCTGGCTCTGTCTTCTGCACAGAAAGCCCAGTGTAGGTGGGTGGAGTACATGTCCGGGGTGTTTGGGTGGGCTGTCAAGGAACACGCTGAACTTTTGGAATAGCCTGGGCTGTACTTTCAGCCCAACTCAAGTGTAGAAATTCTGGGATTAGTTCGAAAAAAAAGATGTTAGGCGGTATTAACTGTCAGCCCTTACCTTGGTTGCACACAGCTCTTTCTTTATGTCGTCAGTCCATCTATATGCATTATTACAGAACTGTTGAAAATTATTCTGGCTGTGTGTTTTCAGAAACCTGTGGTATGGCTCATTTTCAAACACTGCTTTTGTTATAAAATTCAATGACTCCTGCCGTGACCTGAAACTTGACATTTTCTGCTTGCACTGTAGGTAAAATAAGTACTAGTTTTCCATAGAACTACAGTTCCCAGTTTTGTTGGGAAGTATTCCAGTGAAATTGCCTTTTTCCAGTTAGAGCCCTCTCCTGAGCATCTTCTTTTTCTCCATTTCTGCTGACCTTCACCTTTTCAAACATGCTGAGAAATTATGGTCTGGCTCTGCTGCCTTTGCCACCTGTAGTATATGCATATCTACATATCTGCCAGTAGAATTGGGGGATCTAAAAAGAATTACTTTATTCTACATATACTCTGAGACTTGGTGCATAGACTTATTCTGTAGTCTTTCAGATATGCATTGATTTCACTTAAATGCTTCTGTAATAGCAAAGAAGAAGCCACTTTTCCCCCGGAAGCAGTTGCCTAACGTGTATTATTGTTGGCAGCATCTGCAGATAAACTTCTTGTAATTGATTTAATAATTTTCAAATAAAAAAATTATGATAGCTGTGGACAGCTATAAATAACAGAAATGAAACACATTATTTGCACAGTGCCTTCACATGCACTTGTTTAGTTCCTTTTGCTGTTAAGTTAAAACATCTGTTTCTATGGAAGTGGAGCATTCCATGCAACAAACACAGCACTGGAAGTGACCCACATATTAAATGACAACATTTGACAAATTCTAGCAGTTGATTACTGGGGAGGAGTAGACTGTGGTTATAATCAGAGTAAACCAAAAAAATGTGTACCTTTATAAACCTAGAGTATAAATGAAACATCTGTACCAAATCATGTCTGTAAGCCAGCACTGTAGCCAACTACCAGACCATATGATAATGGGGTGTTTTTAACAATCCCTATTTCCATCCCCATCCTCCAAATCAGGTCCAGCATGTGCCCACTGGCATGAATTCTGCTGAAAAACAATTGGGAATGTGTTAGGCTACAGTGCATGCTGTCAGCATGGATACAAATGCTGTAAAAAGTTAGTCACTCCAACACATCCTGGAAATCATAAACACAGGTAGAAAATCAGGTAACTACAGAGAGTGCTGTAGGCTACAGCCTTTCCAAGGTGTATTTTAACCATGGTTCACACCTCACACCTTGATAAGTGTGGATGTGCTTCAGTGACTTTGAAATATGCTTCTTAAGGAAACACAACTCTTATGCAAGGATGCAAGGTATTAAAACAGCAGCAGCACGTAAGCTGTTGATAAGCTGAGAGCGCTCAATCTGACTGAGAAACCCAGGTTTGGTACTCACTTATTTAAACATAATTCTTTGGGTCTGTGGAACTGGTATTCAAAAATTCAAGTAAGTACAGGGGATTCTAAGTGCTTTCCAATGCTTGTTTAGTGGGTAAAAATCAAATGAGAACTAGTTTAGTCCATCTTTTTACTCAGATTCTTAAGCAGATATTAGTAGTATTTGATTCTTATTATTGCGAAATATTTTCTGAATTAATACTACAACTGAAATTAATACACATTTTTAAAAATCAGTGTTGCATGATCATTGCTCATAACTCATCTTACATGATGATCTAAGTGGTGGCTCTGCTTGAGTGGCACTTGGATCACATGACCTCCAGAGGCCTCTTCCAACCTCAGCCATTCTGTACGATTCTGTATGATGTTGTAGATAACATAATATAAAAAAGTTGTTATGACATAGGAATGCGTTCAGAATTCTTTGACCAGCATGATTGGTGCTCAAGAAAAGTTGAAATACTGCAGTTTTTCTTGAGTAACACTTTCAAAATAATTAGCATGTTGGAAGCTTTCACTAAACAACTAGATAAGTGCTGCTGGGCAGAATCCAAAGAACAGGCTAACTTAATGAGGTTCAACGAGAGTAAGTGCAAGGCGTTGCATCTGGGTTGGGGCAATCACAGATATTTATACAGACTGCTGGGGGAACTCATTGAGAGTAGACACATAGGGAAGGATTTGGAGTTTCTGGTAGACAAAAAGCTGGACCATGAGCCAGCAGTCTGCACTTGCAGCCCTGAAGGCCAAAAGTATCTTGGACTACATCAAAAGAGGGGTCAAGGGAGGTGATTTTGCCCCTCTACTTTGCTGTTGTAAGGTGCAATCTGGAGTATTGTATCCAGGCCTGGGCCCCAAGTAGAGGATGAATGCTGAGCTATGGGTATGTCCAGACAGGGGCCACAATTACACTCAGAGGGCTGAAACATGTCCTCTCTATCTGGTTTCAGATTAAAGAAGGGAAGTTTAAGTTAGATATTAGGAGAAAATTCTTTACTCAGAGAGTGGTGAGGAACTGGCCTAAGTTGCCCAGGGAAGCTGTGGATATCACATTACTGGAGGCATTCAAGGCCAGGCTGGATGGAGCCCAGGGCAGCCTGATCTGGTGGGTGTCAATGCAGCCCATGGCAGGGGAGTTGGAAATGGATGATCTTTAAAGTCTCACCCAACCCAAGCCATTCTATGGTTCTTTAACATTCCTAAAATGCTATAGCAATCAAATTATGCTATAGTAATCAAATTATGTCATTACTTAGAGCTAACCTTACAGGGCATTATGGCAATGAAGATTTGTGTCTGAATGTTCTTATTTAAGAAAAATGAATAATTTTTAAGATGAATTACAAGTTTTACAATAAGTCTGTAGTGAAATTCCATAGAGTATTCATTTGCAATACAGTTTTGATGAATTTGGGGTATCAAACATATTTTTGTTCTCAGCTTTCTGTTTAAATTTGCAGACAGTGTACAAGAAGCTTAAATGCTTAGAAAAAGACATAGAAATTGTGACTGGTAGGTTCTGAATTCTAGAATAAGTAGAGGAGAGTGGAGAATCAGTGTAACCAGTGCACTTAAATTTACAAGAAAATCTGAAATGAAAAGCTGAATTGGTTTGAGATAAATACAAAAGGGGAAAAATTAATAAAGCTCAAAGGACTTAGAAACACAAGATCATCTTTGGTCTTAACATTTTATTAAACTTTTTCATAGATTTATAAGTGTTATTGTCACAAGAGACTATTAGATCATCTGGCCTGACTTGATCTTGTATAAAAGCAATGTATAGTGAGTCCTCTGAGAGGGCTCTTCCTCAGTTTATTTGATACTATATAACTAATAAACTACAATGATATTACACAAAATGAAATAATTTGTCAAATAGAGTATTAAGCAACTTTCAAAATATACCTCTTGAACAGCCTTTTAAATTATGTGTATTTGAAACTCCAATTAAAAATGTAATTCCTAGTATTTATCTGAATTTCAGTTCATGTTGTCTGCTTCTGTTGTTATAGCATCTGGCACGTATAGGAATAAAACCGCTTGAACGGGGCCATCTAAATTTTCCTTATTTTTTGGCATCTTTCGGTGTCAAGCCATCAGTATATGCTTCAGTATATTACTTTCTGAGTCATTTATAATGGCACAGATGCACTGTTTTATAAAGCTGAAAAAGCATCTCAGAACCTGCCAACGTCAGTGTCTAATTTCTGAAGGCTAACCTTTTGGTTTGGAAAATTTTTACAATGGTTGTATTTCTGACTAATGAAGGTTGTCAGCTTAATCTACCTCATCAAATACATTACTTACTAAAATTCTACTTATATATAGGAAACGTGTTGGTAATCGGCAAAATCATTCCAAATTATACATAAAAACAGTTTCGGGGTTTTTTTTACACCACAGTGTGAAGGTTACAAGTTACATGCTTTGCCTCACTGGTCATGAATAGAATTTTATATACTGTAAATAACAGCTAAGTTAAAGACAATGGGTATTTTCATAGAGTCATAGAATCACAGAATGGCCTGGGTTGATCACAATGACCATCCAGTTTCGACCCCCCTGCTATGTGCAAGGTCGCCAACCACCAGACCAGGCTGCCCAGAGCCACATCCAGCCTGGCCTTGAATGCCTGCAGGGATGGGGCATCCATAACCTGCTTGGGCAACTTGTTCCAGTGCGTCACCACCCTTGGGGTGAAAAGCTTTCTCCTAATATCTAACCTAAACCTCCCACATCTCAGTTTAAAACCATTCCCCCTTGTCCTATCACTGTCCACCCTTGTAAACAGCCATTCCTCCTCCTGTTTATATGCTGTCTTCAAGCACTGGAAGGTCACTATGAGGTCTCCCCAGAGCCTTCTCTTCTCCAAGCTGAACAAGCCTGTTTCTCTCAGCCTTTCTTGATAGGAGAGGTGCTCCAGCCCTCTGATCATCTTAGTGGCCCTCCTCTGGGCCTGCACCAAGTTTAACAATTTTAAACAAGTCCAGATAAATTCTGGAACACCTCTGTTCACCATGTTAGGCAGGTAGAGCTATTCTTCTCCCAGCAAATCATGCTACATCTATTTTTAGGGCTGTATCATATAATACTCACTCCAGCAGAGAAATTCTGAATTTTGTAAGAGCATGACTGCTACCATTTTGCATTTTTCTTCTCATATCATGTACAATTATTTCACTTCATTTTGCCATTTGTACGTTGTATGGAAAACTGTCTGTATGGCATGACAGTTGAAAGTCTGGCACACAATCTTGACAGCTGTTTTGAAGTGAAGACCATGATGCGTGCTGCATCTGGAGGTGCTGAGGTTTGAGTTCAGACAGTGGAAAAGTCCAATTTCTCTTTTGGGATGACTGGGATAGATTTACTGTATCTAAGCTATACTATTCAGGAAGGGGACTCCATAAGGATCTACTCAGGCAGATGCCTTTGCAAAATCAAAGCCAAACATTCTATGGCACATTTTGGGATACTACAAAATAAGTTAAGTAAAAACAAGCTAAATATTCAGTTAGAGGACTCATGGAAATTGCCTGTGCTATTCTCAAATGGGAGCCAAAAGGTACATGTCTCCTGTTTGATTTTTCTTCTGATTTTTAAAGTATGTTTTTGTTTAATTACTGTATGTCATTGTGAAATTGGATCCCAAATTCATAGCAGACTTTATAGGTGACTGGAGATTTGCTAAGATTGTAATAATATTAACATCAATAAATTCAAACCTCCTTAATTAAAATGAGGTTGTCTTAAAGAAGGAGTGTGGAAGTGAAGAGTTGTTTTTTTAAACTTGATCTGTTGAGATTTTTCATCTGGGATAATGATGATCCTTTATTAGTGATTTAATGTCCTGTCCAGTCAAATGCTATTACTTCAAACATTTGTGTCATCTAAAACTAGTACGTCCTTATAGTTGCAATGAATCATTACTTTCATGGACTTTATAATGAAGCTCCTTAGAAAAATACAGTTGATTTTGCTTTATTTCACTGTCTGGGAAGGTCACTAGCTTGGTTATTAGAGTTTTCTTGATTTTTTTTCTAAGGCTCTGCAAGTATTTTCATCGTTCTGGATGAGACATGGTGTTTCCAGTGAACTTAGCGTAGTGTGATGTGACAAGTCCTGCACACATCTCTGAAGAAAGGCCGGTGGGCAGCACAGTGGGCAGCACAGCACCTCTCTGTCTGCACTTCTCTCACTCCAAGAATGTGTTGTATCACATAACAGCAGTTTGACTTGAAAAGTGGGGCTGGAGAGAGTGTTCCCAACCTCATCCCAGTGCCCCTCTCCTTTACAGTGAAGGAGCTGGCAAGGCACTGTGATGCACTGTTTCTCTCCGACACCCAAGCATTAGTGCCTGAAATAATGAGGCTTCATAGGTTCTGGAAGTGGGATCATAACATTTGTGACAGAACTCTGCACTGTGGTGGAAATCAGCATGTCAGGTTAATAGCTGGACTTTCTAGAGTCATAGAATCACTGAATGGCCCAGGTTGGAAGGGACATCAAGGACCATGAAGCTCCAACCTCCCCCTTCCCACTGCCCCCTCTAGTAAACAGAGCCACCAACCACCACATTTTCCACATTTGATACTGGACCGGGCTGCCCAGGGCCCCATTCAACCTGGCCTTGAACACCTCCAGGGACAGGGCATCCACAGCCTCTCTGGGCAGCCTGTTCCAGCACCTCACCATTCTCTTGGTAAAGAACTTTCCCCCAGTATCCAAACTAAATCTTTCCTTCTTCAACTTAAGAACATTTCCCCTTGTCCTGCTGTTATCTACCCTTTCAAAGAGTTGGCTCCCCTCCTGTTTATAGGCTCACTTTAGGTACTAAAAAGCTGCAAAGAGGTCACACTGCAGCCTTCTCCTCCAGGCTGAACAAACCCAGCTCCCAGCCTGTCTTCACAGGGGAAGGGCTCTAGCCCTCTGATCGTCTTCATCCTCTGGACCCTCTCCAACATCTCCTTGTCTTTCTTGTACTGGAGGCTCCAGACCTGGATACAGTACCCCAGATGAGGCCTCACAAGGGCAGAGTAGAGAGGGACAATCACCTCACTATCCCTGCTGGCCACCCCTCTTGGTGACTTGGTGATGTGGAAGAGTTTTTCCAATCTTAATGATTTTATGATTTGGCAAAGCTAATTGCAGACCTTCTTGGGATACTCTTGGATGCTATGGCAATGGTTAGTATAGAAACCCCAGACTTGTCTTAACTCTTCTACTTCAAATGGTGATTGCTACTGAGTGCTTCATTCTGTAGCCATACCTGATCAGATTCCAGTTCAAGCATTGCCTCATGCTTGTTGTTCACTTCCAGTTTCAAGTCTATATTTTCATTTGATGTCACTGGCATTGGAAATTCAGAAATCTTTGCCAGAATCAGTCAACTGAGAATAAGGTAGTCATCCACATAAACTTCCACTCTGGTTGTGTTTCAAAACATTCAGTAGGGCCTATGACAGCCTTACAACACTACAGCTCTTTGTTGAAGACCCTATAACACATAGAAGTACAAAATGTGTTTGTATTTTCTGGGCAAAATTCTATCCAAGTCATTCCAGGCCAGAGAAACGTGCAACCTCAACAGAAAGACTTTCTCCATTTGAAATAAAATACTAGCATTGCTGTTGATGTACTCACTTTCCCCAGGCAAGCTCCATCTTCATGTGGTTTTAATTGGGTTCTGACACTCTGTCTAATCAATCCGTATTAAAGAAATGGCAAAAGAACTTGAGTTTAGTTTTGTGTATTTCAAAATTGCATATTTAAAGGATTTGAGTATCAGCCACAGAGTGATTTTACATTAAGTGAAAGCTGCTGGTAGGAAAAGAAAGATGAGAAAATCTCAAAGCTGCTCAGTCAGCTTCACTCACAGCACATCTTAAGTAGAAAAGCCTTGTTTATCATAAATTTGATATTATGCATTACATGAGTACCCAGCGTATTCCTGGCTTGTTATTTTTAAGAGTTGTTACTTCTTAACATCAGAAATGTCATGGAAGTTCCATAGTTACCACTTTACCCCTATGAAATGTTCATTTTCTGCTTTCTCTCATCAAAATAGACTTAGAGCCCTTTAGAACTTCTGGAAGCTGGAGAGGTTTTAATTGAAGGACCAATGGCCAAGTGACAGTTGGGTGGCCAGAAGTCTACTCAGCACCTGAAAATTCCTTAGTTCTCTTGTTTGAACTGTATTCAGCTCTCAGTAGCTTTCATGGCCCTTACCATTAAGTCAAGCAGAGTTACAAAGCTTGTCAGACATCTACCATTTTAACCTTAATTTAAAGGAAAATGTGTGTCTCATTAAACAGATAACCTCATGGTTTGTCAGTCAACTTACTCTAGTACTGAACGCACTGTCTTGCAAGTGCTGAGCACTCACCTGTATTGAAGTTTGCATACTTGAATGATCATCCTGAATCAATTCAGGAGCCAAGAATATCTTCACTATGTCTGACATTCATACACCACCACCCAACAGGAGAGTGGGCCAGTACATACACCCAGTATTTACAAACTTACACACTAAAATCAATTGTGAAAAATATGTCTGGAGCTAGAACAGAGAAAGCTGCTCACCTGGCTGTTCCACTCCAAACACTGTAAAGCACAGTATTTATGGTTTTACTCTCTTTTACTCAATGTTGTCTGCAGTGCAAACCCAAAACTAACAACCCCCCAATTAATCCCTTCACTGCAGCTTCCAGGGAGCCAGCTGCCATTTCTGCCACTGAGTCATAGATATTGGACTTTATTAGGCTTTAGTTCACATGATACCTGGCTTGGAGTAGACACATCTGTGTAGTGAAAATTAATGAAAAAGTATTTTTAGATCATTTATTGATTCACTTACTTATTCACACATTTAAACTTCCTTCGTCTTTTGTGTTCTGTGTCATTTTCTCTGATTACACAGAGTGAACCAGCATGGCAGAAATACTCAAACCAGTCTTTGGCTCTGATTTCACAAGGCTATCTCTCTGAGTAGGTCATTATGTAGTCCCTTTCCTGAATAAGGGACTTAGATACTGTAAGTCCTTCCCAACCATCCCAAAAGAGAATTTGTACTTTTCCACTGTCTGTACACCACCAGATGTAACATCCATCATATCCCTAGTTTCAAAACAGCTGTCAGCAGTGTGTGAGAGAATCTCCATGCCCTGGCATGGAAATTATATTTCATGTGACATACAAGTGGCAACATCAAATTAAAGGGATAATGGCAGACAGTGCTCCAAAAATATCTGATGGATTGATGGAAGCATAAACCAGAACTCAGGCATCTTCAGTGGCACTCTTTTCCATTTGCCAACTCAACTGAAGCACATATGTCTGGTACTGTCCTCCCTCCACAAATGTATTTCCCCTCTCTCATCCTAACTTTGGAATAGTTGTAGAATCCTTTCCTCTCAGGTCTGGTATCAGATTATGTTTATTCTTCCAATTTCACTTGCAGAAATTGTATCCAGGGTGGAGTTATTTCTTCAAACATCTCCTAAAATCAGCTTCGTTCTGCCTTCCCAGAAACTTACCACATTGTTTAGAATAGACATACTGAGATCACCTAGCTCAGTTGTTACATGCTGGAGGGAGACATTTCCCATCCTAGGTGTGCAGTTCCAGAACAGCCTTCCAGACAAAGTGCAAACAAACAGCTGAATCAGGTCTACAACAGATTTTGCTGCTGAACAGGAATTATCTTCAGTGAGATTACTTAAAGAGCTCCTTTGGGGTGCACTTGCTGTGTTCCTATGTTAAATTGCTGTGTAGTTCCTCACAAGCAAAATCTATCCTCATACTAAAATTCATTTCTGTTAGGCATATGGGTATGGGCTACCTTGTTCAAAACAGAGTGGATGAGCCAAGCTTTCTTCCTAGACAGAGTTTATGCTGAGGAGCTGCACTTCCATCCTACCTATACTGAGGGGACTTCTCTGTATATGCTTTGCCAAATATCCTGCAAATTCTGCATTATGTAAATTGAAAATTGTTTTCTAGGCTCAGGTTGTGGAAGCATAACCAAAAATCTGGTGGTGAAAGTGGTGGTGCTTGAAGTCCTGCAGAGAGCAGCCACCCATACAGCTCTCTTTGTTACTAGTCTCCTGCTTTGTGTTTCTTATGTTCTGTGGGTAGTCTGCTTTCAGTCTACTGTTCCTCTCCCCCTCTTTCAGTGGCAATCAGAAGCCAGTCAGCTGCCCCATGCTCCTTCAGATTGGTTACTTTGGCATGTACCAGAGTAACATGGCACTCCCTGCAAGAGACCAAGGGGCTCCCTTTCTCTGGTCTTAATTCTGCCTGAGAATTCAAAGACTTGTTTTACAGCCACAGAAAGTAATAGAAAAAAATCTTCCCCCCCACATACTAGAGCTGATGCTCCTTCTGATTCTATTATTCTATGATTCTGTGATTCTCAGCTACAAAGCCTGTAAGACACGGTATAGCCTATCACATACCTTTAGTTACTTACCCCTGTTGAATCTTCACTATGTGCTCAGTATGCAAGGTAAAGTTTGCATGGTTCTGTGCAACACCATTTCAGTGTTCTTTCCTTTGGCTGAATGCTCTGGGAGGCAGAAACTGAGGACAGGAATTGCATTTTGGCAAAGCTATCTATGTGAGCTCTTGGGATCACTGTACTGAGAGCCAAGCCTCACACCAAAGGTGCAAAATCTGCTCATGGTTCTGAGCTGTTCATTGTGGCCACAAAGAGCAGATAGTTTGAAGAATGGTTTCCCAGGGAAACACTTCGAAACTAGAAAAATGCTATTTTCAATGATGGGATCAAGCTCATCCTTACCAAGGAATTGAAAACAAGTTTAAGAACAGCTAGAAAAGCATATTCATAAGCAAGTGTTGAAGATATCCCGTATGGCAGTTTCCAGCTTGCTTGCTAGACGTACTCTTCTGCAGCAATATTCTCCTTAAGGAAACAGCAACAGGTTCAGAATAACCTACTGACTGGTTTCCAACATTCTTTAATATAATTTTTGGACAGCATAGGCAAGTTTATGGCCCAATATAACCCAGCTTGGCTTCATTGCCCAAGACAGTCTGGTCCTTTCCCATCAAATACTTTATTTTGGGATCCAGTATATAATGATGTTCTGTTAGAGCTGCCAGTAGGAGTTGTTATTTTATGATTGCTGGTTGTATTTACTTTGAAAAAATATCTTAAGAAGATGAATGCCTAAGATAGTTCTGTCGCGGCTGATGGATTTTTGACAGAGTTTCTGAGAACAGAAGGGAGGGTGGTTGTGGGCCATGGGCCAAAAAATGCCTTATCCCCAAAAAATCAGAACAAGAATGGGGAGTAGCAGCAGACAAAATGAGTGTACAATGAGAAGAGTGCTTTAAAACACTTTCTGTAATGAGTTGTTTTCTTAGCTAGGCCTACTGTGAAAAATTTGCACTTCTTTCTCTTTTTAGTCCCCTGAGAAAAGCTTTACATATGTTTTAAACAGTGATAAATGGCTCAGTTGCCATAAAGCCTTAGTCCTGATTGATTGCAATGTATATTGTACATGGTATGTTACATGCCATTTTCTGACACTTGTTTCCTGTTATTAGTCAAACTTCATTTCATCCGGAACAATGGCTGAATTGCCAGATGAAAGGTGAGGACTCTGGCAAAAAGGACAGACCAGTCATGTTTTTGTGTCAGTGATAATCAGGACGAAATTAATTTTGCACGCTAATTAGCCAATGTGAAATAAGGGAAGCCCATGGAGGACATTTCATTAATCAATATTTCTGTTTTCATATTAGCAAGCTTTTCTAATGCTTAGAAAATAAATTCCACCTAATCTTCTACATGGGATGCAGGAAAATGACAAAGGATGGCACCTGGACCTCTTCTCACTTTCTTGCTGGCAGGCAGTATAAAACAACATTTGGACTTAAGAATGTGAAAGGTGCCGTCAGAAACGTTGTTAGAGCCATGGAAAAACACCAAGTAGAGGATTTGCTTGAACACACAAATAATTTTTGGCTATCTATCTTAAACTTTTAGCTCTTTAATAAAGTGGTAGGTGACATGAATCTAGTTAGAAACAATTAATTGCAATGCTTCTTGACTGATACAGTGACCGTCACATACACATAAATGTGAATACTTGCTTGGAGGAAGCTGGGAAGATGGCACAGAATGAGTACTTCTGCCAACTGGCACAGGTGACAGAAGGATTAAGTGCATCTCTGTGCCACGCTCAGAGTGACCCTGCCTGTGATGGCTCTGGTCTGATGACACTGATAGATGTTGTAGTGTCACAGTCATGTTCAGTGTCATCATCCTGCACACAACAGCAAAATGACAGAAGTCATGGCAGAAAGCACCATGAGCAGATAGTGATTTGATTGCAGGGCTTCATTTCTCCTGACATTTTGTTGGTTTCTATTCCATCTGAAAAATATGTGTTCATTGAAGGACGCTGAAAAGTAAAAGAACAAATCAGACCCTATGGAACTGGACAGATTTCATTCACTCATGCTGGAATCAGCTCTTTTAACAGGTAAAGACTCGCAGAAGCCTTTTTAAGATTTGCCTAAGCACAAGCATATCAGGGGGTGCAGCAACATGTGCCACCATATAAGGGTTAATACAGTTTGGCACAGCCAGAGTGGTAACTGCAGATGAAGACAGTTTGGCTGTGGATGCTGATGGAGTTACTCCTTTCCTGGGGTGTGCTGGAAGTCACAAGGCCAAAGGCCAAGTGACTTCACTCTTCTCAGAAGAGGCCATGACACATATCCTGGAATGTCGCACTGAAATTGCAAAAACATCTGACATGGACTGAGGCTCCACAGACACCAGTGTGAGCCCTTGGACATTTCTCACTTCCGATCACTGATTTAATAACCCAGCACATCTCTCAGAGCTATTAGAGATAAGTACTCAGCTATTACTTGTAGATCACATCTATACTATTGTGTAGTTTCATGTCTTACTACAACTTAAGCTATCAAAACAGGCTTTTTTCTTTTTGCCCTTGTCAAATAATTCTGAGTGCCAGACTGTTTCTCGATACCTTGATAAATGTACTCAGCTCTTTACCTGAAGGAGGATCCTTTCTCAGAACTGATGATTTTAGGATTAAGTTACAGAGAAACCGCTGTCCGTATGTGCTGTGCAAAGTAAGCAAAGCCAAACACAGCCCAAACTGTAATAATATCAGAAAAGCAATAATTTGAAATGAGGTGGCTTGTTACAAACTGCAGTCTGTTTGGAGAAGAACTCCAACACAGCTCTTTTTCCTCAGCTCTGGGAGGTTCAAGGGTTCCATTGGTTACAGTTTGTACAGTGCTGTGAGTTCTCCACATAGTGCTCTGGAAAGTGGCAAGTTGATCTCATCTTTCATCACAAAATCATATATCTGAAGGATGCAAATGAATAACCAATGGCAAAGCTAATAAGGCCACTTAGGATCTTGGTTATTAGTCGCAATGAGTTGTGTCTTTCATAAAGGTTTTGACTTTCAATGAAAATAAAGTACCGAATCAAGTAATTAAAATTAGCAGAGTTACACCACTTTGTACCATATCACAGAATCACAGAATGGCTTGGGTTGGGAAGGACCTCAAGGATCATGAAGCTCCAAACTCTAGCCAAGGCAGGGCCACCAACTTCCCCATTTAACACTAGACCAGGCTGGCCAGGGTCCCACCCAAACTGGCCTTGAACACCTCCAGGGATGGGGCACCCACAGCTTCTCTGGGCAGCCTGTGCCAGCACCTCACCACTCTCTTGGTAAAGAACTTCCCCCTGACAATAAAGAATGATGCTCATTCTTACTAAAATGACACACTTCCTTGTGAATTCTAAATCTGACAATTGTTAGGAAAAATAAATGCATTCTGTGATTGTTTTTCCAAAGTCTTTCTGTCAGTAGCATGACAACCATAGTACACAAAGCACTTGATCTGGACGTTAGGTTGTTACTGAGAATGTAAAGCATACATATCTCCATGAGAAATAGGCAATAAAGAAAAAAGGAATGTGGAAGAGTACAAAGCTCCATGAAATCCAGGAGGATCTGCATTATGATAACTGATTAGCTCCAGAAAGCACTTCAGTCCATGCAGGTGTAAAGGTTATAGGCTGTTACTGCAATTTTTGTTGCAGAATTTCATTAGAAAGATACAGCCTGAATATTCTTCTGGTTAGTAGACTAGTTCGTATTAAGCCAGTTTCTGTTATGCCTGTGCCAAGTGTCCTCCTCTGCTGGGTAGTGCACTGAAACTACAGCCCACCTCATTCCGGGAGGCTGCTCTGTAGAAGACAGGCAGTTCCTACGTGGGAAAAGTCCCTGTGAAGGTGTGCTGCAAATCCCAGGGCTGTCTGCGTCTGTGGCAGCTTCACCCACATGAGGGCTCAACACTGGGGTGCTCGGTACCAGCCATGGGGACTGGGGGCATCTTCCTGTCTGAATGGTATGAGGGAAACTCACTGGGAAAGTATTCCATAGTTCTGGGGAGTCTGTTCTTTGTATAGATGTTTATTCTTCAGAAATACAATCACATATAAGCAGAATTAGCACGGTCTCTTTAAGGATTTTGCAGTTCTGGATGCTGTGTGGGATGGATTGGAAAAATAAAGCTACACAGTGACACCTGCAAACACTCACCCAGAAGGAAAGTATCAGCAAGTTTGCTGGAAAGCAATGTTCCTCTAAATACAACAGCATTTGTTTCACCTTGCTACTGAAACAGGAGACTACAAGTGAGGAGCTAAGAAGAATCTTCAGCTCCTGCAGGCTGCTCTGTTTCTGTGATTTCAGCACAAATATAAGGCAGCTGAGGTTCCCAGATGGGCCTTCTGCCCTGCTCTGCTACTGATTTTGAGTATTGTCAATGAGTACTGACATTCTCAATTTATTAATTTATGAAGCAATGGCTGCAGCTGTGTTGACCACCTTGCACTGCTGCTTTCAGGACTAAGCAGCAATTGGTAAAATACTCAAACATCATAGTGGAATAAAGCACTAATAGTCTAGGGCAGTTTTCCTGTGGTATGAAAATGAGCATGTTAATGCTTCTGCTTCGAATCAGCCTGCCAGTTAAAATGAAAAGAATGTGCACTACTACCATCCTTCCTCTTAGGACAGTCAAATATATTCACCTCTGCTTAGAGAAAAGAAGCATGAAATAACCATAAATTGCTTCAGCAAATTACAGTCTAGACTTGCTGATTTGTTTTAACAACATGAGATATCAAACCCATATGCAAACATTATTGTAAACTGCTGTTCCTAAATGTCTGTAAACGTATTGTCCTGTAGACTGAGTGTCACTGCAGCCAAGTAATTACTTAGATTTAATGTGGAATTTGTAACAGGAAAGGAGTATTCACTGTGTCACTTAGAGCAGTCTGCTTTTTCTCCTCTCCTGACATCTTTAGACAGAGGGTCTGGGTTGTCGCTATCATTTGACAGAAGTGCAGCTCTCAGAAGATGAGAAAGCTGCCTGTGGTTAGGTAACACCAACACAGACAATGAGCTGTGTACCTCCAAGAGGAAAATGAAACAGGAGTCAGGCTGCATTTAATTTTTAATGATTTTTTGTGGTTACCCAAGTTAATCTTTGTAATTCGTAGTACCTTCGGGATGCACTCATTTCCTTCTGAGCAGCAGCTATGGAAGGCAGAGAGGATTACCCTTAAGGTTTTCCCACAACAGAGCTTTGCCTACTCCTAGATGACGGTGAAAACTATCGGTGGCTACAAGTGATTTCTTTCCTTTGGTAGCACACAGTGTTCAGCCAACACACACAGCACGTACATTACAATCACAAATTCATAACAATTCCCACTGAAAACAAGACGTGGCTGCAACTTCAGCTTTCAGTGGGCCACGTGGTTTTACAAACCCCATCTTTATAAAACAGATTCATGCACTTAGTCAAGGTTTTCAAACCTAGGAATCTAAAGCTTATGACATCTAGTTGGATTGTACCTGTGACAGTGGCTTCTTTGACTGGGGCTTAATGGTTGTATAGCTGACAAGTTAATTTTGGAAACAAGAGCTCCTGAATGTATAGAGTAATTGCAATACTTAATTTCTGTAGTGAATTACTGGCTCGTAGAGTCCAAAGATGCCTAAGCAGTGAGGTAAATGCAAAACCCACCAAAACTGCTGTCAAAGAGAAATGTCATGCAATGAAAGATAATGAGTTTACCACTATTTTTCTGAAAGTGAAATATTGCAAAAGCACACCGTACAAGTGGAACAACTGAAACTGAAAAACGACATTAAACCTGCTGCCGCACACTTCCTCTGCAGTGTCATAGATTTTGAACGTGTTGCTCTCCTGGAATGTGTGTGCAGAATGAGGAGGATAGGGTGATGCTGTAACCGTGTTGTGTCTTGCCTGCACAGAACCACCTCTCAAAATGCTCCCTGTGTGCACATAGCATCGGTAGGATTTTCCACCCTCTCCCATAGGAAAAGGTAGCAGTCTTTCAGATAAACTTGTTCTGAGGATTGTAATAGGACTTTTACATTATTTTTTATACAAGTGCTTTTTCAGTTTCAGCTTTATCAATCTCAGCAGATAAATAATGTTTGCCCTTCCCATTTCCTATGTGAGATGATGAGTGAGGAGGTGCTTTTTGACAGATGTCCAGCAAGTATTTTCAGAAGGGATTTTTCAGTCAAATGTAGCTGTTACAGCTGTCTAGTCAATTTAGCAGTGGCATCTCAGTTTTCAAACTTCAGCCAAGTTTCCCCATAGCTGTGACTAAACAAGTTCAGTTAGAACTGCGTGGAAGGACATAAGAGCTCTTTTTCTCTGCTTAGAATCACTCCAACACAATTTGTTTTTGCTTTCAGAAAACACAAAATCTATGCCACCACATGAGAAGGAAAAGAAGTCAAGAAGTTTTGATAGTCTGAAAAGAAGAATGTAAAATGAAGGTAACATTCACATTTAAGTGCAGCATAAATCCTAAGGTCTTTGCCTAGAATTACTGCAGGAATTTAAGTACATCTTCTTTTGGCATCCCAGATTCCTCTCCTGCAGAAACAAAAGACATTTGTGTTATTGAAGAAAGATGAAAAATGAGAAGAATAAGAAGATATTAATGGAATATAAGTGCACACTGCATACAATCTAGATTACTAAACTTTTAGTACAAAATGTTAGATTTCAGTTGCTATCGTTAACCGTATATGAAAACACAAGCAGGTAATCCAGTCATTGCAAAACAAGAGAAATAAATGTTTCATTTACCACTTCGAGAAGCCTAAGCTGTAAATTTTTAAGGAATGTAGAGATTCCTTCATTTTAAAGTTCTGAAAATGTTAACTTCCTCACCTACTAGCAGGAAGGTGTGATCTCATCAGTACACCAG
This sequence comes from Excalfactoria chinensis, assembly GCF_039878825.1. Lineage (NCBI taxonomy): Eukaryota > Metazoa > Chordata > Aves > Galliformes > Phasianidae > Excalfactoria > Excalfactoria chinensis. Next base: position 17,014,079 of record NC_092826.1, on the reverse strand, counting down.
TGAATATCAACTGTTTCATGAGGCCATGCTTTCTTGTTTGTCATTTGATAGCAAAATATTTTAACTAAGCTGTCTGTAAGTATAAACCAAAATAAATACTAAGCTGACTAAAATGAAAGATGATGCTGAAGGTAATGATAAATTCCGTTCTTCAGTCAAAACTTTTCCTTTCATTCTGATTTTCAGAAGTAAAATATTTTTCAAGCAACAGCCTGAACTACTCAGAAAAGAAGCGATCCAGTTACAATGCCTTATATATGGTCAGGTTCTCAGTAGCTACTTTTTTGACAACTTTTGCACATCTTCATTTCAGAAATAGTGGAATAAACTCTTGTTCTTTTCCACATAATGACCCTTGGGTTTTTACCAGTGATACCTTTGAGAAGAATGTTGTGGTTGAAATTTTCAGTTGCTGTACTAATCCGTCTCTGGTACTCATTGTCGAACTACTGTGCAATTGAGGGAAAGACAGTAAAAACTATTATTTTAGCAGTCATCTATTTGCAAAGGAAAGTGCTGATGACTAAATAATTTGTTGCACATGTGCTGATCCAGATTCTGCTTGTCTTTTGCAATCAAGGCTCTCCTTGATACCTCTTCAACTGAGACTACAAGCATAGCCAACTCATTCCCCAAACACTGAAGACCAAGTTTTTTCTATTTTTCTAGAAATTAGTACTTTTCTACCCAGTGAGTATGAATGTATGAACACTGGAAATAATATGTAGGATTGTCACAGAGTAAAAATAAACAATTCTCAGAAAGTAAGCATCTGAATGGCAGTACCCACAAGCATGAGCTTGTTTTACATTACCAGAGATGTACATATAACCCTCTAAATTCTCACAAGGAGTCTTCAACTGAGAAGCTCTCACACCATGGCAAATGGTTTGAGTTCACCCATTATTCACTCACTAGAGGAAACTCCACTTCAGAAGTATAATGAAGATTTCACTCTCAGTATCCTGATAGTTGGTATTACATCTAGGGGTTATGCAGACATTACCTTTCACTTCAGTCACTGTGATGTCACTTCTTGAAAAGGTGTTTGGAGCATAAATCATAGAATCACAGAATATCCTGAGGTAGGAGGGACCAACAAGGATCATTGAGTCCAACTCTACACACAGGACCACCTAACACTCAGTATTTCTGAGAGCACGATTCAAATGCTTCTTGAACTCTGTCAGGCTTGGTACTGCAACCACTGCCCTGGGGAGACTGTTCCAGTGCCTGACCAACCCCTGGTGAAGAATATCTTCCAAATGCCTCTCTCTCCATGTTGTTCCATCAGATCCTGTAATTGTCACCAGAGTGCAGAGCTCAGTGCAGTCCCTCCACTCCCTGTGAGGAGCTGCAGCTGCCATGAGGCCTCCCTTTGGCTCCTTGGGTCTTAACAAATGATAGTCTTATGTCCTTTCTATGTTGTGGTGTCCAAAACTTCACACAATGCTTGAGGTGAGGCCATACCAGCAAAGAGCAGAGTGGGACAATCCCTTCCCACTCCCATTGACACTGCAGGGCCTGGTGCTCCCCAGAGTATGGCTGGCCCTGTTGGCAGCCACATCTGACTCATGTTTAATTTGATGTCAACCAAATCCTTTCCATGAGGCTACTCCCAGCCTCTCATCCCCCATCCTGTACATTTATCCAAGTTTGCCCTGTTCCAGGGGCAGAATCCAGCACTTGCTCTTGTTCAACTTTATGAAGTCTCGTCGAACACCAACACATCACTTAGTGATTTGTCAAGTTCTCTCTGCAAGGCCTCTCAGTCCTCAAGAGAAATGACATCTCCCAATTCAGTGTCACCTACAAGCTTTGTATACCTTCAAGTTCTGTGTCCAAGTCATTGATGAAAACACTAAAGAGAACTGGCCCTAAAATGGAACTTTGCTAGTGACTGGATGCCAGCTTGATGTGACCCCATTTGCTATAACCCCATGAGTCCAGCCCATTGGCCAATTGTTCACTCATTGTTTTATGTTTTTGTCTAGTTATTCCTGGACATTTTGTCATGAAGGATACTGTGAGAAACGCATTAAGTGGCAACACAAGTGTAGTTACTTCCACTTGACAGGGACTGTAAGAATGCGTATATTCACTGATTTTTTTCTTGCCTGTAAAACTATGCTAAAGACATATGCACAATTTCCTTGAGTTTCCACAGAAAGCAATTTCAGCACATAATCTGTGTTCCTCTCTGGTCAAAGTTTCCATCTGCAGCTTACTTTCAGGAGCTGGAAGACAAGCAGTTGTGTTGCAAGAAAGGACTGTTGACGTCAAAGCTATGTCTGAGACAGATCTGGTGTGCAGCTTGAGATTATAACTTCCCTTATACTTTGGTCCTTTGAGAAAGGTTGTAGTTAGAAAAAAAAAAACAAAAAAACAAAACAAAACAAAACAAAAAAAAACAGTTGATCATTTTATGTGATTATAGAAGTGTTTGGATTCCCTAGTAAGTCTGATTGCGTAGTCACTGGCAATCATCTGGAGATTTTAAGATTTAAGATCTGAATATGAGGAAAGCAGAAATGAAAAAAATTACCATATGCAATTCATATTTGTGTCCTTCAAATATGTTAATTTTTACAGATCTTACACGAGAGTTGTATTTATTACCCACCTCTAAGGACACACCAAGCATTTTTACATTCACTGTTGCCTTTTCCAAAACTTGCAGTTTCAAGGAACAGCAAATGAGTGATAAGAAATAAGTAAAGAGGAACTATTTAATTAAAAACGGGCAACAGAACTTATCACCAGACTTAAAGGAAAAGAAATGCATTTTTAACTTATTCTTACAGCACAATCTCATTAGAGCAGAGGGATGTTTTGATTGTGTACTTGCTTCATCTTCTCCCAATAGTATTAACTTTACCTTTGTGATACTGGCCTTTCCCAGGAAGCTAGCAAGAAGAGACAGAAGACACAAGAAGCGCCGTCAGATACATTTCAAAATAAAAAGCAGCTTATTAGGGAACTTGGGAAATACTTCCTCACTTTTATCAGTTTCCAAATGAAAAATGTAGCCATTTGCAGTAGCTTGCAAGGAAGCAGATACTAAAGTGCACTATATCAGCACCTCACACAATTTGTTAATATTGCAAGTAAGTGGTTAGAAAGTTGGAGCACTTACAGCCTAGTGAGAAAGGTACAAAGGGCAGATGCCCCCTTGTTTTCTGGCTCTGCATACAAGGTAAGCTATGCAGTGGTTAATCATGCCATATGTGGGAAGCATGTATGATCTCCATAAGTGCACAGGTAATTCATCAGCTGCACTCAGGGTTAATGCAGGGTAACTCTGTTGGATGCTTGAATGGACCTCGGTAGAAATTGGAAAATGCTTCACTGGAAATGACAGGAAATTGCTTTATTGTAATGACAGGGCCTCACTGCAGAAGAGGCAGGGAATTCAGATTCTGTGATCCATTTTCATAATCAATGGTATGATTATCGCTGTTCATGCTTTTCTGGGAATAAAAGCTCTGAGACTTTAGATGTGCTAAATGTCAAATGTTTCATTTCCAAATAACACATCTATTTTGAAAGCAGGAAACTATAATTTGGTGAGAATCCTTCGATTGGGAGAACAGTAGGCAGATAGAAGAAAGAGGGAAAGGTGAGAAAGGGAAAGGGTCTGTTTTTGCTATTGTTTTTCTGGGAAAAGGAAGACAGGGAAAAGAAGGCAACAACTGTTAAAAACATGGAGGAAATCTGACAAATGGAAGATAATGACAATACCTGCATACGGCAGTTGTGGGTTGAATGTTATCCTTGAATATTCAACAGGAGTCTGCGCTGCCGTGGGTCATGCAGAGAGAAGATCCAGAAACGTCTGGAGTTTTCTGTGAATTTCAGAGAGGGAAATAATGGAAAAGAGGAGAAGAAAAAAATAAGATTTGCAGATACACAGTGATGAGAAGACCTGAAAAACTGGTATCTGAATGGGAACAGTTACGTACCATATAGTCACGAGGTCAACACAGAAGAAAAGAATTATTAGCATGTTTGCCGTATGGTAGTTTAAAAAGGAGAAACAAAAGATGGAACGGTAAGGGGAATCTGGCTCAAGATTAAGAGAATAAATATGGTGGAGATAGTCAGTGACAACTGCTTAATGGGAAACTGTGGTGATATTTAGGAGATCATCAAAAGGTAGTATGATAGTCAGAAAAGTGGGAGAAGAGAAAAAATGCAAAGTAAGAGCCACATTGAAGAAAAGCAGGACTGTTTTACAGAGTAGCCCTTGTTTGTTATAGATTATTATACATGCAATGGAAAAGAACAGAGGAGTAGGATTAACACATAAACACAGTGTTAATTTCAAGCCTGGAAAAAGTAGGTCAGCAAGCAATAGTATCCCTATGGGACCAGAAAAAGTCCAAAATCCATTCTTCACTTGTGGTTATGTGCCATGGCACAGTTCCTGCTACAATAGATGTTAAATGACTCTTATCACCTTAAATAAAAATAACACAGAAGCGCTGTAAATCAAAGGAAAAAACTAGTCATGTGGTATGAAGCAAACAACCACAGATCCATCAGAAGAAACTCCCTGAGTGTGGACCAAATGTCTGTGAGACAGGCAGATGGTCAGAGAAGCTGAACAAAATAAGCGGTGAATAAGTGAAGAGGTTCTCTAAGAGCCCTGACGAGCATGGAACAAGCTTATGAGCGCTGGCAAGATATGCATACGTGTTTAAAGATAAGACACACAGACCTTTGGACAAGCTGAGATCTTTATTCTCTCTCCCTAATAACATTCACAGTAGGGTACATGTGCCTCCTGTTATTTTAAGGAATTCCATCAAGTTTTTCCTGCCAGGACTTAAGAAATGAAATATACACAAAGTGCATCTACTCGCTGCATAGCATTACAGCCTGTAACAGCTGCTGGATGGTGGTGGATTATTTATGGGGAAGTCTGGAGGCAAGAAGACATGGTCTCCAGAGTTATTTGGATGCCAGTATTCCAAATACTATATACAATGGTGACTTGCTTTATCTGTTGCAGCATATGGGAAAGTGGAGGTAATTTTTTTATTGGAATAATACCTGGACGCTGATGAACTCATTAGCTGATCTGAAAATCTGGAAAGGGCTCCCCTAAGCAATGCAGGTCCAAGTTCAGCAGACAAGGGAAATTAGGAAAGTCATGCTGGAAATTTATTAGTGTATAATGCTTACAAACTTTTCAGGATCACTTCATGGTCAATAGCATTTTTATAGCACGTTTGTTATTGAAATTCTTTCCCTTTTTTCTTTTTTTTTCTGCTTACTTTTTCTGCCTTCACAGAAAAGCACAAGAAGGACAAAACACGTTTTACAAAAAGCAGCAACACCTGCTTTATTACATGAGATGTAACACATACAGTTCTTTCTCTTCTGCATATATACACCAAATAAATACAGCCCATATGGCATTCTGAGTACGTATGTGTTCACATTCATGCCACACGTAGTTATCCTTTCAAGAAGTCACCTGCTAACTTCAGTGCTATTCCACTGTCTCTAAGTACTCCTGCCATGGCAATGCTGTACTGAAGGAGATACTGGTCTGCAGGCAGATGTTATCTCAGATAAGTTCTAAGTCTCAAAATGTATAAAGCATTGATTTGTCTGCTGAATTGAGTACTGATTTAATTGCAGCTTCCTGCCTGCAGTTTTGAGATCACGAAACATGATTTCTGAGGCTTGTACGTATTGCTTGGTGGTTTGTAGTATTTCAGTAATGTCTCGAGGCTTTCTGTTTCATTGCAAATGCATTTGCAGCAATAAATAGTTCAACAAGCACTGAATTTTATTAAACTGGCAAATGCACGTGATAAAGAAAGCTAAACAAGCCCGCAGTCAGCTGCGCCAAAAGCAAACAAGTGTTTGCTTTTAAATGCTAAAATAATGTGCAAATGAGATTCAGCACAGCTGAAATGTGTGTATAAAATTAAAGTTTAAGAGGAGAATGGTCACACCATCAGGCTCCATTTCCAAAACAGAATGGATTCATCATTTCACGATTAAGAAAATCCTAAGCCATTTTTTCCTATCTTTGCCCACAGTGCATTGCTCATTCAATGTGTTTGACATATCAGATAGACCAGAACACTTTGCCCTGAACCAGATCTTCCTCTTTTAAAGCACTTGTTGGGTTGTTTTTCACCTGACTATAGTAACTGCTTGAGAACCAGCAGACAGTTGCACCAGCACAACTGAAGTGAGGTTGTGTTCTCAGGAATGAATCAATAGATCTGGACGTAGGCAGGCAACTACCTACATCAGCATTGTGTCCTAGTCTTACACGTAGCACGAATCTCCTCAAAGTGATGCCCTGTACTGTAGTTCCCCTTTGCTTTCTACTTTCCCTTCCCAAAATGTTTGCAGCTAACAATTGCAAAAGAGGAAAAGGCAGCCTTAATCTTTTGTCTCGTAGCTGCTGAGATTCAGGTCCCAAGCAATGAGCACCAAGATTAATCCTCTGGTCATCTGCAGCAGCAATGGCATATTCATGTTGATCAGCTGGTGGCTCACTCCACAAAACACCAGGTGCTTCCAGTGAAAAATACCCCATCCCATGTTTTCATTTTATTTTTATAATTATTGCATATATTTCTCCTCCTTTTCCCTTACATCCCATCTTTAACATCACAAATCCACAGTTTGCATTTTATAGTGTTATCATGTCCGCACGTATCCATGATGACTGATTTCAGGGCTTAACACTGGAAGGCAATGCGACTGCAATTATATCAAATTCTTGTTTTTCATACAGATAGAATTCAGAGTCTCAGAAACATGAAATCCAACTCCCAATGTGATCGTTCCTATTTTGTCTGTTCTTCATTCCCTTCAGTGACACACTCCACAGTCCACCCAAGCAGTCTTTTGCTGCACTTGATTATCACCACCAGTTATAACTTGCTGTCCCATCTTGGTGTATAGTAGTTTTTCTGTAAATGGAGCATGGTAATGTCTGACATAAAAGACCTATTTGAGTAGACAGGGCTCCACTGCTCTTTTCAAGACGATAACCTTGATAAGAACAAAAATATTTCATGGGTTTCCTGGCTGAAAAAGCATGGTGCCACTTCATGCCAGTGAAGAACTTCCTTCAAAAATATCCCTTTGCAAGTCTGGTGACTGCAAAATATAAATCTGAATAATGGGGAATGACTGGATTGTTTTGCCCAGAGAAACTGCTGATTCCCCATCAGTGGAAGAATTGTATGGGGCTCTGAGCAGCCTGGTCTAGTGGGAGGTGTCTATGCCTGTGGCAGGAGGTTTGGTATTAGATAATCACTTCCAATTCAAATCACACTGTGATTCTACAGTTATTGCTGTACCTCACAGGTTAGATACACAAAGGCTTGCAAATGTCGCCTCTTAACAGTGGTGAAAGAAAGGAAGACCATCACCACTGGAGAAGAGAGAAAACTCACAGGAACTCTGTGTTAAGAACTTTAATGACTCATTCCCTGAGAGAGAGAGATGCTAATAGCATTGTTTTGTCTTTCTCATTTTTGATGGCTGTAGCAAGGCTCAAGCAAGGAAAAGAGATACTCCTCTAGGGAGAATTCATCTAACTAAGCATGGGCATTTACAATGAAGACATCTGCATTTCGCTAGTCCTCTCTATTCCCTTTATAGTTAATGGAAAGAGTTGCTTTTAGGCTGTGATTTAGCTTTGGCCTTGCATATGTACTTTAGGATGAGATGCTCCCCACAAACATAGAGTGAAGCGAGATGAATTCTACTGCTGCTGACTTTTAATGTGAATATTTTCCATAAAAGAACTCACTTGATTTGCAGGCAAAATTACAGCCTTGTTTCGATTTATTTTATTTATATATTTATTTTCTGAAGCTGCAGTCTATTAACACTCACTCACTAGATTGTAATGATGTATTGTATATTCTTTCTTAAATCTTATATAACAGCTCCAATGTGTAACAATGTCATGGTAATTAGAATCACAGTTTAGATTACTATGAGGCGTTTTCTGCCTGGCTTGTGCTTTTAAACTATTTCTCTCATTTGGCAGCCATACTGCCAAGGATGTGGCAAAGCAGGGGGGAGCTGTTAGGGCAGTGGGAAAGATGTGTAAATCATCTGTGGAAGTTTCTATCCCAAATTAAATCTAGTAACATCCCATGAAAACCAGAATCCTCCTTAACTTTTTTTTTTTTTTCATTATCAGTTCGTGAGAAAACTTTCAGATATTTTTCTTCCAAAATCCAAGGGCTCTGTTTCTTCCAAAATGAGATGGCTCTGTAGACAAGGATGCAGCTGAAGCTGCAGTGCTGGTAGGATTTGTACAGAACCAACTAATGCGGCTGTTTCAGAGCATGCACTCTGAGCATGTGAGAGCCACAGTGCTCTGCCATTGCAGTCTCCATGTTCTACTGTTGCTTTTCAGTTCACTATTTCTATCCCCAGAAAGAAGCCTGAAGCTGAAGAAGAACTGGATGAAGAAAGCAGCAGGCTAGCATTTGGAGAACTGGCAAGTATCTAACACATCTCTCTGTAGCAGAGTGTGTAGTCAAGGCATTCTTGGCCCTCTAATGGATTTCCTTTGATTATCTGTGGAGTTATTTCATATGTTTGGTGCTCTTCAGCTTGGTAGTATAAAAAAGCAGCAGGGGAGGCTGCTGCAAATACAAAAGTGCATTATTCCTGCCTTGATGCAACAGTGGTGGTCACTATATCTCCTCCAGCACTTCCTGTGCTTCAGGTACCAGGTACCACATACTTCTAAGTACTGACTCAGAGTATAACAGCAAGCGGCTGGGCTGGTCAAGCAGTGATGGTGTAGAAATTCATACATGTGGGCCAAGCAGCCCAGAACAGTTTGTTAGGATAATGAGGAGATAAATTATGGATAACAAGATACATGGTGACACTAAACTTCTAGGACATAAAGGGTGGAGCAGGATTGGAACATCTAGAAAAAATAACATGAACGTTTTTCACCTCACCAACCTACACTACTCACAGCAGAACCTGGCACTGAGCTGAACTTAACACAAATGTGTCTGAATATTGAACAGCCTTTATAGTGGCTGTACGTAACATGCCATTCTGGGGTGTTCTGAAACACACAGAGAAGCATAATTTCTCTCAGTGTGAGGAGGTGCCTCTCTCATGGTATGGCATGGATGTCATTTCTGCTTCTGCTGAATTCAGAATAGATTAGTTATCGCCATCATTTATCTAGGCACCTAAGACAACCAGCCCTTCTTTCCACTCTGCGTTACTTTTCTTTTTAAGGGTAGAAACAGAAACCAGTGCATCCATGAATAAAACATGCTGCCCTACAAAGAGATCATTTCCCCTCCAAGGCCAATGATTGTCCTGACAACAGAGTCTCAGAAACATTGCAGAAATAATGAGACATAGCTGAACACAAGGAGAAAACTTGGAAGAAGGAGCAGAATTAATAACTAAGGATTGGGGGAAACACAGGAGAATTCCTTGTTAGACAGACACGAGGTTCAGAAATGAGAAGATGTTTTAAACGGTCAGGATGTCAGAAGGGTGTTAAAAAAACATTCTGAAGCAGACTTCAGCCCAGGGAGAACGCTGTAATTCCCTTAACTTCAGTACAATTTATTTCAAGTCAGACAAAGAAGACTCCAAATGTACATGACACACCATTGCAGCTATGAGGATATGAGTAACTGGGCTGGGAACTGGAGAGATGAATGCAGGAGGGACCAAATGACTCTCTGCAGCCACAGACCTACAGGCATACAGCTGCTGAACGCCCCACCAGTCTGGACAAGGTCTGTGGGACTCACCCAGCTGCATATCCCCAAAACAAGCTCCTCTGGGCCCTTCCCCACCTGCTCCCACCACAGCCAGCAGCCCCAGGGTGCTGAAATATTCCCTGCCCCAGGAGGAGCATTCTCCAGAAGCAGATAAGGAAAGTCTAGCATGTATCCTTTGCCACCGATAGTGTTGTGTCCTTTTGTAACTGCAGTGCACTGCTCCCTCCCAGCATCTTTCATGGGGAAGCTCAGGGTGGCTCTGCCCATCTCCCAGTTGAGCTGGCCCCATTCCTTGTGTTCATTAGGACCAAAAACTAGGGCAGCTGTCCCATGGGGGTGGGCACCGGGCCTGCCTTCCAGAGAGCTCCCTCCAGCAGCCACTCATTGCAAAATTTTGTTAATTCTAGTTAAAGGAAGTCGCAGCTCCCAATACTACCCAACCTAATTTAAGTTTCTACAACTTATTATTATTAATGCATTCATACACTTAATTAATGCCCACAGGATCTAGTTAAGACTGTACAAAAATTCTTAATTAAGCACGGAGAAAGCAGTCTTTGCGACAGCTATCTCAAGCTTGTGTACACTGAGCTAGCAAATGTTAAGATTTAAACACGTACTGCCTTATCATCTCAGCACAGAAACCTGGATCCGCAATGTTCGCTGCCATTTTAAAACCGTCTCAGGAGGCTTCCAGGATATCGTTTAGAGTATCACATCATGAAGGAAATACTATTTGACATGCTTAGAATTGTTAGTGCTGTCAATTCATCAAGCTGATATATATTTCTTGTTTTCCCCAGTGCTCCCAAGCTGCCTCCTCTTTGCCTTTTTTCCTGGCATGCTGAATGATGTAATTCTGGGAGTGCTCTCTATTTGTGAGTGTCAATAGCTAGGAAGATTTATCTCTCATGTATAAAACCCCCCTGTGGCTATTACCTCCTCTTGTCCTCTACCTTAGGAGTTAGAAAGAATTAAATTGACTACAAACACAAGTGCTGAATTAGAAATTCCAAATGTTACAGTTTTGCTGCTTTCCAAAATTGTTTATGCTGATCAAAATCAGAAAAAGATGCAAAATTTACCAAGATGACTTATAAAAATTTTACTCAATCTTCCATTTGTGGTGATGCTGTGGTAAAACACAAAAGCAAGCTAAAATGCTCTTCCCTCTCTATTGCTCTTGTAAACCTGCAGCAAGTTTACTAATTGATTTTTTTTTACTTATTTTTCTTTCACATTAGGAAATTCATAACTAGATGCATGGTAGTGTGTAAAGTTCCAAATTTAATGTATGAGTGTCTGGTGGGGTTGGGTTCAAAGGCAGCTACATGAAAGAGTCCTTAATGCCAAGTCCTTAATTTATACAATGAAAGTATCTTGAATTTCTTTTGTTTTTCATCCACTGGTTTATCTTCTGGGACTCATATTTACCATCATTACACAAGTTATTCATATCTGTAAATTCTCTGTTTGAGAAACGTGTCTATAATCTTGAACTACTTGTCAAGAAATGCATCTGAACAGGCACATGAATAATTGGTTAACACAGAAGAGAAAGTGGAATGTGTACTTTAATCCCCAGCTTCCATGGATCCTACACATCTACATTCATTCTTGCAACACAGATATCTCAGAGTTGATTTTGCTTGCTTGGCATCTGCCACAAGGATGCTATCCTTCTTACACTACTAAGTACCCTCAATATTAATGAACTAAAACAGCTTTTAGACCTGATTAGGTGATGAGCCCAAGTATCTCTGTGTGTCTTGTATCTCATACACTGGACAAAGATTTCCATGCTTTTATATATATATGTAGGACCAGAGGGAATGGTTTCTAGCTATGGCAGGGGAGATTCAAGCTGGACATTAGGAAGTACTACTTCTCAGAAAGGGTGGTCAGGCACTGGAAGGGACTGCCCAGGGAGGTGGTGGAGTCACTGACCCTGGGGGTGTTCAAGGAATGACTGGATATTGTGTTGAGGGACATGATTTAGTGGGAGCTATTAGTAATAGGTGAACGGTTGGACTGGATGATCTTTTAGGTCTTTTCCAACCTTGGTGATTCTATGATTCTATGATTCTATGATAGATAGATAGATAGACAGATAGATAAGCTGTATGTTACATTACCATCATTTTTCTCCTCAATATGTGTTGTTTCTCTGAACTGTAATTCTGGCTGAATTGTCGTTGAATTGACTGATAGGTTTCACAATAAAACAGAAAGGTCTTTGTTTTAATAATAAACTGAGCAAAAAACATGTGTTGTTTTTTTCTATTTTTACATGTAAAATCAGCTATGACATCTACAAAATGCTTAGAGTGATTTTTCTACCTTTTATAATCATTCCCCTCAAAAAACCTTGCAATTGACACCATAAGTGGAATCTGGATCTCTACCTTTCCTGTTGGTTCCTGCAGAAGCGGCCCAAGAGCAAAACATGACAGATTCAGAAAACAGATTTCACCACATGACTATTGCCTTTTTAGAGCCTTTTAAGCTTTATTAGCAAAACACTTTCAACTTTGAATTAAATGATGGAGCTCGCTGGCGCTATAAAACAGTTTTCAAAACCACTGCTTTCATTTCCAAGAAGAAATAGCTTAATACCAAAAACGTTTCTGTTTCCAACTATAACAGTTATCTGGCATAAATGGATATTGTGACAATAATTCCCTGCTCTTACTGAGTGAAGAAGGTTTTCTCTTCCACAGTACAAAGAGAGGAATGCAATGGATAGGTCAGTTTTGAGCTCAGCAGAACGCAACATATGTGATTTTACGCAAGTAGCTCACCACTAGATCCAAAAAGGCAGTAGGCAATACTTACAGTGCTTAACTTCAGGATCCAGACTCTTATAATGCAGGTGAAGTGCTACATGTCTTAGGAAGCAATCAAAAGTAACTGGAGAGTGGCCTAAACGTAACTAACAGAGAGATCAGAATTATCTCTTAGAACTGTAACTGGACCACATGCTTGTGAGACATGATTTCCTAAGTCCTGCTGAGACAGAAAGTTTTGGGCAGGTACAGAAGCACAAAGCTCAGTGTCCAGGGAACTGAAAGTCAGTACCCCTCCCAAACTCTTCAAACACACATTTCTCAAATTTCCGTGTATTCAGCATCAGGTGACAGCTGACAGGGTTTTTAGAAGGACCCAAAGTTTGGATTTCTGTCCTATAAAGTTTTGTCTGTCTCCATATTAGGCAATACAGCTAGCTCAGCAATCCAGCAGTGCTACACTCCACAAGCAGATTTCTCATTTTACCTCAGTTATATATGTGTTATACTGTAATGTGTGGAGCAGGTGTGTACTAAATCCTTTATGGTCCTGGTGCTTAACCAGTTTGTATTCATTCCTTTATCTATAAAGCAGGAGCAAAACTTACCTACTCCATAGGAATACTATGAGAAAAAATACATGAAGGTAATAGATGCTAGCACTGTAGAATTAGTTGGAAGTCAAGTGTTGCTGCACAAAGACTAAATGGTGGTTCTTCCAGTGACTTAGAAGAATATTAAAAATGATCCTTGAGAAAGGAGAAATAAGGTAAATGCAGTCTTTCTAGATCATCATTTGAATTCCAGTTTAGGTCTTACAGCTGTCAAAGTCATTAAACTTAATTACATTGTAGATTTTATTAAGATTTTATTTATTTTTTTTTCCTAATTCAGAATAAACAACCTAAATACAGAAACATTATTATTATTTTTTAATATAGGGGACATTTATCAATGGAGGTGGGAATGGACTTTGACTAAGGAGTCTGATACCTTTCCAGAACAGCTCTTCTCAGAGCCGAAGGTGAAAGTGAGATAAGTTCCTAGTGATATTTTCTAAAAAAAAAAAAATAAATAAAATAAAAAAAATTGTTCTTCTAATGTATCTGAGGTTAAAAACATAACCATTTTTTGAGCATCTTTAAAGTTCATATTACCCTGTAAAGAAAGCTACAATTATTTCTTACACCAAAATGGAGAGCTTTCTTTACTCTGAATCCCTCCACCTACATGGCTGTGGCCAGAACAAGTCATGGCATTAGGAGACCCAGAGGAGACAAAAGTGGCCTGACTCTGTGTTCACTCACATAGTTCTGGCTGCAGCCTACCTCAGGGCTCCTTGACTCAGTGCCTAAAACTTGCTGTCTTCATTGTTTATTAAACAACCATTGGTTTGAGGAAACTAACAGAAATCAACCACTCCTCGTCTTTTCCAAAACAAGTCCTGGAGGAGCGAAAGAGTGGTTAGTAAGCTTTGAACAAATAATAGCAGGTGTCTTAGTGCCACACAAAATGGATGCCGAAAGCTTATAGAGATTAAAAACAAAAACATCTGACAAATTTGTTTGTATTCATAAATGTAGTCTCAGATTCAGGATGTCCTAGGATAACAATTCCTGTAGCCAGGACAGATCTACTTTAGAATTCTAGAAACATAGAATGGCTTGGGATGCAAAGAACTTCAAAGATCATCTAGTTCCAAACACTCTGCCATGGGCAGGATTGCAAACCACTAAACCAAACAGTAGGTCAGGTTGCCTCATCCAACCTAGCTTTGAACAGCTCCACAATGGAGCATCAACAACCTTCCTAGGCAACCTGCTATAGTGCCTCACAACGCTGTGAAAAAATTCCCTGACATCTAATCTATATTTCCTCTCTTTTAGTTTAAAACTGTTAATTTCCATCCTGTTTATAAGCTCCCTTTAAGTATTGGAAGGACACAGTGAGGTCTCCCTGGAGCCTTCTCTGGGCTGAACAAGCCCAGTTGCCTCTGTCTTCACAAAAGAGGTTCTCCAGCCCTCTGAACATCTTTGTGGCCCTCCTCTGTATCCTCTTCAACAGCCCCACATCTTACCCATGCTGGAGGTCCCACACCCAAGTGGAGTACTCCAGATTGGGCCTTACTATGGCAGAGCAGAGGGGGACAATTCCCTTCTTGTCCCTGCTGGCAATCCCTTCGGTTGTAGCCCAGGATACTGTTGGTCTTCTGTTCTGCAAGTGCACATTGCTGGTTGATGTTAAGTCATTCATCCTCCAGAACACTGAAGTCCTTCTCTGCAGGGCTACTCTCAAGGAGTTCTTCTCCCAGTCTGGGATTTCCCTAACTCAGCTGCAGCATCCACTCTTGGCCTTGTTAAACCTCACATGGGCTCACTTTTCAAGCCTGTCCAGGTCACCCTGAATGGCATCTCTTCCTTCTGTCCTATCAATTGACCTACTCAGCTTGTTGCTGTTTTCAAACTCACTGAGGTTGCTCTCAAACCCACCACCCATGTCACTGGTAAAGATGTTACAGAGTAGCAGTCACAAGACAGACTCCTGGGCTACACCTCCAGTGTCTGACCTTCACCTGGACACAGAGTCATTTACCACAACCCTCTAGTCGCAACCTTCCAACCAGTTCCTCATCCGCTGTACAGTCTACCCTTTGCACTTGTATCTCTCCAATTTAGAGACAAGGATGTGACTGTTTGCCCCGTCTCCTACTTTCCCTTAGCACCAGCTTTGGCCATTGCAGGAAACAAGATTTGGGCTGGATGGGCCTTCAGTCCACTCAACACAGCTGCCTCGTGCTCCGAGCTTTCAGTTCATCAGGAAGGCTGACATTCGTGGGCGACCCGCGCGTGAGGTCCGACCGCCGGCAGCCCCACGGCGGGGCGGAGCGGTGCGTGCTGCGGGCGGTGCCCCGCGGCGGGAGGCCAATGACGGCCGGGGTCGTCACTGCGCCGCGTCACGCGGGCGGCCGCCAAGATGGCGAAGGTCTCGGAGATGTACGACGTGACCTGGGAAGGTAACGCCGCGGCCAGCCGCTGGCCTGGTTAGGGTCGGACCGGGAGGGCCTTGCGCCTCGGTGCAGAGCGGAGGCGGTGCGGCCCGCACGGTCTGCTCGGTGTTCCGCTGCGCGCCGGACCCGAGCGGGCCGGAGCTGGCATACTCTGGCCGGGCGGTGAGGCGAGGTGACGGCGGCTCCTGCTGGGCGCTCGGGCTGTGCGTGACCGCAGCCGCGGGGCTGTGCCGCCGGACGGGGCATCTCGGCGGCCGGCCGCAGTGCGCAGCTGGGCCCCGGCTGCCCGTGGTACAGTAACGCGGAGGGGGAGACACGCGTGTCGTGCCCCCCGCCCAGCCGTGGTACGGGGCGGGTTCCTCCTCTGAATGAGCTGACCCGAGTATCGTGGCATTGAGAGAGTATGTTACATCCCTGTGTCTTGCTGGGAATCATATAGAATTGCTCAGGTTAGAAAAGACTTTCAAGGTCATCAAGTCCAAAAGCAGAGGAAAGAACTCAGCGGGGCCTACAGCACATCGTGGCCCTGTCCTCCACCCAAAGTCCCAGTGCTGCTCTTTAAGAGAAAATAGCTCTCGGCTGAACTCCTGGCTTGATCGGCAGTTTGCATCAGTTCCCTCTTTGTGGGGGGGGCTGTAACAAGGTTTGAGCAGGCATTCAGATTTGTGTTTAAGCCTTACTGGCCAAGGATACACCAGATAACAGCTTGGATGTCAGGCTGGTGTTAGTTTGATGGTTCCCTGATGAAGACGCAGCAGTTCCTGGGGGGATTTTTACTCAGCTGCTTCCTGATGACATCTTCCAGAGTGGTTTTCTCCTTACTGTTTTCATTCAGAATTTGGATAAAGACTAGAAAAAAGCATCTTTCCTTATCATACTTTATACTGTCTTTCATGCTATTATCTGTTTGGTAGGGTAGTTCAGTAAAGTGTTATTTCTGCAAGTTCTTTTATGTATGCTGCGAGAAGGTACTGCAGCAGTTTGTGAAGTTGTGGCTGGAAAGTTGCAGGGTGGAGAAGAGCATTGATTGACAGCCAGCTGAAAAGGCTGGTGACATCCAGATTTGTATCAAAAATAGCACTTTTAGCAGGAGCAGGGGGTGATTGTCCCTCTGTACCCAGCTCTTGTCACGCCTCGAGTGCTGTGTTCATTTTTGGGCCTATCGCTACAAAAAAGACAGCGAGGTCCAGGAGCATATCCAGGGAAGAGCAATGAAACCGCATGGAATCTGAAACACAAGTCTTAGGAGGAGCAGCTGAGGGAACTGAGATTGTCCAGTCTAAAGAAAAGGCTCAGGGCAGACCTTATTGTTCTCTGCAGCTCTCTTATAGGAGGTTGTGGTGAAGTGGAGGTCAGCCTTTTCACACAAGGTAACAATGATAGGCGATGGCCTTAAGTTGCCTCAGGAGAGGTTCAGGTTGGATGTTGGGAAGAATTTCTTTACTGAAAGAGTGATGAGGCTTTGGAACAGGCTGCCCAGTGAAGTGGTTGAGGCTTTCAAGAAAAAGAGTAGATATGGCATTGAATGACATGGTCTGGAGCAGTCACAGGCACGGTTTGATGGTTGGACTAGGTGATCTTAGTGGTCTTTTCCAACCTTAATGATTCTATGAAGCAGTAGAGAATAGGCTGTTGCATGGGAGGGAAAGTTGTGTTGGGCACTGCCAGCAGTATTGTAGGGCTTTCCTAAAAGTCTAATGCATGTTTGAAAATAATATTTCTTTTCTTTGTCATTATGAAATGTGTAATAGGATAAGTGAAATTCTTGAACAGACTGTGGAAAGACTCTTCACAGAGGAAAAGACATTTCTCTTTAATTCTGCTGTTCCCCAGCACAATGAGGCTTTTTATTACAGGGTCATTCCAGGAGGGTTGTGAACTGGTCCCTAAGGGAGAACTTGAACACGGCTCTGAGAAGTGATTGTAGCATATCTTGAAATTTGTCTGAAATGCTTGTTTTTGTACCCAGCTGACTGGTTGGTATTTATCTGAAAAGTGTCCTTTGTGTACTGAGTTCTTGATAAATGGGATGACTTACTTAAATATTGCTCAGATATCAAAAGGAGATTGGGGATTATGGAAGAAGTATGAATGTGAGGCATGCGAAGTACATTTTGTACTCTATTTTTCACTTGTTTTTTTTTCCTGTGACAAAGCTAGCTGTTAAACTGTGATGAAACTGTAGTTTAGGTAAATGTGTTGCATAGGTGTGAATTAAAATATGTATAAGAATTAGAAACTCTGTGCAATGACAGGGAGCCCAGAATTGCTGGTCTGGCGAAGCAGTGCAGTGCTATAGATTAGCCTGTCAGTACCAAGTGGCCACGTGCAGCCTCCTGCAGGAGCCTCATAGGCTGAAAAGGACTTGGAGACCATTCATAAATATTTAATGTTATTTCAGTGGCACATTAAGGATGAATTTGGCCCACGAGTGGTTTCTTTGGGAAAGATACAGTCTATATAAAGTTATTTTAAAGACTGATTTTGTAGCACAGAAGTTAGCCTGTGTGTGCAGGATTAGCTTGACCTGCAAACAAGAAGTGGTCACGGTGGTCAAGAACTAATAAAGCAACAGCTGGCTTTCACAGAAAAGCTGTCTGACATATTGTCAGAGTTGAACAAAATAATCTCACTTTTCTTTCTCATCTTTGCACCAAGGCATAATTGCAATAACATCTCAAACCCACCTAGCAGGATCAGACTTCCAGCTAGTGAGATGTGAGCTTTCTGGAGACCTGAAGTGCTGTTCCTGTTGCAGTCCGTCTTTCTACAGCAAATATCAAAACCAGAAAACCAAGAGAGAAATGAGATATGCTCTAAACTATGTTTATTTCAATTATTCACTTGTTTTCCATTTGAAAGCTTTTAAATAGCTCTTGTGATGACTGTTGTTTAAACTACTTGGCTTTTCTGGATCTCTACGTTAGTGTTAAAAATTGCTTTGCTTACGTGGTGGTACACTAAGGAGTCTTATGTTTTCACGTGAGAAGTCTATCAATGAATTCTTTATAATTACTGAAATAACCAACAAGACTTAACGGTCTGTACGTGTGAAGCCATTTTTTTTTTTGCAAGGATGTGTGTTGGTGAACATTGTATGCAACAAAGAGAAAAGCCCAAATGAATTGTAAAGCTGAACACTGACTTCAGCATCTCTACTCATTAAAGACATCCACTTTAGATGACAAAATTTCTTCCTTCCTCTGACTTAGGTGCTGAATTGACATTTACTATGTACCGGAAGACTCAAAAATGGAAAACAGTCTCACATTTTGTCTCTGTCATCATCTGTTTGCAATTAAATGATGATGAAATGTTTTTGTTGTGTTCTATACTGTGTTTGCTTGCTTCTTTTTATTTCTGTTTTCTGCCAAAACCAAAGGACAGACCAGTTTACTCTGAATTTTATGTATGAATTGATGTGATTACAGCAGGCAAAGGTGAGATCCTGAGATTTGAGTTGAGGCTGCTTTGAAAGCGGAGTTGATGCAGCCAAAGGCAGCACCAGCACTGCCAGTTGAATTTCCTTTTCTTCTTCCTGCAAGCGCAGAGTGCCGGTCAGGCTAGGGTAAGGACTGGGGCTGGAGACCTGCCTGGAGCAGGAGCCAGGGCCATACAGACTGTGCGGGTGGAGGTGAGACTGTTCTGCCAGTGGCAGTGTGGCTGTGGGGGTTTGTTTGCTTGGTATTTTAAGAGGAGAGAGTTGAGCTGAGATCTGGTATCTGTAACAGAAGGGCAATATAAAAATGAGCTCCAGAAATATAACAGCTAGGGAATGACCAGGGCAGTGGATTTTATGTGTCGGGGTCACATTTTCTCTTGTATGTCTTGTATGTTTCTCTTTGTATGTCTCTGCTAACAGGGCTAACTACCTTTATCTCATGAGGTGCTTTTAGATACTGAAGATTTGAAACCTGTGGTTCACGTGAATACATATGAGTTATTATAAAAAGGCTGCATAGTATCTGGTTGCTCAGCCCATATTACCTGACACCTTAACAAGAACAAAATAGGCTTTATTTCCTTTGGCTTCCTGTAAACTGCTGTGTGTCTTTAGGGAACAACAAGCACTGTGGCAGGTATCCTTGTTCCTTTGCACTTGACATGTTTTGATTCGTATGGGCAGAAGAGCCTAAGACTAAAAAGATGCATCAAGACCAACCTGCATTCATGACAGAAGAGTAATTGCATCTAAAGCCAGGCAGTTAATAATCAGAGTGGTTACCCTTGTATTACATGCTCTTTGTACATTTGTCTGCAAGACTTAAAATACTATTGGCTCTTTTGATATCTTCCTTAGCAAAAATTGGCAATGTTGTTGAAATCCTTACTTAAGTTTTACTGTGATTTTTAGCATTCAGTACTTCTAAAACTAAATACATAAGTTAGATGCTATTCTGTTTGGAACTGCACTGGAATGGACACACTGAGAATTTCCAAGTAAATGCATAATTAGGAATCAGATGGCTTATTTATTTGTATGCATTTATCTTGTCAGTTTTTGTGAATGTTTGTGTTCTCTCGCATTCTTGCTGCCTAACTTTGAATTTCCAGGGACCATCTTGTGTCTAGAACCATTTAACTTTACTTGTGTGTATGAAATGTAACCGTGTGGTGGGTTTGGTTGAATTTCAAAAGGAAAATGTAGCACAAAGGCAGTATTATGGGTGATTCCAAATTGCTTCAGGTAGATAGAACAAAGTTCAGTGCTTAGTTTTCACCTATTGGTCATGTCAACTGTGTGTTTGGAGGTGCAAAAAAAGCTTGTCTTACTTACCTGAATAAGCAATGGTTGCTTTTACCTCTGAGCTCATCTCTGATATATGTGGAAAGCTTTTGCTTCCATGCCTGTCTGTCCTTCAGTTTAAATTGTTGGGAGCACACAGATCCTTTTTGGAATGGAATTTTATGCCATTTCTTACACTGATAAAAGTGAACTGCTGTTGAGTTCTCATAGTTATTCTAATGTTTTCTTTAAGTGAAAATGTATCTACGTGGAGCAGAAATTTGATGTTGTTAGTAAATATAAGTGTAAAACTACGTGAAAGAAAGCCCTTGAAGCCTGTTTTTCTTAAAACCGGGGCAACATCCATTACATTTTATTGCTTACCGTGTAACCACTGGCCTGCAAACCTAGAAGTTGAATTATTTACATTACGGCATGAGCAAGGCTTGAGTGATGCAGCTCCAGAGGTCTAGTATGTACATACATCTGTTCTCTAGTAGTTCCCTTCTATTAGTAGAAGTTGCTTTTTCAGATCTGTTGCTTTCTAAACCATGCTTCGTATACATATTTTAAGAAATAAAGTTCAAATTCCATTCCTATTTGGAAATCTGAATCTTTTCATTTCTTTTCACTTTTCCCTTTAGATATGCGTGATAAAATGAGGAAATGGAGGGAAGAAAACTACCGAAACAGTGAGCAGATTGTGGATGTTGGAGAAGAGTTAATTAATGAATATGCATCTAAGCTTGGAGATGACAGTAAGGAAATGTTTGTCAAAGTATCCATTGCTTTTAGATTTTATTTCATTTATCTGATTTTGGTTTTCACTTTTTGACTCCCTTTTATACTTCTCTGTTGCCTCTGTGTATCTGATTGGTAAAATAGGAGTTCTTTTAGTCTGAATATGTTGCCAAAATTCCCAGGTTTTATTTCTTTCCCAAATATGGGCTGCAGCGAAGACAGATGTAAAGATTACTCAACAGAATAATTAGTTTAGTATATTATTAGTTAGACCATGATGTGAAAAGAGCACATATATTTCATTTAGCTTTCATTTGACTGATTTTCTGTTCTTCAGCAGCACTGAAAAATTAAAAAAGGTAATCATAGAATGGCCTGGGCTGAAAAGGAAGACAATGGTCACCTGGTTTCAACTCCCCTTCTATGTGCAGGGTCGCCAGCCACAAGACCAGGCTGCCCAGAGCCACATCCATCCTGGCCTTGAATGCCTCCAGGGATGGGGCATCCACAACCTCTTTGGGCAACCCGTTCCAGTGTCACCACCCTCTGAGTGAAAAACTTCCTCCTAATATTTAATGTAAATCTCCCTGTCTCAGTTTAAAACCATTCCCCCTTGTCCTATCACTGTCCACTCTTTCCTCCTCCTGTTTATGTGCTCCCTTCAAGTACTGGAAGGCCGCAATGAGGCCTCCCCAGAGCCTTCTCTTCTCCAAGCTAAACAAGCCCAGTTCCCTCAACTTTTCCTCATAGGTGCTCCTGCCCTCTGATCATTGTAATTTTATAAAACAGAGAAAGATTTTCCAGAATGAAGTCATAGATCCTGCAGAAATTAATATTAAAGCTGTTTTCTTTATAGCATTACGCTAGTGATATTATAGATGAAGCTTAAGTCTACGTTTCCACTATCCATGCAATTATTATTTTCATGTAACTTTAGCTGACTTATACTAATTTCAGTAGACAGAAGTTTGGCATACAGTGTTTCATATTGGAAAAAAATTGTTTGTTTTGGTCAGAACCATACAGTAGCACACTACTATAAGCATGATATAAAACAAAGTATTAGAAATTATTACTTAGTGTGTACTTTTAGGCTTGAGTATTAATCTTGCACAAGCAGGTTTTTATTTTAATGATAGATTTTTTTTTTTCTTCATTTCCCTTTTTTATAGTTCAGATAATTTAATAGAATATAGACTTAATGTATTTCTCCTAGTCTTTAAATTTTTATTAATCGGTGCTATATGGAAACTAGTGGATTTTTTGCAGTCATATTTAATGCATTGTATTTACTAATACCTTACAGTATTCTAATAATTTTGCTTCCTTTTAGTAAGTGTCATGGTTTAACCTGTGACAGTAAGTTAACTTTTATCTTGAGTGTCTGACTGTATCTGGTGTTCTGGAATTCACATAACTATTTCAGAAAAGCACAGTCATGAAAGACCGCTGGAGATTGAATACCTGAAGGCGCTGTGCTGTACTCTGAGGGATATTACAGTGTAGCTGTAAGGAATGTGGTTGGTAGGCTGCGGGATGGGCTTTATACAGGTACCTCTAGAAGAATTGTCACTGTTTCCCTCTTACTTAGGAAATAAAAAACATTTGAAAACCAAGCTTGGTTTTACTCTCAAGTTACAATGTTGTTAGCAATTTATGAGTTACATTTTAGTATGGAGATGTTGAGGATCTTGTTCCTCTCAGTTAGGAAGACATTAGCTTCTGTTTCTGTTCTGTAACATATGTAAATCAAATCAGGTGCGCCTAGTAAGTTTAGAGCACTTGCAGTACATGTAATGGCAGAAGGAAACATTAATACATGATTTTTCTATAGTTTGTATAGCTGCTCTGTTAAGTTCTTCAAATTCAAGAACGTAGTGGACCTATAATAGAACTAATATAATCTGTCACTGATTTAGAAAAATTGCTCTATTCCAGGAAGAAAACAGTATAAAACTTCTGGCAGGAAACAGTTAAGGGAAATTTGTTTTCATTCTAACCTGTGGCTGTTCTCTATGTCTGTTCAGAGAGTGTGTCCTAATGGGGATCTGTTTAAAAGCTTGCAGCTATGATGTTAGGAATACCGGAGTATTTGAGCTTTTTGCCTCTTGGTATGTCAGAAGGTACTTTTTTATTGAAAGCAATAAAACTACTTAAATGCACTTTTAATTGATTCCATCAGTTTCTTGAAACGTCCATTGTTCTGTAATGATCCACA
This sequence comes from Excalfactoria chinensis, assembly GCF_039878825.1. Classification (NCBI taxonomy): domain Eukaryota; kingdom Metazoa; phylum Chordata; class Aves; order Galliformes; family Phasianidae; genus Excalfactoria; species Excalfactoria chinensis. The sequence goes on along the minus strand of NC_092826.1, from coordinate 16,990,840 downwards.
GAAGTACGAGGGGAAAAATATATGGACATAGTTCATTGATCTGATTTTCATCCTAGGTGTTTCCCTTTATGTTAAAATAAATAAATAAAAATGATGAAATCAGTTATCTCAATTTATGTCTCTTTTGTGTCCAGTTTGGATAATATACGAACAGGTGATGATTGCTGCCCTGGACTGCAGTCGAGATGATTTGGCACTGGTAAGTTTTTAAGCTGACTTTTCTCTCAACCTTTACATTTTCTTCCTGAGTACATCTTCAGGATAGCAGTTTGAACAGTTGTAGGATATTCTGAACTCCATAACTTGGCCTTGTAGGATATCAAAAAATAGACTGCTGTGAAGAAACTGCCTCCACCCAGTTTCTTTAATGTGTTTAAGTAGATCATGTCTCTTCCAAAAACTATTAAAATGTTCACAGCTTCTCTGATACGGGCTAAATTTCACACATACTGACGTTGCCATATTGACCAAAAAGTGTTTGTTTATTAAAAAAAATCTCAATGTATATAGTTTTTTTAATGTTTTTTAATGGTAAAAATGCTCCATCACATATATCAATATGATATTGTGCTGTCATTGCTGACAGTCCTTGACACATTGGAGCAAATCCAGTTGATGTGTCTACCAAGGTGAGTAGAGCTGGGCTACATAATGTGTACAAAAATACTCAGACATGTAGGTCTGTTAAGTCTTGAGTAGGTAAAGAAAAGATCTTTGTTATCTTCAAATCTGTAATTCTGAATGTGTAATATGTTATAAAGTTAGTGTAAACAGGCTTTTGTAGATGTGCAACAAAGAACGAGCATGATAGGTATAAGTGGCAGCAAAGAAAATTCCGCTTTCCAGTATTAGGAGAAAAAGATTTAACCTCAACAGTGGTGAACTCTTTGGGACACAGAGCACAGAAAAGAAGTGGTATTCCTTGGAAGTTCTTAGAAACACATTACTGTGTAGCCCTGAATTACCTTCGTTATGTTGGAAGCTGGCTTCATAATGAGTGAGGATGCGATGCAGGTGACCTCCAGAGGCCCCTTCTGATCTGAATTATTCAATAATTCTTAATATCATCATATCATCATAGTATCATAGTATCGTGCGAGTTGGAAGGGACCTTAGAGATCATCGATAAACATTGCTAATGGTTATTTGATTTTAGTAACTTTGTGCGCAGATGTATTTGAATTACAAAAATAATTCAGACAAAATGAGCCTGTTTTGAACTCCTAACAGCAGCTCCCTAGATGAAAAACAGCATTTTCAAAGGTTCAGGTCCTTCACAGGAATTACTTTTGTATGTGGGAGAACAAGACACTGGAAAAAGACATCACATAATGTCTCTGAGCTTCAGGTGCTGTCATTAGGTTGAAACAGTCTCCAATATATGAGGCATCAGACTAGAGGTTGTATTTGGGAGAAGGGCGGTTTGAAAGTAGGCAGAACCAGATAAGTTTATCTTGAGATTCGTATATATATGGAACAATGGAGTACTGGAAAATAGAAAACAGCACACTGAACTTCTTGTAAACCTGCTGAACTTCCCTTTTTTGGGAGGGACTCAAAAGAAGACACCATTGTATTGTAGTTGTCTGTTCAAACAAAAACAAACCTACTGTATAAATAAATGCATTTCTGTGTTTGGATTTATGTCTAAATCAATTTTGGTATTTATTTTCAGGAAGACTTTCATGGAATTGTTGAGGCAGCCAGTGCTGAAAGATCAGTTGTGAAACACTGTTGTTTTTACTAAACGTGGCAGAGATTTTGAATTTGTTTCTGTGCCCTCTTAGAGATATTGCTCAAGGTGTGGCAGTGCAGCATTTTATATACAGCTCAGAAAGGGGGTAAAAGCTTAGAGGGAAACAGAGATTATTATTATTATTGTTTGATTGACTTACGATGAAGAAGTAGTTAATTCAAGCAAGTCAGCATCATATGTAACTTTCTCCTACAACTGTAGCCCCAAAGGTTTTTTAGCAGAGAGCTTTTGACGCTTGTGCTTAGAGGAACGGATCTCATCTTCTCTAAATGAGGCTGAGATGGATTTTACAGTCACTTGGAGAAGGGAACACTCTGGGGAGACATCACTGTGGCCTTCCAGTACTTGAAGGGAGTGTATAAACAGGAGGGGAAATGGCTGTTTACGAGGGTGGATAGTGATAGGACAAGGGGGAATGGTTTTAAACTGAGATGTGGGAGGTTTAGGTTAGATATTAGGAGGAAGTTTTTAACACAGAGTGTGGTGACGCACTGGAACAGTTTGCCCAGATTGTGGATGCCCCATCCCTGGAGGCATTCAAAACAAGGCTGGATGTGGCTCTGGGCAGCCTGGTCTAGTGGTTGGTGACCCTGCACATAGCAGGGGGGTTGAAACCGGATGATCATTGTGGTCCTTTTCAGCCCAGGCCATTCCATGATTTATCTGGCTTTTGATTTGTGTTAATGTTGTTTGGTTTTTGCTTTGGTGAAAGTGCCTGTTGCTGATAGGCACCTGCATTACCAGTATTGACATACTTAAGTTCAGATTTATATTTCTTTATCTTTTGTTATTCATTAAAATTAAAAAATTAAAATCCTATGTAGCTGAAAAAATCATAAAGCAAATTAACTGTAAATTGAAGTTTCACAAATAAATGAGATTTGCCATTGCAATGGCTGAGTTTGAGAGAAACTAAAAAGTTCTGTAGAACCAGTTCTCTCTGTGAGAACTGATAGAGTCTACTGTTAACATATGCGGCATTTCAGAAATATATTATAATACACGATTAGAGGGAGTACAGGTTAAATTTAAAAAGAATGGTTCCCAGTACTGCTGAGATGGGAGCAACCTGAAGATATGAATAATCTAGCTTATCATGAAGGGAACGTCTTTTGGTTTGTTTTGAAAAGTGCTACAGCAAATTGTTTAGAACAGATTATTTCTTCCAATTTCTTAATCCACAGGAATTTGTTTTGGTCTCATAGCTCCTGTTTTCAACTGGGTAGTGACCTAGTCAGGTCTGTGATGAGTGGTTCTAGTCTCACAGTACTCCTGCATTTTTCATCAGCATTTCTTCTGTTGTTAATTGTTTTTTTTCTGGATGAATGTTCATCTGCAGCTTGTGGGATCCAGTATTACTGCAAACAAGTTTTGTCAGTTTTGAATGAGTGTTGGAGAAAAGCAGTGAAGATTTTTCTACTTCTCCAGCAGCTCTTTATTTACATACACAGTGTGTGTGCTCATTTTGCTAATTTTTACTGATTTATTTATCTGGTTATATTTCTTACTTTGACCAGTAGAAGTGATGGAATGGAACGGATTATGTGGATAGACCTTAGCCAAAAACTTAGATCTGAAGAACAGGTTTTCAAGCTCAGTTGTATAAATAAGTGCCTTGAAAAGGAAAGCTGTGTGTGAAACTTTTAACAGAACTTCAACCGTTGGTCTTCTGAAGAGATTGGGGTCTACAATGTTTCTCATCAAAGAGTAACAAATGAGCTACAAACCTTGCACTGCTGCGTAGCCACAGCTATGATATGATTCCTCAGTCTGCTCTGGGGAAGTTGTGACTCAGTCCCTCTACCAAACATGCCATTTTCATTTTTTTGCTAATCTGGAGCAATCTGTCTATGTTGAATTCCTTTTATCCAGCCCAGATGTCTCATTGATTTCAGGAGTTAGAAGTTATACCTCCTCTGCCAACAGGCTCTGTTCAAGCCACTGACAAACATTTTCTTTGGATTTCAAAGTTTTATTTAAAAAATAAACACAGAGCACAGAATTAGCATCGTTTGTTCCATTATAAGATATCCATTTATTAAGGAAGTATCACGTAAGTTCTTACTGTCTTTAGTTTTCTTAACCGTCTTGTGTTATTATGAGGAAACTAAGTAGACTTCAGTGTTTCATAGCATCAGAACTGTTTTAGTAAATGAGTTTACTTTTCAGGGCAAATAGCTATTTCCAGGAAGCCTCAGTGATCGAAAAAACTAAATGGAAAATATTTCTTAAAATCTTCTTTGTGAAAAGACAAACAACTTCTCACAAAATTTCAGTTTCTGAACTTTTATCTATCAATATATTTTATTGCTTATTTAATAAATGGGTATTTACTTTTAATCAGAGGTCACATTTCAGGCTGTTGAATTCTTCAGCTTCTCTTTTCCCCCGCTTCTGCGTTCACTGTAGTATTTTTGATTTTATTTGTACAGTTTTGTCTTCAGGAACTAAGGAGGCAGTTTCCTGGGAGCCATAGGGTGAAGCGATTAACTGGAATGAGATTTGAAGCTATGGAAAGGTAAAACCTTTATTTAACAAAAAAATGTATTTTCTGTGTGGAAAAGTGCATGCTATTTCTTAAGAAGGAATTCAGGCATAATAAAAGCATGGCAAAGCAATGCTATCCAGTTTCTATAAAGAAAATAACGGTGTGCATGATCATGTTATGTTTAGTCATTTTTTTATTGTGTTTTTGCTTGTACTATACAGTGTTACATTTTTGCAATGTTCCGTCAGACTTGGTAGATTGGAAAGATCTATTACTTGACAGTCTAAGTTATTATACAGTAAAACACGAGGCACTTTTTTGGCAAGGTCTGTGAGGTATACATTTCATCTTGCAGATCTAGAGCAGAATATGAAAATGACTGACAGACTTTTTTTGCTTCACTGTACTTCTGGGCTCCCGATTGCTTCAAAATGGAGCTCTTTGTTTTCCAAGTGCTTATAAGTCCAGTAGAACTTAATATGAATCACTGTAGAGTTCTTTGTAGAAGCAATTCAAGAATGGCAGAAACTAAAAGAGGAAACATTGTAAAATATCATATAAAATGTTTATAACATACCAAATTTAATATGAATTATTAAAATAATGAACAGTTGAGAACTTTTCCAAAAGGAATGAACTTCATTTTGTGCCATACAGAGTTAATGGGATTTCGAGCTTTTGGCCCATCTTTAATAAAGGAATTGGAATTTAGAAATGAATATCTAAATACTTTTAAATAATATTTATTTAGCAGATGTTCTTTATCCATTTCCTTGCAAAATTAAATTTGAAAGTATAGTTTGATATGATCCATGAGTGAAAGTCCTTTGCTTGAAACAAAAAGGGAGGATAACTGGGTTTCATTAGCACAGGAGCAGTCTTGGTGCAACTAGAAGTTCCAGGTTTCTCTACATGTACCTGAAAAATTTCCATTAAGCTTACCAGTCTCCTTTTGGTGTAGGGTAGGACTATACTGAGAGCTTAGCAGCGTGTTTCCCCCCCTTTTTCCCAAAACTAAAAAAGCAAAAGATTATAATTCTGTTCAGGTGTGTTTGTCTACACTGAAGGTGGTACTGCATTGAAGCAGATCTCTGTAGGGGATAATGTCCCTCCAGACACTGTGTGTTGTTTCAGCAACGAAGTGGGACTGAGCTTCACCTTTTCAAAAGCATTTTTTAAAGTTGTTTTGGCTGGTTTAAATCCTTGAGGCTGAACTATGAGGGCAGCAGTGTAATGGAAGCTGAGGTTACTCGTCAATAGGTTTTCACTGGAAACTGGAGGAGAAAGAGAGGCTTTGGGTGTCGGTCACTGTGTAGAGAAACCCACCTGTGATTATTCTGAACTGTGCCCTAGGAAGTCCTGCTTCTTTCCACTGCCTGTAAATGAAGCCTAAGGAGACCTTGTCTGGGGTGATCACATGCTCTGTAGAAGTGCAATTCTCATTAAATTTTGTGTGCCTGTGAGAGCTGTTAAAATTCTGCCTTTCTCACAAGAAAGGGCAGATACTGAGGAACATCCTCATATGCACTTACTGATCAAGAGAATACTCTTCTGGAACTTGACTTAGTTAACCTGAGGTTATGGGCATTGTGTTCAGCCTTGTGAAATACATAGGATAAAGGTAACAGCTAATGGGGAACACAAATATGGCATTTAATGGCCATTACTGCTCAACTTGCTGGTAGCAGTCACCTTCTACTCATTACTGCTTTTGTGCTGCTTTTCACGTTTGTGCTTATACCTTATGGTAACTGGACTGGAAAGCTGAGCTATGCGTGTTACAGCAGCGCTCAGGAAGCAGTGCAAGTATGTAATGGGTGTCTGAGGTGAGAAGGGGATGTGCAGCAACAAAATCAGCAATACCTTGGAAAAACTGCTTGTCAAAATATTTGTGAAGGAACAGAGCATGCCCTGGTTGGTGATAGCCTGGTAGCTGTGAAGTCCAATGTATTTTGAGTTAAGTTGTTTAATTTGTCCAGTTTGTGTTCTGCACATGGCTGGCTAAATGGATAAACCTGTTTCCCAGAAGACAGACAGTGTTTATAACAGCTGGAGTAACCTATTTCGAGCAAACTTCAAATAGCAGAATTAATTAATGAAACCTATGTAGTGGTGGCGGAAAACAGTTTCCTTTCATGATTTGTGGTAAAGTCCAGGGGTTGCTCTAGTGTTACGAGTCCCTGTAGTTTACTGTTTGCAGTTTAAATTTATAAAATCATAACAGAAGAGACATACGAGAAGGTTTAAATTGCAGTAATGAAGTGAAAAGTCATTGTTTTGAATGGCCTATCAGATTTTGGGGTTTCTGCTTCTTAGGAAAGAAGAGAGATTTGGGTTGTGGTGATTGGATCTATGGGATACAGAAGAAAAGAACAGAAAGAGGGAGTATGAAAACTTTGGTGTAAAATGTATGAGTTCCTGAAATTGTATTCCATGAATGAATTGCCATTTATTTTATTTAACTTTGCCTGCACAATTTTGTTTGCATAATTATAGTCCGTATAAAAAGTATAGGAGTATTATTAACTATTGCAAGGACAGTCATTTAGTCAAGAGTTCTGTTTTAGCAAAAATAAATGTGAATGATTTCTTTAAACAGGTATGATGATGCCATCCAATTATATGACAGAATTTTACAAGAGGATGCAACCAATACAGTAAGTTTTAAAAGTTTATTTTTAACTGCAGCAATTTATTTGAAACTGACATTTTGTGGGTTTCACTCTGGATGTTTGTCAGCATTACTGTATTTGTTTCCTTTAGCTTCCTAGTATTATCACTGTGTGTGTTACCTTTGTTGTAACAAATAAGATTCTCTTTGAGAAGAGATGATGTGGCTTAATACTTATCATGTGACAGGACAAGGGGAAATGGCCTCAAGTTGCGCCAGGGCAAATTTAGGTTGGATATTAGGAAGAACTTCTTTACAGAAAGGGTAGTTAGGTACTGGAATAGGCTCCCCAGGGAGGTGGTTGAATCGCCATCCCTGGATGTGTTTAAGAGCCGTTTGGATGTGGTACTCAGGGATATGATTTAGTGGAGGGTTTTTAGAGTTAGGGTACTGGTTAGGCTGCGGTTGGACTTGATGATCTTCAAGGTCTTTTCCAACCTGGGTAATTCTATGATTCTATGTCTCCTGAACTTAAGCAAGTACTATAGCTGTTAACCTTTCCAGCAATCCTTAGTGAGACTTAGGTTGATGTCACTTAACAATGTTTATTATCAATTGTTTGTTTGAAGTATATGTTTGTCTGTTACTTGATTTTGAGGAACTGCATCTCTGTTGGTTAGACTTCTCTGCAAATAAAATACTTTGGCTATTGTGGACATTTGGCAGTCTCTTGTAAACCCTCACTGGTACATTTTAAACCTCTGTCTTTCTGCATTTGTCTTGTTTGATGTGTTTTGTTATTTAGGAGTCAAAATGGATTATGAGGTTAGCAAGGCTAATTGATATATATAAAGTGCAAGCACTTGCATTAAGTAAACCATTACTGAAAAAGGGATGATGTCATTATTTTTGGGTAACGCATCTTGAAATAATACCAAGTTGATCTCTCAGACAACATTGATAGAATAAAGTCAGTCATTTAGTGTTGATTTAAGTCCGCAGTTTTTTTGTGTGTAGGTAAAAAGAGTTATTTCAGTTCTTCACTCCTGGTTTTAACTTTCTCTCAACTAGTTTGACTTGAACTTTGTTTGCAAGACAAATGTAGGTGATCTTAGTAAGTCTGTAATGTTTATGGCAAAAAGTTCTAACACAAAATGTATGGATTACTGACATAAATTTTCATGTATCTCAGCAATGCACATCCAAAAATACATTAAGTCTTCCAAGTATGTTAAAATGAGAAGGAAACCATCTAAAGTGAAGCAACAAGAGTAGGTCACTTAGGTGCACATTTATGGCTTTCTGCTAAAGCCTTTGGAAAATGGAGCACCATATACAGTGACATCTGTAGACCGTGGGTCTTTGAAGAGTACATTTTTTACTGTTTAGCTTTTCAGCTCTCAATGTAGCTAATGTCATCTGAGTAAGGTGCTTGTTGGATAGTTTTCTAGAACAATATAGTTAGAACAATGCCTAATTTAGATGTTCTGTGTGAGAAAATCATTGAGATCCATAAAACATGAATATTTAGAAACATAAGATGTAAATTTAGTAGTAGTTCCACCACTTATTGTATTTCTGAAAATCTGAGACTTGAAGCAAAGAGTATAAAATGCAGAGCAGAAGTTTCTTGCTATATAACTCAGTCTTGCCTGTGAAAAGTGAAAATTAAATATAAAGTTTGGATAAATTGACATATGTAGGTTTCTTTGTGTCTTTTATCTGTTAATTATTTCCATGCGCACATGTGACTGCTGTAGGAAAATAATAGAGATTTTTAAAAAGAAGCTGTTGCTCAGTTTGTGTTGGCAGCCACCTTACTTTATAACAATTTCTTCTGATGTGTGGACACATGGAGTTGGTTATCTATATTAAACAGTTTGGCAAGTGCTGTGAGTGAAACATAGACATTTGTTAACCCAAATCATGTAAAAATCATACATTGCATCAACTGACAGTTTCAACTGGTGAAGAAGCATGGGAGGAGAAAAAAATCTTTTATTTTAAATTCCTAACAGGCTTCTCCGTTATAAGCGAACCTTGAAATTGAATTATGTAATGGGCACTTATGGTTTTGGATGAGGTTTTACTGCAAATTTTGAAATTTAAGTTAAAGCTCATTGTTATATTTCATTTAAAGATATAATCTGAAGTAGCTTTCTTAAAATACGATAATCTCTCAGTATTTCTCAACCTTCTCAATTCTCAGTATCTCTCAGCCATCAAACTTCACTCTAGACTTACTTTTTGAAAAGGTTTATTCATGTAACAATGGAGCAAAGTTAGTTTTGTCATTTTAGAAATCATGTTTCATTTTCCAAAGCTTGTAGGTGTTAGGAGTCAGCCTCTTCTCTAAGGAGGTTAACATCATTGAATGAAATGCACAACTTGTCTGCATTTAAATGCAATCAGCATGGCAACCTTTTTCTTTCTTGCCCATTTCAGTTGAAATACAAGCAAATTAGAGTTGGCAGGTTACTCTGTTGTTAAGGCAGCATAATATTTTCCATTGTGGGTCCTTTTTTATTAATTAAAATTTAATTTAGTATCCAATTGAAAGTCTTTAAACTAATGCCAAACAGTGGCCGAGTTATTTGTAGACCAGCATATACTTATCCTGTTTCTCAGAATGAAATAAGGGGGTCATTGTTTTTCAGAAGGACTGGAAGAAAAGACTTGGTTGTTTGTTTTTGCTGTTAATTTATTTTATTGGGAAGACATTATCCTGTTGTACTTCACTCCAAAGCCTTGGATACCAACAGGAAAACAACTCAGTAGAATGCAATTTTTAGTATACTATGATGAAAAACACCCAAATTGGCTAAATTACAGGTACTTGAAAGTGTTCAAATACCTGTTCAAAGTTCAAAGAGACTGCTGGATTTTTTTATTAAATACATCTTCTAAATGTATTGAGCATAATTTATATCAGGCTGTGGGAGAGAAAACACAACTTCTAGCTGTTGTTCCTCATGGCTGTAGTGTTGTGGGAAATGGTCAGGAAGCAGGGAGGTTCCTTTCTTTTCTGAGTTGCACCCAGGTGGTGAGTAGGGCAAGGAAAGAACATCCCAAAAGAAAAGAGTGAAAAGGGAAGAAAGCAGAATCGTGAGGCCCAGAGGGAGAGGGACAAGTACAGAAAAGTTAGGTGGTTAGTTAACAGATTGTAGGTATAGTGGAACAGGTGGTTTGAAGGGTAGATGGGAGATCAGGAAGGAGCGATTTGTATTAACATTTTAGTCTAGTTTTATTGTTTGTTTGTTTGTTTTCTTATTATTTATTTATTTATTTTTAATAAAAATAACACTTTACTTTGAAGCACTTGTTTTCCTCTGTCAATAAACAGCTTTGAGACCTACTGGTAGAAGTTGTCTCATTTCGTATAGCACCTGGTATGTACTAGATCTGTCAGTAACTGTTTAGGCTCGAATAATGAAGGCATATACCAAGTAAGCAATTCTGCAGTTCTGTTATTTCACTAAAGAGAACACAGGTTTACTTTGTATCTCCTGAGGATAATGCTGAAGACTAAGGTATGCTGCTTTAAAAATGCCAGAAAATGCAAACTCTTAAAATGACCAGTTGTCTTTTGAGTTATTAGGTAATATTGAGCTGTATTGATTAAGATAATACAGGCTAAAATTTTATATAGCTTTGCAATATAAAATTTAATGGTGCATTTAATCCCCAGTTATTTTTAATTTGTATGCTGATCTTCACAGTGTTTTCAGTGCCTTCATTAGTGCTCTTCATACTACAGCAGCAGTTATATTTTGGATAAGTTTTGTAAAATGTAATGAGAAATCTGCTCGGAAATTGACATATCCATATTTTTCTATTTGATACTCAAGACCTAATTTCTTGGGATGAGGTTTTTACATAAGAATTTTGCAAATTAAAATAGTATCTTGAGTGGTTTTCTATTTCTTGCTTGTCTACAGCATCCACGTCAAATGAAACAGTACTGCCATTTTACATGTGGAGAGCAGATGAAAACACAGCTCTGCTGAATTGTTTAGGACTCAGTTTCGGAGTAGAAGGCTTTCTAATTTTGCCAGTGATCTCAATTTTGTAATGGATTTTAAATGATAATATAATTTTTAAACCATGTGTATCAAATTAAGCTGAATACATTTTTGCATTAGTGTATCCTGGCAAGGGTTTCTGCTTTTGGGGAGTAATTTGCACAAACATCCATCTATTTTGATAAAACAGCTAAGTATTTTTGTGAATTAAGCCCTTCTTTAGATGGCTTGTTCAGAAGAGCAAGGAAGACTAATGGTGAAAAAGAAACTGAGATCAAATGTCCAAATCTTGGACTGTTGTCTAAACCACTCCACTGTCATCCTAGTACAGCTGGAGTTTGTCACAATACTTCAGCTCAACCATCAAGAAGGTAGCAGAGCTCTAAGTCAAGAAAAAGGGAAAGTGAGATAAAACAGTTCTGCCTTGATTCTAATCCCCAGAAAATCTGATGTCTTTATTGGCATGATTCTTGCCACTTTTTCAGATAAGCTTTTAATACAAGAAGACACTGTATATGCTTGCTTAGCTTAGGGTATGTGGATAATCTCATTACCTTCATGGTCTAGTAAAATAATTGTGGCTCACTGAATGAAGAATTAAAAACAGAGTTTAAAGAACAAAACAGTAAATTACGTAAGAACCTGGAAAGACCATGGCTTCACCCTGAACACTAACAGCTCTGTTTCCAGGAACGATCAACAACAAATACATGTATTTCACACTAATTAACACACTTCGGTAGTATGTTGAGATTCTTCTATTAGCCAAGCTATCTTGAGATGTCTGGAGACATGTTGGAGTCCAGATAGCAGGAAAAAAATCAGAGTAAAATCTTAGGATTGTATAGCATCTAAAAAGGCAAGAATTAGATATCATAAATAGCTTCCTAGCTTTCTTTTTTTATCATTGTGTATTTTTACCACCTTGACTTTATAAGTAACTTTTTTCCAACTGCTTGTCTTCATAGATCAAGGTAAGAGTAATGAGAACTGTCTGAACAGTGGTACTTATTTATAGTGTGAACAGTGATAATTCTTTACAATTCCTGCAGTAACAGTGCATTCATTTTGAAGAGACCTCCGTTGAAGTTCTTCCAGATTTGTATGTTTGTCTACTGGAGGCTTTTAAGTTTGAAAAAGGAAAATTGCTTACCAGATGAAATACCTGCTAATAGAGTTTTGTGAGGTCACATGTATGTTTCATCATAGATGTTGATGGCCGTGCTGGGAAAGTTGCAGCTAGTCCCAGGTTTAGGTTTGTATGGTGGTAGGCTTAAGGGGAGTTGAAGAAGAAAGTTTGGCACTGTGCCTGACACAGGATGGAGTTAGTGAGAGATATGAAGAGCTGCAGCTGCTTCTTTGGATAGTCCCCAAGGAGATCTGGTGATTAAACTGGGGGGTGCAGAACAGGGATCCTGAAGAAAAGTTTTCATCTTCTGACAGTTGGAGCATCGTCTGCCTCTGTGAAACTTGCTTTCCTTCTTGTTTAATCACAGTGAGCTGAGATAGGGGAGTGCATTCCAGCATTTTTCCCATGTTTTCCTTTTGTGGGTGTTGCATTTTTTTTTATTTTTCTTTTTAACCTTAGTGGAGATTTTGTTTCTTGAAATAAAGTATTTGAAGACATAAGAACAGCTATCCTGAATTTGTGCCAAAAGTGCATTTAGCTTGTCCTATTTTGACAGTGACCAATAGCAGATACTGGAAGAAGTGTATAGGAACTGGGCAATCATACGTTATACTCTAGTCTGCTTTGCCAGTTTCTATTAATCTTTATGTTATGGTTTTCCTGTGCCAGAAGTGGTAACTATATATTTTATAGCTCTTCATGAAGTTTTTGCATAGATTTTTTTTTACCTGCCTTTTGAACTTGTATAAATTTGTAATAAATTCAGTGTGCATGTGTCCACAGTATCATTCAGCAATGAAATTTCATCATTTATTTGCTGATGGAGCAAATTTCTTTCTTTTCTTCTTACCCTTGTCTGCTATGATCAGCAGTTGTTTTCTGTTCACTTGGTTCATTCTTATTCATGATTTTATGGATCTTTTGTGATTTTCTTTCCTCTAAACTGAGAAGTCTTAATCTGTCGAGCAGTTCTTGTTGCCTTTCTGTGCCCTGAAATCCTGCTTCTTTCCAAGTGTCCTTTTTACTTTTATTTATTCTTTACATGAGGAAGGGGAGCGCATATCTGCAGTTAGTATTAAAAAGCAAGAGCATTATGGAATTCTACAACAGTTGCACTGTGTTCTTTTCTGATAATTCCAGCATCACTGGGTGTTTGGTTTTTAAGGGAAGATTTTCTGTATTGTCTTCTTTTAAGACATCTTCTAAACACTGAACTGGCATTTTATAGAACTGTTTATTGCAACTCCAGCATCATTCCCAACTGGCCAAATTCAGAGAGCTTTGCTGAGTACATTAAGTTAGTATTGTTTCACCCTTTATGCATGCTTCCCTTCATTTGGATCAAATTTCAAGGGCTGTTTATTCACGCTAGCATTTGTTCTTATGGATGTTATTCTTTGCAATTGACTTTTTTTCTTTAGACTTGAGTAACTCATTATCATCAATCAACTAGAGCCAGTCTGTGCTAGATCACTTAAAATGATGCTGAACATGTGACCGTGGGATTCTCTGTGCAGAGAACTGACTTTTCTGTGTTTGATATTTTCTAGCTACCTGTATACCATGCAAAGAACTGCCCTTATTACTCCAGGGCAGTTTCCTGTAGAACTGTTTGAGAGATCCTGTTGAAATTCTTTTTGAAATCAAAGCTTGGTTTTAAATGGTTCTTCATTGATCCAAACCATTAGCGACTACTTTGAAGAGCTCCAGTAGATCTGGGTAGCCTTACTTTTCATTTACATAAACTGTTCTTACTCTCCTTTAATAAATAACATTTTTTAATGTTTTCCAGTTCTAGGCCTGAGCTTTTCAACCTTTCTAGCTTCTACCAATTCGCTGTGTGCTGGTTGCAGCCACAATGTGCTAGTGTTGATTTACCTCTAGAACCCTATTAAACAACTGTGTTTGATATTGCTACTTGTGCTTTGACTATTCAAAACATAGTTGCTTCAAGTCAGAATCTCTGTTCCTGCATGGAATCACTTTCATGATTTGCCCTGATTTCAACTTTCTTCCACGGTTAACTTTAAAAAAGAAAAAAAGAAAAAGTAGGTCTGGTAACCGCATTTGTTATTGTGGTTGTATTCAGATTATGTGGCATTTTTTGACGTCTGTATAATTCCTTTAACTCCGTTGTAATTGTTTACACCTTTGTTTTAATTTGCTCTTTGCAATTTGAAGGAAAGTATTTTAATGTGTCTCTTAGACTAATGCACCTTGTCTGTGTTGTTAAATCATAAGACAACTTATGGTATGGTTTACTAATCAAATGCCGAAGCTGTTAAATGTTCAAATCTTCACTTTGAGTCTACTTAATGCCAATTAAAAGGAATCATAACAAATGGGAGATGAGTACTTGTGCCAGATTGGGGATTATTAGTCCGTTAGGAAGGTTTGTGGTTTAATAAATGTGACATACTAAAGTACCTCAGTCCAGATGATACTGATTAGGGTATAAGTGTTTCTTTAAGATGGCATATATCTTTCCATTAAGAATGCTGGATTTACAGAGTCAGCCAATAACCATTCCAATATTTTATTTTAAACGCTGGAAAATGGGCAGGGGGAATTCCATATTGTATGTTCTGTGCAGCCAAGCACTGCATATCTTATTGCAACACAGTAAGTTTTGTCTTTTGTTGTTGTTGTTATTTTTTTTTATTTAGGGTGGAAATAGATTCACTTTGTTTTTGTGTTGAATATTTCTCAGAAATCTCACTTTTGTGAAGAGCTGGGAAGGGAGATGTGAATGTCATTTTTCTGTCTTTTTTAACATAATTGTTGCAACTATTCGGTGTGCTCTGTAAATCCCAAAACAATCTCAGCTCGAGTTGTTAAAAATAGCTTTACTGATATTAAAAGAGGTAATGAGTTGCACGTATAAAATATGCCAGGTAAACCTATAGTATGGGTGAGACTGCCTTTTGTTTGGCAGAGTGACTGTTAGCATTGGGGTGGTTCTGAAGTAAAACAGTTCATTTAATTTGATGGAAGTAGAGAAGATGACACTCTGTGTGCCATTACTTAATCCACCCTCCTCAGGAAGCTGCCTGGACGTGAGTCCCAGTTCACTGAGGAGGAAGCTGTTGCACACAGGGACTCAGAGCATAAATCAGAGGAAGGATTAGAAGTTTACAGCATACAAAGTTGCCCACATCTGATTTTAGTGCAGGTCTTCTCATACCTGATTTTCTTAAAGCAGACACTCCTGGACTCATTGAATTTCATTATTTATAAATAATAAAAAACAAACAAACTGGTAGCGTTACGATATTTAAAGAGGAGCTAGAAAGTGTGATGGGAGAGTAGTCTGTGAATACAGCTAAAGCAGGTCTGTTTTGCTTCCAAGCCTTTATTTTTCAACCAGTCCTAAGATTCCTTGGGATCACAGATCTGAATAATCTGGATCTCTTCTGCTGAACACCTGCCTGCATGTATGTCTTTTGGCTCTGTGTTCAGAACATTTTTGTTAGAAAAGGAATTTTATGTGTGGTTTAGAAGCAAATAAACTCCATCAAGTGTATGCATAATTTGTCTTATTCTGAAGTGTTACCATCAGAACTTGGTGCTTTATCCCCTTACCCTTGATGTCTGATCACATTACATGACATGTTTGTTATAGGTAAACATCAGCTGAAATCTTTGATGAGGAATAGTTGTAGCTTGTCCTAAACTGACATCTCGTTGTTACAGTGATTTATGTTATTTGGGAGTATTGTGGTTAGGAAATAAAACAGCCATGGAGAGGATCTGTTTGCAGTCACTTTTAGAGGACTTCCTTTGCATGCAATTGAAGGATTTACATTAGAAATGAAATAGGAAGATGGCTCATTTGTAGAGCGTTACTGTTTGTCATTGCCAATTAAGTTGTCAGATGTGTTGATTTATTTTATATATTAAACAGATTATTCCAGTTCTCAGGCAGCTTAGTTTTGATCGGTCTCTTGATGGCTCTTTTTGCCCTTAAAATTCTGAAGATACCAACTGAATTTTCAGCCCAAAACTTATATTTGAAAGTAGCTAGTCTGTCACCTGGAAAAAACCTTCTGTCTTTGTAAGCCATAATTGCAGGCTGTGCTCCTTTGGCTTTCTAGGTGGTTATCCCACTCCCTCTTCTTTGGGGTTTCCTGCTCAGTGAGCTGTGGGTAATCCCAGCCCTGGGTGGGCAGTTTGACACTGCTGCAGCACTTCCCCCATGGCAGAGGTAATGATCTGCTTCATGAAACACTCTTCGTAAAATGTGATAGGGAGCCACTGAGTTGGTGTTTCGGGATTTGGGCTTTGTGTTTTTGGTTTAGTAATAGTAGCAGTTGATAAACAAGCTATCTGATTCTTGTTACACTAAAAAAAAAAAAAAACAACAAAAAACATTAAGAAGGTTTAACTATGCTGTTATCTTTCTTTTAAAAGCTCTCTAATAAAATAAACTGTATATTATTGCTGTAGTGATAAACGTGGTCAGCAGTTAAAACTTCGAGAGTCGGTTCTGGATTTTAGCCAGATGTCTCCCAGTAAAAGTAGAAAGATGAATGTCATTCCACAGGTTGCAGTTTGACAAAGACACAATGGCTAACAAAGTGAATGTGGGTAAACCCACTCTGCTGCCTGTATTCTAATTCTTATCATTTTTAGGGATTCTCTCTTTACCTCTGCTTTGTGTTTAAACTGAAGAGTGAGATATTTTTTCCTTGAATTATTTTCACTGCATTTGCAATGAATATATGTGCTTGAGGGAGGTGAAGAGGACAAACTTAAAGGATAGTATAAACCTACAGTTAGCATTAAAAACATGTCTGGTTATTCTGGTTTCTTATGTTACTGACCAGCTTGAAGTAGTTTACATAAATGATGCATGCACTTGCAGTGTTCTTCCAAGAGAAATGAATTTTGTCAAATGACATTTAAGGATAAGGAACTGTTTAAAAGAACAGACATTTAAAACACTGTAAAAATACAGAAACTCTTTCAGGGTATATGCGAGTGTAATCTTAGGAAGGTTCATCGTGAAGAAACTAATGTGAGTACTATCTGCTTTTGTGCAGTCAAGGCTTCTGTAAGACTATACCCAACTTAATAACCTCTCTGTAAGGAATGAAGTGGGATGAGAGTTACGAGGGTAATAAGCAATGGGACTGTATTACAGGAACGGTGTACAAGTTTTTCATGAATATTATTATCTCACAAAGAAAAGACATTGAAGTGTGTGTGTGCATGCAGATACATCATGCAAAACAGACCATCTGTCTTCTCATGTCTGACCACAGCAGTTGTGATCACCCAGGGAGCAGGGCTTATGAGCACAGCATTTGGCCCATAGTGCTCTTTGAGGCACGTTATGCTGGAATTTGGAACTGTTATTCTGTCAGATTCCAGATCTGATGACTTTCAGACTGGTGGAGGTGTATTGCTGTTTGCTCCAAACTCTGTCAGACTACTGGGAAGATGTCTTGGTTTGAATTACACCTTAAGTACTTGTAGAGGTCAGGAGACTGTGTTTAGAGAACTGTAACCAATGTGTTTTGGAGACTGGACTATAATAATTAGCTATTAAAATGCTGTGTATATTTTCTCCTGGTGGTCCATAACAAGTCTAATGGAGTTCAAAATTTCAGTATAGTATAATTATTAAGTCTTTGTTTTTACATTCTTAATGTTGAAATACATATTCTACCCACATATTGAAGTACTGCTGGCTTTTGCCAACAAAACAGCTTTTTTTATATTCTGTTTACACTGAAAGGCCTACTTTGTGCTCCAGAAGTGATGAGAAGCTTGTTTGTGCAGTTGGTGTATGTTCAACAGCAATTAAAGATGGCATTTAGCTCTTCAATGAGAATCTTTCAGAATGGCTGAAAGCCATATTTATACATTGGTGCCCAAGATGTATCTGTGGGATTCTCCAAAACTCAGTCACCACGTCTCCTCTGTAGTCTTGGACCTTGTGAATGACAAGGTGGGGGTCTCTGGAATGTCTGAAGATTAGCATCTCCTGCTGTTTTGTAATTATTAGAATCTGGACAGTCACTTATTTGAATGAAATAATGCATACAGTTTGTGCCTCCGAAGAAAAGCATACATAATGTGATTGTAAGAAAAGGTTTTCAGTCTCTCAGTGGGATGTCATAGGGTATGTTTATAAACTCCAACCTAGCAGTTGTTCTGCAGTGGAATTCCACTGGTATTGAGATAATAATTTGCACAGTCAAATTGCTTTCTTTACAAAAACCCAGGGAATTATGAGACCCTAATCCTTTATTAATGTCAACCCATAGGCAGCAAGGAAGCGTAAGATTGCCATTCGAAAAGCCCAGGGGAAAAATCTTGAGGCCATCCGAGAGCTGAATGAGTATCTGGAACAGTGAGTGTCTCACAAGAATACAGATTGTGTTTTACTATTCTGATAAATCTTTTTAATTAAAATGGAATTTGCATTTGATTTATGCTTTTCCTTCCATGCTGGTCATTTACAGAATCCCTCTACACATTCTTTCCTTTTTGCCTTTTTGCCTCTCTTGTCTTTTCTGTACAGATTTGTTGGAGACCAGGAAGCTTGGCATGAACTTGCAGAGCTTTACATCAATGAACACGAGTAAGTCATTTGCAAAGTCTTCATAAAAAATGTTAAATAGAAATACATTCTGTGCAAGTGAAAAACCTCAGTGATTATTTTGAAGAACTGATGTTAGAAAGCATGAAGTCTCATTCACAGTATAACAAACTTTGTCAGGAAATAATTAACAGCCTTGTCAGACTGCTAGGACATTAACAAAGTATTTGATTTTAAAACAGAATTTAAATAATTACTTGTATGTTTCAGGCATTTATTAAATCCGTTATTTTTAATTAATGTTCTAAGCGTAGCAAAGAACAGCACATTTTCTTTAGTTTTTCTTTCAAGTGATGTTTTTTACTGGGTGTAGATTTTAAATTCTTTGCCTCTAAAAGCCACTGATCACACCAAACTGTGTGCAATACTCTTATTTTCAATTAGACTATCTCTGCAGGAACTTTCAGTAACCTTTAAGTAATAAATAAATAAAGCACGGATCCAAAGTCGGAGGAATTTGGTCGCCTGGGTACAAAACCCAGTGCAATCAAGAATGTTGGATGTTGTTGTAACTTGCTTATTGGATATTTAATGTTTTTGTTAGCTTTTTTTATTGCTGCAGTGACAGGAGGAAATCCCAGTGTGAGAGGATTAGCTCAAAGCCTTAGTGCAAGTTTTCTAATATCACAGTATTAATTCTAACCTCCACCCAAAGGCGTATCTTTTTCCCTCACTTCTTTAGTTCTTTGGCCCAGCCTGAATTATACCACATTGTTTCCTTCCTTCCTTTCTAGTAGTGAAAGAATCAGATTCTCCAGAAAGAAATAGCCTTTCTCACAGTGATGAAAAAATTATCCCTCATTGCCTCTCCTTCTAACCCATTCTTAAAGAAAGCGTCTCCTAAACTCTTTCAAATGCTGACTTAAGGAATAATTGAATGTTGAATATATGTATATGGTTAGAAATATATTTAAGCAGAGAAATCTCTTTGTGCATGATGCAATGGAGCAAACATCCATATTCCATTACAGTTTGTTTTGTTTTCTTTTGTTTTTTGCTATAGAATTTATTACAAAAATCGTATAATAAAACTTGAGAAAGAAATTGGTTTTGCTTGTATTTGCCTTGGGCTGTAATTCAGAAATAAAAAAGCTAAACTTGGCCCATTTCATTGAAAAAACTGACTGTGCTCACTATTACTTTGATGGGCATCATTTATTTTTATAATTATTTGGATGAAGATAAAAGAAAATGAATCTTGGCTAAAAAAGCAACTAATTGCTAATTGAGAAAAAGCAGTATCACAAATTCTGCCTTACAGCTGAATTCACCATGGTGTTACTATTGTTTACTATTGTTCATAAACATGCCTAAATTAACAAGATGTGTGTAATCCTCAGTTACACTTTTTGTTCTGATGAAAGGAGGGTAGTTTCTGTTAGAGAGTCAGATTATTATCCTTTTACCTCTAAATAAACATTTGAGATATATACCCGACAGTTACAAAAAAATCACTATTTGCTTGTTGTAGGAAATAAGATTTTACTGATTGTGTGATTTATTATTGTTGCTGAATTGCTTTCACACTGATCAAATCTGTCAACACTGGTGTTATAAACTTCGTGAATTTTAGCATCATGTCATTTAAGCCATGAGCATCAATGCTATCTCATCTGTACTATCCTACAAATTCTAAAGGAAACCCTGTTAGTTGAAAGATTGTGAAGCTAGATTTTTTATTAACCCAAACAAACATATAAAAATGTAATTTGCTTTGGAGGGTTTTCATTTAAAGAATAAGTACTAGATTTTTTTTTACAGTGATAACATGCTGCTATTTAGACTAGGGTAGTACTGTTTTCATATACGTATATTTAGACTGTCTGACTTTTACTACTGTTCTGAGGGCTTTTTGACCACACTTCTGTGGTTGGGTCTGAGTTGGTAGCTGTCTGATGATGTTAACCATGATCTGATATATAGTGTGGTGTATGAATCACCATGTAGCTGCAAAATCTTGTAGGAGGAAAAAAAAAAAAAAAGCTACTTTGTGTTGTGTTTTCTGTTATATAATGCCTGTTTCTGCATATTGCTTTTGTTAATAAGAAATGACACTTATTAGTAAAAAAGGCTAAATATTTATGCTTTCCATATATACTAAGACATTTTGTATATTTTTCACTGTTTTTAATGTAAAAAAATTTGTGGTTTCAAACATCAGTTAAAAATAAAACATTTCTTTACATTGTGAGTCATGAGAAGTTACAAAACAAGTAAGACTCCTTTTATTGTACTGTGAAGAAACCAAAGTAAGCTGTGTACTGTTTCATTTTTATGTTGCTGTTATTATATTTTTTCAGCTATGCAAAAGCAGCCTTCTGCTTAGAGGAGCTTATGATGACTAATCCACACAACCACTTATATTGTCAGCAATATGCTGAAGTGAGTATTTTTCTGAAAAATCAGTTATGTTTGAATAGATATTCTGGTTTTTTTTTGTGTTACTGAAGCGGTGAAAATGGAATAAAAATTGTTTACTTAATTTTTCCCTAGGAGATTTAAGACAGTGCATGGTGAATGTTAACTTCTCAAAGAACTTGCACGTTAAGAAAGCCATTTTGTTTCTCAGTGTGACTTAACTATAAATAATAGTGGCAGGAATTACTGAAGATAAAATATTCCTTTTAAATAGGCTGTTTTTGCACTTTTCAAATTAACTGTATTGGAAATTAAACTTTTCCACAATACTGGAAAACTATATAGCATAACTACGAAACTGTGATATATTATCTATTCTTGTGGAGCCAGATCTTGGAATCCTTCACATAGGAAATGTTGCTTGAAGGAGCACTCTCTGTGTGAAGAGAGGATCCATTGAAGTCATACGTCTAGCATTTTGGCCACTTGTAACCATTTTTCAGATGTGTGATATTTTTTTCCTAAATTATGCTTTAACTACTTGGAATGGATTTGATTTGTTTTGTTAGCAAGGATAAAATTGAGTTAGCATCAAAACTTGAAATTCTAGATAGCCTTGTGGTAGAAAAATTATGAAGCATGTCTTCTAATGGTTCTCTCTTTTTGTTGCTTTAATAGCAGTCAAAATTAATAGAAAAACAATGTAGCGATCTTTAAACTTTGTGTACTATT
The DNA here is from genome assembly GCF_039878825.1 of Excalfactoria chinensis. Taxonomy (NCBI): domain Eukaryota; kingdom Metazoa; phylum Chordata; class Aves; order Galliformes; family Phasianidae; genus Excalfactoria; species Excalfactoria chinensis. Next base: position 16,969,137 of record NC_092826.1, on the reverse strand, counting down.
TTTCAGTTAAATAGCTAATGAAAGACAATGTGCTGTGTACTGCTGTAATGCTATGCTGAAGGAATTTAGAGTTAGTACAGGTTTGTAACAGTCAGAATATAGGTTTAGATTGAAAGTCCATTGCAGTTTCATAAGAGACTATCCCAAGATTCTAAGTATTGAAAGTGCAAGATAATCACTTTCTATTTGTATAGCAGCTGATTTAAATTAATGCCGGCTTTTCCCCACAGTTAAATATTTTTACATTAATTCACTAAAAAGTATTCAGGTTTTTCCCAAGCCAGTGTTTGGCCTTTGGTAGAACTCACCTGGAATATCATGTCAAACAGACCTGACATGAAGTTTCGTAGTATCTTTGAATCAAGAGTGAATGCCTGAAAATATGGATGATGTGCAACTTTCAGGAGCCTATTGTTTTTACAGGTTAAATATACTCAAGGGGGGCTTGAAAACCTAGAGCTATCAAGAAAATATTTTGCACAAGCACTGAAACTTAACAACAGAAATATGAGAGCTTTGTTTGGCCTTTACATGGTGAGTCTGATTATTTTTTTTCCCCCCCCCGGGTTATCATTTTTGTGTGCTTTAATGCGTATATATCACCCTTTGGTGTGTTCTGTATTTGATTCTTTTTGATATAACATGGTGTTTAATAACACTGTTAATAATCCAAACTATGGAATAGGAACAGCATTATGCCAGTGACTAAAAGTGATAAAAGTTATTAAAGCTGGTTTCGGTATTCCAGTATGTGTATCTTGATTCCCAGTCCCAAGCAGGGTAATGATACTTCATTAAATCAGTTTTCAAAGCATTTTATTAGGAAGTTTAAACTGTAGTTTTCAGTTGCTTTTGAAAATGTTTTCCTATGGAAACAAAGTCTTGGTTTCCTGTGCTTTCCATATATATATTCAAACTTTTTTGTTTTTACTTTTTGTTCTACATGTCTTCACATCATTTGATCATTGATTGATATAGCCATCTTCCAAGTTTAACTATCTTAAACTATCAAACCACCCTTCAAGTCGATTTCCTGAAAGATCGGTTCATTTTTTAAATATTTATCATCTTTATTATTTGTAAGAATTTTCCTTTATGTCAAGCCCTTTTGGGCTTTAGTGGTCCCAGAGGCTTCAGCTGCACAATGCTGGTAGGTGACTAAGGCTAATCCATCTTCATCCACTTTAGATGGCTGTAAATCCCCATGTTTATGAATTCAGTTGTGCCCCAATGTAATTTCAACACCAGATCCCAACTCACTTCTGTTATCTATATAGTGTAATGCCTTAGTGACAAGCATAGCATATGCTAGTTCTTTTATACTTAACAGACAGGATCACCAGTTGGCAGCAAAATTTCCTCAGCAAAGTCCTCTTACACAGTATCAGACAATAAAATCTGCATTATTTTCCATGCCCTTGCTGGAGATAAATACACATCTGTGCATATTTTTTTTAAGGTTATTAGAGCTGTGCTGTTTTCTTCCCCTTTCTCCCTTAGCAGTCTCCTCAGGGGATAACCTTTCTGATTTCTATGGTTATTTTACATTGAGTAATACTTAGACCAATCACTGGAGCATTACATTAATTTAGAAATGCATTGAGAATAGGCATTTTCTGCAACTTGAAGAAGCTGATCAGTGCATTTCTGGTCTGTCTTCTCAGTTGAAGTGTTTTTAAGCTGTAAGTCTAGCCCATTTTTTCCACAGAATTACAAACATTAATGCAAGAAGGCAACTTCTTGAAAGGGATTTAAAATCACACACTTCTCTGCAGGATGGTGAACCTGCTGGTACCAGGATGCCATTGGCCTTCTTGGCCACCTGGGCATGCTGCTGGCTCATATTCAGCCAACTTTCCATCAGCACACCAACTGTCCATCAGTACACCAAAAATTAGCTGATTATGTCCGGATTCTGTTCTTAACTCAGTACCTAACTGGACTTAAGTCTGGTTTAGTGAATTAGAACAAAAAGTAGTTTAAATAGTTTAGTTAATGCTTAATTGGATGCCGTCTACCAGTTTTTAGTAGTTTTTACTTACTTATTTATTTTCATGCACATACATTTCTTAATTATACTGCTTTTCTGCTTTTTTTTTTTTTTTTGCTAGTCTGCGAGCCATATTGCCTCCAATCCAAAAGCAAGTGCAAAAATGAAAAAAGATAATATAAAATATGCCAGCTGGGCAGCGAATCAAATAAATAGAGCCTACCAGGTTAGTATCTAATTATTTTCTGATGCTGCTAATATTCTCCGTTGTTCTTTCCTGCACTTTAATTAACTGCTGTTCAGTGGGTTAGATGTGATAGGTGTAAATTGGTGTCATTTGTTTGAGTTTCCTGCATTCTACTTGTTTGTCTCCCTGGAAACCTAAATTAATAAAAAGTTGATACTTTACAGTTATTAATTTATATTACTTATAAGCTTTATACATTTCTTTTTAAATTAAATGGTTACTGCATGTATATTCTTGTAATGCTGACTTGAAAGACTGAGTTCTAAAGTTAAGTTTTTAAATTAAATTTTGTATGTCTCAATTTTTAAAATTACTAGTTATCGCTTCTTTACTAGAAATCAAATTAAAATTTACAATTTTGTTTCCTTTCAATTTAATCTTAAGGAATATTATTATTAAAATCATATTTTAAGTAGAATAGAATAGTTCAGTTGAAATAGGCTTTCAAAGGTCATCCAGTTCAACTGCCTAATCAACAGTTAAAGCACTTTTGTGAGGGCATTGCCTCTTGATTCAGGTTGGGTGTTAGGAAATATTACTTTTCCCACAGGGTGGTCAGGTGCTGGAATGGGCTGTCCAGGGAGGTGGTGAAGTCACTGTCCCTGGAGATGTTCAAGAAGTGTTTAGATGGTGTACTGAAGGAGGTGGTGGTAAATATTGGTGATAGGCAGATGGTTGGACTGGATGATCTTAGAGGTCTTTTCCAACCTTGATGATTCTGTGGTGTAGCGAGAACTATTGGTGATGGGTGGACAGCTGGACTGGATGATCTTGTAGGTTTTTTCCAGCCTTAGTGATTCTACATTTGTGTGTTCCTAATAATTACCTTAGGATCTACAATTGAAGCTTGGTTTATCTGTAAAGCTGTGAAAGTTTAGACTTTTTAGGCCATGTTCAAAGCTTACGAAAGTCATCAGGAATCTCTTCAGGTAATTGAGAAGTCATGAATAAGCATTTAGATTTACTTTTGTTCACTTGTTTTTTCTCTGCAAATGTGAAAGAAAATGTGCTTTAGATAATAGGTTCTTCTGTCGTTCCATCCCAAACATACTATGCCTATTTAACTTCCTTACAGATATTAGTGATCTAGCAATCAAAGCTTATGTTTGTGAGCTTTATCATCTGTAACGGATGTTCCAGTTCTTCCCAGAACTCTTTTTTTCTGAGCAAAAATGTTGGATTTAAATGAAGAGACTTTACTTGCATATATTGTTCATTTCTGTCCGTAATATTTCAGAATCCAGTAGTTATTTTACTGCTGCTGTTCAAAGTTAATTCTGCCAAGTGGCTTTTTGACCAGCTTCATCTATTACAGAATTAAATCGGGATTTTCTTTTATGACCAGCACAGTTTTCTTAATATTGTTGTGTTAATCTACTGCCAAAAGTACAGCTTTTGTGGCTGATGTGCTCTTGATGTATTACAATTTTTAAGTAGTTTCCATGTCCCCTGATTAAGTCTATAGTTTCTGACTGTACTTTACTGTGAAGAATATCTCTTTAGAAGCAGTTTTGTAGGAAATATGTTGCATCTTGAGGATATGTTAAGATTTTTCTACTTGTCTGCGTAAGCTTTCTTTCTCTGTTTTACTGTTTAAATTACTCTTTACTCTTGATTAATCAACCATGTACCTGTTCACAGCAATAAGGTGTGTACGAATTACAACCGCCATCTCATTTCCCATAAATAAGCATGACTTCTTTTGAGTTCACTATGTCTCGTGTTCTAGTAAGAATGTTACTGATGGAAAACATAAGTGTATCAGGATTTATGAGAAAAAGCAAAATTAAAGATTGAAGAGCAGAATACACACTAGATTTGCCATTGTCAGAATAAGACAAATTTTAAAAGATGTCTAAATTTTAAGTGGAAACAATTATTCCATGTTTTACTTCTTAATAAAACAATCTCTTTACCTTGGGGGGGGATTGAACATATGTTTTAAGGAAGTATTATGACTAAAGTTTCTGGTTGAAAGTGCGATTAGACATCCCTTAGCTTCTTCTGGGAAATGGCCTCCTTCATGGTACATCAGAATGAGAGTATAAAGTCAGTGTCACCCGTGGGTTGGTGGTATACCAAGGTTAAGACCTATAAAGGCATCTCCATATTCCCATTATAATGAATGTGTAAATGATGGTTTGTAGTTACTTAAATCAGAGTGAAATAATCTTTTTATTTTATTATTATTATTCCTCCCCGTGGCTTTCTGTTAACATCACAATCTCTAAGGAAATTTAAGTACTTGTGTTGTTCTTAGAATTTTTTACTGGGAAGCATACTTTCAGTGTTTCTGTGAAATTACTTTGGAATTTATGTGAAGAATATTTGGTTGATGCTTAGCAGCACGGGTCACATTAAGAAAACTAATATTAAAACACATGTCATGAGTTCTTTGACTTAATACTTTTGTGATGCATTGCATAGTTTAACTGCTCATTTTAGCTGTTTGGAACATAAAGTGACAAACATCATATCCAACTAGAATTTCAGAGGGAGTTTAGCTATGTAGAAAATCATATCTATTCAGCCTAGAATTTGGTGAGTAACTCATGTGGACACACCCTTCATCTTCAGAGTACCACCAGAAGCTGTAGTGACCACTACTGAGCTTGTTGCTCTGGCATGACTGCAGAGGGCTTGGCCACTCCAGTTTTTATGTCAGGGACTTACAGCACCCGACTGCTACACCAAATAGTGTTTGGTGATGTAGTAGGTGGGTAGCAGTTTCCTCTACGAGTCAGTACTGATGTGTTGCTCCCCTGGTTTGTTGAGTGGTTGGAAATTGTCATCTGTCACTATGACATCATCTTTCAGACATAAGGATGAAACCTCTGTGGCATTTGCAAGTGAAAGCCCTCACAGGCTCCCTCCATTAGTGGAGGATTGTCTAGCCAGGTTATAAGCTAGTTACTTATATTGTCTCTATAAATTCTCCTCACTTTTCCACATGTTATCCAAAGCTCTCTGCAAAGTGAAATGAGACCATTATAAGCCTGTTGAGCTTGGCATCAACTTGTTTTATTAGTTGGACCTTCCTACGCTGTTGAATGCAGTTTTTCCTTGAGTCATGTTCTAGAAAATGAGATGCATTTAGAATCCTGACGTGGGTGCCAAGTCAAATTATGTGCATTTGTGACTTCAAAATCTGCAGTACACCAGCAGTACGCATAGTAATTTTGAAAACCTACTTTATTTTTTTTCAATTCAGCACTGGCCATAATAGCATGGGGGTTTTTTTGTTTGTTTTGTTTTTCGTACCATTTACTTGAAGTATTTTCACTGCTTCTTTCAGTTTAGTTTATTCTGTAACAGGTAGTTTCCTTTGGCACTTCATTTTTGCTTTTCCTGTGCATTCTTGTTTGAAATCCGAGGAATGCTTTAGTTTATTGTCTTTTTAAAAATCAATATTTGTGTGTAAAAAGAAGAACATATTTTTGCCTTTGCCAGACTGTAAAACAGTGTTTTTATGGAAAAAAATTAAAAATATATCATAAAAATAGTTAAGGGTATTTTGGTTTGGTTTGGGGTTGTGGTGTTAACTTTTGGGTTTCTGATGAGTATCAAATAGCTGTGCTTTATGTGGTTAGTATTTTGATGTTATATGTCTAGCCTTGCATGTTGACTACTACTTCTCATCTATGCCTAACTTGAGAGATGAAGAAGACAGAAAAGGTTTTGTAGCTAGGGCTGCTGCTTGCAGCTGGAACTGCTGGCTGCTAACACCGTCATTCTGTAGGCCGCTTGAGTTTAATTGACTGAGTGAAAAGAAAAAAAAAAATACAGAAATACTGATTATTTGAAGAACTGTTATAAATTCAAGCTTAGTTTTGCATTGCTTTATCACTGGAAAACTCTGGATTATTCAGTTTCTGCTGATCCTGTGAAGAAGCCTATCATTCTTGTGACTGAGAACAAGTCCCACTGTTACTTTAACATTGGAACAAATTGTGGCTACCTCTGGTGCTCTTCAATTAAGTAATTAGTTTAACATGTCCTCTGGTAGAAGCATTTCAGCAGAGGCAGGGAAGTTTGATTAATGCTCACAAAAATCTTAATGTGATCCTACTTGTAGTAGTTTTTCAGATATATAGTGCCTTTTGGTACATTGCTTAATTCTTCTGTGTTAGCAATCCATGTGGTATTTATGGTTGGAGAAGTGATTTTGTTACAAGCCATTTGGGAAACAGAAAATTAAATCTTGATTTTAAGAAATGGATTCCGGTTCAATCAGTCAAATTGCTGTGTAATGGCAGAATAGACAAAATAATTGTTCGTCGGGGTAAATTTGAAGTGATTGGATGTCCAAGTATACTTGTGTTTGTTATGATGCAGAGTTTGATTTTACTTGTTCAGTTTAAAGTAAACGTCAATATCATGAAAGCAGGCACTCCTGAAACTAACAAGTAGTGTTTTTAAGCTAATATCTTGTGTCAGTTTTGTTTTCAGCGTCTCTAAAGAGAAGTAAATACGATTCTTATTTGCAAGCTTTCCTCTGCCTGCTCTCCGTATGTCCTGCCAAACGTGATGTTTGACCACAGTGTATTCAGGCTCCAGTGTTTCTTTATGTTGTTTTGGAAGTGCTTGAATAAGAAACAATGCTTCTGACAAGGATTTTGTGTTCTGGTTTTACATGTACTTGTTTCGATGAAAGGGCTTGGAACTGCCGAAGTATCAGCTTAGGACTCTTCTTGTTTAGTTTGAAGAAAAAGAGGGCACAGTACTAAGTTCAGATTAAAAATAAAAATTACTTCTCTTGCCTGGGAGAGTCTAAAGAAATCTTTGATTTGTCATGATGTAGAATATTGACAGCAACAGCACAAAACCATGGCACCTCTAAAGTTGACTATTGCAGGTCATTATGAAAACTTTGCAACCTGGAAAATGGTACGTTCACTGCTTTTACTCTAGCAGTATGCCAGTTCATCTTCTGAAAATACGAAATATGAAAATATGGAGTTTTCAGTATGTCTCCTATGTCACAATAACTAAATTTCATTCTCCTGTTTAATGTGAAATATCTTTTCATTTACTGTACTGAAGCTGTTTCTTCAAGATCAGCACTGATATGGAGTCCCGCTGTTAAATTGTAGGCAAGGGGTCAAAAGCAGGTTAACAGGTCGTGCAGCTTGTTGCTGGTGTGATTTTACCTGGGTCTGATGACTTAATCTTTCTTAACAGGTCATGAAGAGTTTGCTAAATTAAGTTAATTACAACAGAGAAGGGGCACATTATAAATCAAGGACAAACTATTCAAGACAGCAGTGGTATTTGAAATAAGAAACATAAACACTCAATAAATTTTCGATTTTAGATGTTAACAATTAGGCAAATAATAGACTGTTTTACTAACAGCAAGTTACAGTTACTGCTTCTGTAGTTTCGTTACCACTCCAGCCCCAAATGCAAAACTTTTAAAATGAAGGTATATTAGAAATGATTGAGAGTTTTGTTTGACTGAAGACCAGCATAGTCAATAAATCCACTGTTCTTGATGCGACTGATGAGTGATGGGAGCCATCACTACAGTTGGAATACTCCTTTTGAAGTTAGCATGGGGTAATCAGCAGCTCCTCCCCTTCTTAGCTTTCCTTTCCCAAACTTGGCTGCACATATCTCAGAGACTCGAAATCCATAACACTGGAAAATAGTATCTAAAAAGCTGTATTTTTCATTGTTATCAAGTCAGAGTTTATTTCAGATGCTCTCTGAAATTGCTGTTGTAGCAGTAGGTTACAGTCAAACATGAGGGAATCACTTCACTTACTTTGAACCAAAAAAAGTAATTATAGCATGACTGCATTGATCTGTAGTAGATTTTTCTTGGTCTCACTGCAACTAGAATAGAAAATAGATTATATTTGTAATTTAAATAGTAGCAAGACTTGGACTTGATACTTAAGCTAATCTGTTTTCACTCACATCAAAAAATAAGTCAAATAAAATTCATGTTAAAGCTCACAGAGCAAACACAACAACAGGAAGATCTCTGTCATTAGAGAAATATTAATTTTCAAAGTGGACTGTTTGTTAGTACTCAGTATTAACTTCGGAGCAAGTGATTGAAATTAAGGTTTCTGTTATTTTTTCATTGATTACTGGAGGAAGGATGATATAACTTTTGTAGTAGTAAAAGTGATGAGATTTAGTGCAACATTAAAGAGGCTGTTCTTTTAACTTTGTAGTAAATACAGTTAATAATTTTTAGCGCTTTTTCTGTCATACTTAATGCTTAGAACCTTTACTTGCACAGAATATTTTCTTATAAGTGAAGAATATATATTTATTTGCTTATTTTTTTAGTTTGCAGGTCGCAGTAAGAAAGAAACTAAATACTCCCTGAAAGCAGTGGAAGACATGTTGGAGACCCTGCAAATCACTCAGTCTTAGGTTGGCACAAAGAGATCCAATATTAAATTTTCAGATTCTTTGATCAAACTTTAATAACTTATGGGTTATGTTACTCCAGTGCTGTTAAAAATTAATTTTCTATTGATTTATGTGGCTGTCTAAAATTACATTTTCTGGGAATTAAAATGCCTATTTATTGCTGCTATCTGAAATGTGATGAATACCCACTGAAATGAGTAACTTGTCAAAGCAGATGACATAAAGAAATGTAATGAGTTGCACAACAGTCCCTTTAGGTTTTGTATGTACAGTACCTGCTTTTAAGCCATAATTTGTAGAAATAAACTTGTTAAATGGCTAAAAGGAATTACAGTGATTTATTGGACTTGTCAATGGAAGCTACAAATTTACATATGGAGATTAATAACATATGTTAGAAAATTTTATCTTACTTGAATATTTAAGAGTTAAAGCATGCTATGGATGTATACTTTGTTAACTATTTACTATACAAGAAGAGATTATTTTGCACTAATAGATTTTATTAGAGGAAAACATTAATGATTTTATGAATTGATTGATATCTGGTATTGTAGAAATGGAGAAAACTGTTTTGTATACTTTTCTTCAGAGTGTCTCCTATATTGGCTTACAGCCAAAGACATTTGTCTCTGTGGCTTTCTGGGCAAGTGCTTCCATGTCTACTGAGTTCTCCAATCAGTATATACATGTGCTTTTTTTTTTCTTTTTTTCTTTCTTTCTTTCTTTTTAACTCCTTCTTTGTGTCCTTTGTTGTACATATGTTCCACATCATGAATTTAAAAACCATCTGAATACAGGGAATGCTTGCTGGTCTGTTCTGATTTTGGACCTACGGTACTGCTGTAAGCTATGGCATGGGAGTTTCTCCACAGTAAACAGGTTTTCCTGCACTGTAAGGATGAGACAGTTTGTTCTACTGCTTTGTACTTAACTGAAAAGAATGCAAGTATTTTTACAGCCATAAGCATGAAAGATCTAATGCACTGTAAATGTGTGTTGTATTTGTCTTTTGGGATCTTGACTCTTTACTCAGGTGACTAACCAGCCACCTTAATCCATAGATTTTGCAATTCTGGTAATTTTGACTTGTGCTCCCGCTGTCAACACAGCTACCATTCATTTATCACAGCTTCAGTCAGGTTACATAACAGTAATGTGCAGGCCTGGCAGATTCTAATAAAAATAATTACAGTGTAATTTTCCTGATTGTTGCTAGCACCCAGCTGATCAGATCTCCAAGTTTAAACTGCCTTATCTATATAGGTGTGTAGGTTAAAGTCTGTGCATTGAAATGTCCATTTTATGGCCTTGGGATTGGAGTAATAAAGCTGAGCTCTTGCTTAAAAACAGAGCATGAACAAAAACTTGAAAATGGTGGTTGTATGACTTTGTGCCTTTAGGAAACATAAGATCTCATTCTTAGTATCTATAAAATAGATAAGCAGTGAATAATGATGGTGTGACAGGATGGGTGCTGTGCCCTGAGAGTAAATTGTGTCTATAATCTTACATTAACTTGTTTCAGTCCTTAGGAATTACAAAAATGCTGTATTATTATTAAATTACCTAGTTTTAACAAGCAGAAAAGGTACAGATCCTTTTGTAATGTTATTTTCAGGTCAGTTATTGAATTAATGTTTGCAGATAGATTACGTATATTTCAGGCGGAAAACCAAGTGAATCTCATACGTGAGCCTACTTTAAGTTTCAGATTTCTACTCTTTTACTGTATGAGTGTGCCATCTAGAGTTTTAAATCCTCAGTAGTTTTTCTTTTACCTACATCTCCAATAATTTCATTGTATTCTAAAATGAAAAATGATGGGAAGCTGTACTGTAGAATTCACTTAGTCTGAGCAGTTCAGTAACCAGAGTTTATTCAGTGTAGTTGGTACTTAGCCTCATATTGTATTCCCTTCCTAAATGTAAATCTATCTGTGGTTTTTACTGAAAGTGTTACAGTAGATGCTGTAGCATAGAGAAGCTTAAGTTGATCTTTTGAGTTTGAAGCACAGTAGAAGATCATATTGTAAAGCTTCACGTTGAGAGTTCTCAGACTGATCTGTATAAAGTGATTAATGCTATCAAAGTATTTCACTGTGTGGAATTTATAATGATGAACAGCTCACATATATTTGTCACTTGTGCAATGAGTTTGAGTTATGCAGCTGAGGTTTATGAGACTAACTCCAAGGTACTGAAAAAGGAAAAAAAAAAAAATAAAAAAAAAAAAAGGCAATGCTGAATTATTGTGTGTCAGGAAACTGGTTCTGGAAAGTGTTGCATCTAATGCTTTGTTCTGAGGCAACTTATAACAAGGAATTTAAATGCAAGTCTTAGACATTCTGTAAAGATGTTTCAGAGGTTTGTTGGCAAATGTTATCTTGTTGACCACTTCAAAACTTCTAGCCTTGATTACTGCTAAGGATCTTTCTCATGCTCTCTGATTTGTGCTTATGTTTTGGAACAACTCTTACGTAGTAGCGTTTACAAATTATCCTAGCAAATACTCATGGTGTATTTATATTTACTTCAAAAATAAATTACTCCTATAAAAAAAATGCATGAGCAGCCTTTCATGCATCTATTGAGTTGCAGCAATGGAAATACAGTTTTGTTTCTGTATTTAAATGAAAAGCATCTGACTACACTTGTTCACAGAGGAAAGAACTGTGTGAAATGCCCTGCACTTTCAGCAAGTAAGGGGTACAGAAATGAAACTGATAGAATGTGATCTTTATAGAATTCAGTTTCCAGTCCAACTCAGTGATTTTGTAATTGGTCGTTGGTGCTGTCTTGTGTTAAAGAATGTCTCCAAAGAATGGGTTACTTAGTTAACAAATGAATTTGATTATATTCCCTATTGTGCTCTGACAGCAACAAATGCTACATAAAAATATTATCAAGTATGCCGTCTCCTCTTTCCAGAATAAAAGGCTGTGCATTGTTCCAGTTAACAGAAAAACACTGAGGCCTTTGCAATTATCAGTATGTAGCAATTATTTGAATCTTTGTATTGCACATCCATACTTTAATAGTAGGCTTGATGTGGGGGGCGAAGTCATACCTGATGAAGGATTTGGTTCAGCTAGCAAATTCTGGTTCAGAAATTCGTAATACAAATTTCCACTGCCTTTTTAAAAATCTTTTTGTCTAAATGCTATACAGTTCATATTCTCTAGTTGAAAAAGTACTTCTTCAGAACATATCCCTAAATCTCGGAGATTTGGAGCCCAGAATATCTTGCAGTTACTATTGGAAACTGTTATTAGTCAACGGAGAACTTCCTCTTGGCAGCGTTGTATTTGTGATGGCATCCATGTTTGCTAGTCACTGCATTTACAGTGGAACTTGTGTTTCAGCCAGCTTTAGAAGGGAGGGGGAAAGGAAAGCAAATTAAACTTGACTTACTGGCATGAAATTGTTAGCTTCTTGTTACTTGCAGCCTCATCTTCCAAGAACACCAACTGTAGCTGTAGTCAGGTTTGCAATAATAATCCTTCTTGTAACTCAAGAGCTTCCATATATTTAGCTGTAAAACCAACACTCCATTAAAATCTAAAATATACCAATTTCAGTTAAACAGTGTTGTGCAATGTGCACTTATACTGGAACTCAGAGACAGAGCAGAACAACTCTCCCACCCTCACTCATGTTGGTGTTGGAGTAGGGGAGCATCAGAATAGTTGTTTAATGTTGGGACCTTTTTCCTCTAGGAAAGTAATACTGCTCTAAAGAGCGTTTCAAGACATAACATTACTCACATTGCTGACTGCTTGAACAGAACTTTAGGACTAACTATTATTTAATTACAGATATTTGAGTCTTTGTGGAGAATAAAGTACTTGATATTAGTCTTATCTGGAATGAGACTGGACCCAGAGGGACCTGTATCTTCTTAATAGGCACTAGCTGGAAGTTAGATTTAACCCAGGTGCTTGTTTTCTGAAATGGACAGTAATCTACCTGCCTCTTCACAAACAAACAAAAAACCTCAAGAACACACCAAAAAAACACCCACATCTGGTAAAGAGTTGTTTTTCAGGTGCTGTATATGAAATGGAAGATCTTTATCAGTAAATTTAATAGGTTATTTTTATATAATTTGTTCTGTGATTGGGAAGCCCTCCTTTCAATACAAAGCAGTGACAACCTTTGAATGCTGTCCTGAAATGCGGAAGGTCTAGAGAGCAGTGCAAAGACCTGTTCAGCCTATATGTCATACTAGAACTCTGTGGCAGGTCTGAAATGAAATGCCATTAGTCTGCATTTAGGATCATGCAGGTTAGTGTTCCTGGTGTGCAGGCACTGTGCCAGCTGAAAAGAGCTGAATAAGACCAGACCAGTACAGCCCAGAGTCTGCAGGGTGGGTGGCCAAAGCCCCAGCTCCTGATTCTCCACCCAGCCTTTAGCAGGCTTGCACATCACCATCAATCTGCCTGCAGGATTCTGCCCTTCTAGAGACTCTCATCGGCATTTTACTTCTATCCTACTCTGCTTGTTAGGATTCTTGCAGATGATTTATGCTGATGTGCAACCCTACCATTTTCTCTGGAAGGTGTGAGGGTAGAGGTGAATCATTTTGCTGAATAGATCCTGGGTTTCCAAAGCTTTTGTACTTTCTTAACTTCAGTGCACTGAGTTATTAGTACACACCTAAGGGTCAGAACAGAACCATTTACCTTGGACTGAAAGGACATCAAGCAACAAAGACCTGTTCTGTTAAACATCTGCAGTCTGCTTAGGTTGTTATGGATGCTTGATAAAGAATGTCAGTGGATTTTATCATGCTGAACCATGTGCAGTTCTATAGCAAGATCTGTTATCTGCGATGTCTGTAATTTAGTTTTTGCGATCGCTGGACTGTCTTCTGTGTGTGAGAGCATGGAGTGAAAACTTAGTGAAAACATTTCCAGATGGGAAGCCCTTTGTCCAAGGTCAGAGGGATGGATAGAGGGGCACCTTTTCAGTTTGCATGAGTCAGCATAGGTGCAGTAGTTCTTTCCTGTAAAAGTTCACAAACATGCTACATTTGTGTGCGGCGTAAATAATGGAAGATATAAGACTATTTAAAAAATAATAAAAATCCTGAAAAAAAAAAAAATCATCGTTCTCATCTTACTTTAGCTGTTTTCAGTGTGACCTTGTTGATGTTAGGATTTGTCATGCCGTTTGGCTGGCACATAGGCATCTGCCTCAGGGCTGCCAGTGCAGAAAGACACGTTTAGAGTGACTGCTCCCTGGGGAAAAGTTATTGATGGGCTTCCACCATTGCAGGTCATGACCTACTTGCATTGGCAGTAGAAGCACTGCTTGCCCCACAGTCAGTACTTGCTTAAGTAAGATTCCTCTTAGGATTAAGACCCAGTTTTCCCTAAAGAATGAAGGATCTTTTCCTCTGATGTAAATGGCTGTTTTCTGTAGCAGGATTTTAGCTTTTGGACATGGTGTTTGGAAGTGAAACTTTAAACCAGGCAGATGTAGTCCTCCAGGGAAGAGGCTGCAAAAATCAGCACTGAAGCAATTTCAGAAAAGTGAGCAGCAAGTAAAATTAACCATTACTCATGTTTATTTAGGTAATTGAGCTTGACACAGTGGTGTGTCTGACAAGTTGGTTTGTGTTTCTTATTCCATTAAATACAGATATGACACTCAAAGCTGTCATTGGCCAGCTGAGACAGATTGTTTCAGTTTGGACTTTGGAAATCAGTAAATGTGAATAGATTGCCATGTGGGCAGCAGCACAACCAGAACACTGTCTCTTTCCCTGGACAGCTGTTGGAGTATGTTTTGTTTCTTAGAATCAAGAATGAAAAACATGAAAAAAATATTAATGTGTCTATTGACAGTCAGTAAATGCTGTGTCCTTTTTACTCATTTACGTTTTCTTCATTGACCGATTATGGATTGTTTGGGTGTTATTTACTGGCATGCTTTATTGTAAGCTGGCAATGTTGAGAGGGAGAATTGAAATATCTGAAAATAATGTAAAAACTTGGACTTGCTGACTGAAATTGAGATGAATTGTTTGTAAAATGAACACAGAATTTCTGTTTTGAGCTTACTAAGAACATTCAGTGAATTGTAACAATGTTCTAATTGTAGTCAGGCCAAGCTTTTTGATCAAAACTTCCCAGAAATGTGATGTCTGTATGGAGCCAAAAATTCTAATAAGCTTTTAAGTAAACTTTGATTTAGTTAAGTGTAGGCCCCACCCAGCCTAAGGAAGAAGCTCTTGTTAATATGGATATTTTACTCTTCTTGGGAAGCTCCCGTATTCAAGTAATACTGAGCCTGATTGGTCATATGAAAGAAATGAGTGCACCTAATATCAGAGTAGTTTCAAGGAACATCAAGGTTTTTCCAAATGCAGACCATCTTCTTAGTAAAGCAGTGATGTAGATGTGGTCATTTGAGAACAAATTTTAGGGAGGAAATTGATGGATGATGCCATCACTTTGTAAAGGAATTGGATGAAGAAGTCTGCCGAGAGATTTATGTGTTTTTCCTCAGGCCCCTTTTTGTAAAGTCTGCTGGAGGCAAAACCCTCTGCAGAGAAGGTTCATTTAGATTGGCTGCATTTCAGCTATTTAACTACTTAACAGAAAGTGAATTTTGACAAGTGCCAGTCCAACAGACTGATGAGCAGCTGATAGTGCAGAATCGGGATCCTGTTTGGGTTCCAGACTGAGAGCACCTGGACCATCTGTAGCTGGGTGGTGGGGCTTGCCACACAGCTCTAACATCTGCTTTTAGGACATGAGCAACCTTTTATATGTCCTTTCAGTGCCTGCTTCTGCTTGTGCTGTACAACCTTCTGAATGCCTTTATAACATGAACAGTGCTTCAAATACATATATATTTATATACATAGTGATTTGCCAGTTCAGAAGGGATCAATAATATGATTTATTCACATCAGCTCTAGCCAATGTACATAGAAACGTGTTTATTTATTTATTTATTTATTTATTTATTTATTTATTTTTGTGAGCTCAGAGGCCCTATTTCTCAGCTTTTAGACAACAAAGTAATGGATTGAATTCTCAAAGTCATCAGCTTCCATTTGGCTTCTCTGGTATATTTTTTATTCCAAATTGTTTTGAGAATCAGACCACATATTTAAGTGCTTAAGTGCTTAGTCATGGATTTGATTCTTAAATTTAGGCACCAGCTTTTTTGTTTTGTTTTGTTTTGTTTTTCTCCTAATATTTTGTTTGCCAGACTCTTAAATGGAAGCAGAATGGATAGTTTTCTAAGAGTCCCTGGCTGTGTATTTTTAAGCTATTGAAAAATACCTTTTTTGTATATGGGCATATGCATCTATACATTGAATCATAGGAAGAAAGTGGCGGATGTGATAGGTGATTGATACAGTAAGAACAACACTTGGACCAAATTAATGCAAGGATAGTTGTGAAGACTGGATTGATAGATTTTAATGAGGTAAAAATTCTGCTTGAAATACAGAAGGAACAAAGTTTGTGCTGTGACAGGTTCTGGAGCCACGTTGTCATGCTCCTTCCATTGCTGCAGCCTCTTTCCTGCTATCTCCCACTGGTGACATCTTTTGCTGTGTTTTTGTGGGGCAGGGTTTCTGTTATTATGCTGTGACCATCCATGACAGACCCAGGAACTGAGAGATGACATCTAGCCACTCCAGGGTAATTGTTTTCCCTGTTGTTTTGTTTCCATTTCAAGGGTGGGTGAGGACTCGGGGCGTATTCTTTGGCAGTGAACAAAAAAATATCAGAAGGTTGCCAGATGTTGGCTATCTTCACCTATTTCTGATCGTTTCAAGTAAATGGAACAAAGGGAACAAAGACATTGGGAGGATGCCTGTCTGCTGTCCGATCCCAAGTGGTCTGCAGAAGGTACTGGAGCTGACTCGTCAGTCCTACCACAGGGCTGGAATGGAGAGGATATCATCTCACTTTGACCTCCCTGAATAAGGAAGACTATTTAAATGATAGTATCAAGGGCTGGCCAGAATGCAGGAATTTTGTTTTACAACAAAACTGAGGTCTGACTTTTGTTTTTATTTGACGTCAGAATAAAAAAAGACAGAAGCATTTTCACTGCAAAAAGAGCCATACC
This sequence comes from Excalfactoria chinensis, assembly GCF_039878825.1. Lineage (NCBI taxonomy): Eukaryota > Metazoa > Chordata > Aves > Galliformes > Phasianidae > Excalfactoria > Excalfactoria chinensis. The sequence goes on along the minus strand of NC_092826.1, from coordinate 16,952,411 downwards.
CACAAGATTGAAATCTACGCAGGACTACCAGTAACCTAATGGCTGAGTCATTTCCCTGGGCTGTAGAGGATGGAGATTTACTTTTAGTTGTTCACCTGATTAAGAGAATCTTTGAACTTCAATTTCTCTTATTCCCGGCAAGAGACCATCATGTTGCTGAGTCAGTCTCTGTCCCGCTGGTGGTTGGAAAAATGGAAGAACTCAATAGGAGAGATGGGTTTTTGATAGTTGTGTTTCTCTCTTGCTAGAATTTTCAAAAATAAACTTCACTTTGAGAAAACTTCAGTGAAACAAATGTTTTTTTGTGAAAAGCATCTGGCTTTTATGAGTTCTAATGGCAGCACTATTAAATTGTGATCTTTCGTGACCAGAATGTGGACTTTACCATGTCTTTAATTTACAGTGGCTCCGTGGTATTAAAAACAGAAATGTAATTTACATCTTTTTCAGCTAACAAACCTGGAACTATACAGAGGAAGAAAAAGTGAGAATATATTGTCTGTACTTGAACCCTTTCTTTGCTTGGTAATGCACTTGGTGTGGTATGGATGTAAATGGGTCTGCTGGGCTTTGAGGCAGCTCCAGACAGCAGGGAGAGTTGGAGGCTGCCAGGGATAGAAATTTTTATGGAGCTCTGCTGGTGTCTGAAAAGGCAAAGGTGGTCTGTTTTATCCTGAAAAGCCTGGATGCCTATTCTGTGCACAGTTTTCTGTTCCTCCAGTAGCTAGGGATCAGTTTTGTGTGTGGATCTGGGCAGTTCTGGTTCCTATATGCTTTTTTGCTCATTTTAGCTCACTATAAGTGCAGCTCCCAGCTAATGGTCCTGGCCATCATCTTCTCCCTCTCAGTCTTAAAGGTCAAGTGATGGAGGAAACAGCTCTAAGTGAAAATATGAGAGATACCATGAGAGGTACTAGTACCAGGTACTAGGTGAAAAAAAAAAAAACTTCCTTGTTGTCTCTTCAGAGCTTGGATAGTGGCTTTTATCCACTGATAAAAGAGTTGGGTTCTCTTAACTGCTCACTGCCGGTGGGTTTTGTTTTTTATATATAACTTTAGCCAGTTTGAGATGATCTGTTTCCTTATTACGCCCATCTTTCTGTAAAAGACAGCTGTAAATGCTGTTCTAGGAAATTGACTTTCCACCTGAGTCATTCAACCTGTGAGGTTATCAAAATCTTTCTCACAAATTCCAAGTGCAGAAGAAAAGGGGTAAGGTTGCTGGAAATGGTCTTTGATGAACCATTCTCCCCCTTGCAGAGTGGCAGAGGAGTCAGTAAACCTGTTAAGATGAGAGAAATCTCACAAATATGAGGGAGGCGGTACTGTTTGTGAGGCCCACTGCTTTATGAGATAAGTTGTTGACTTGGCTCTGCAACTGAAAGCAATTTGGTAACTTAGGCTTTTCTGCTTCAGGTTTCTCAGCTGTAGAATAGGATCAATGGAATCCGTTGTACGCAAGATGACATTGCTTGTGGGTGTTACCATGAAATTAATACAGTTCTTATCAGTTTTGTCCTGCTTAACATCATAAATATTGTATTACTTGTTGGCTGACCAACCAGTTTCATCTCTGGGAATGAAGTAATTTCTGTGTACAGCCACTTCTCACGGGTAACAATAAATGACTGTCAAGTGGGTCACCAAAGTCAGTATTTACTGTGACAGGAAAAGTGTAGGGTAACCTCAGCAGAATTCATGTGCAGTTTATACAGACTCCAGGTGTTTTAGACATTTATTCTAGGCATTTGTTTTTGTAAAAATAAATAAATAAATAATCTTAATATTTCAGGTGGTTGCTAATTTATTTTTTTTGCTCAAACTGAACTTTGTTATGAAGAGATGGTAGATGTAAATTAGCACGTCTTGCTAACCTCAAACTTTCATTAATTATTCGTGGATTATTTTCTATGCATGTCAAGAGCTCTTGACTCCGTAGTCTTAATTGAGTTTATAAAGGTTAGTCTGCCGTCTAGATCAACAAAAGAAATGCCATTGAAATATGTTTTATGCAGCATTCTGTAGATGTTTGACTGCAGAACGGTAGAACAAGGAGAAAGAAGAAGTGTTCCTGAGTATTAGAGGGCTCACAGCTAATCTTGAGATGGATTATTCTGTACATTGGGAGTCAGACCCTGCTCTGATTAAACACAGCAGAAGTTTTTATTTTGATCTAGCTGTGAGCTTGGTGTTGGGACTTCAGGGCAGTGACTGCATTCCCTTAAAACACTAATTTGTATTTTATCAATCCATTTCAGGCCATTTTCAATCATAACAATAGTTTTCTGTGTGTTTGTAGTTCGGTGTCAGCAAATAGCTTGCAATGAATAAGACACAGAACAGTTCACATCTTCAAAGAAACTGATTTAAAATTTTCTCTTATTTTTAAACTATTTTTTCCATCTCAAGTCTGGAAAATCAGCAGCTGATTTATTTATTTTTTAATTATTATTATTAACATTAGGCAATTCTGGCCTGTTTATGTGTGCTGGAATTTGCCAAAATTAGGAACGCAATATTCCATCTTTAGCAAGCCTATAGAGCAATAAATAACGACACACGACTGTATGTGAGTGTTGTTAGTTTAATTTTTTTTGTGTGCGGTGTTCATAAAATGCAACAATCCTCCAACCCAAGTTCTGCAATATTAGGCAGCAAGTTGTACTCTGAACTAAACCAGATGCTGATCACTTCTGTTCCTATTATCGACTTGGGGCAGAGATGGTAACCAGACCTTACTCACAATGTTAACATTTGGAACAGATTAACAGCAGTTAGGCTGAAATGAGAAACCTCCACTTTAGTGAGAAGGTTCAAAACATGTAATGCTGTAAAAATCAGGACGCCTGTATTATGTTAGATAGGAATAAAGAAGTTAACTGTAGGCCACACTTTCCTCTCGCAGGATGTGTTGTTTCCAGTTCACGAGTGGCTCTTTTAAAGGACATGTTTATGGAGCATAATGAGGTTTAAGTCCTGATAAACCATCTACTCGATGAGGTATAGTATATCAGAACTCTCTGTGTTCATTCATTGTGAGGTAGCCTTCCCTGGATCTGAGCTTGGAGGAGTTTTCTGCCTTGGGGATGAATTCCCCATGAACTTCTGAAGATCTGAGACCAAGAAGCTTTTGAATGGCAGGTTTTTTCCTCCTTCAGAAGTGAAACCAGTGAAACGTGCCTCAGAGGTGCCCAGGAGAGCACATGGAGTGTGTATAGCCTGTACACTGCATGTCGGGCTGGAGATGTCTCTGCCTGCTTGTGGGATCTCAGAGGATGCACTGGAAACTGGAAGAGTTCAACCTAAATGTGACAGAGTTTTATTCCTTTTAGTCTAAGAATGAGCTGAGCCTTGTCATCTGCTTGTCATGTCTGTGGCTGGACTTGATGATCTTCAAGGTCTTTTCCAACCTAGGTAATTCTATGATTCTATGATTCTACTTGTCAAGCTTGAGCAGTTATGGCTGCAACCATATACTTCTGCAAAAGTCATTCAAAGATATTGCTGGTTTCTCACTGTGTCTATTACCTGCTGGCTTTTTTTTCCATGTAGTTGGTGAGAGAGCATAGTAGTCAGGTTTGCATAGAGTAGTTGCTTTTTTCAACCCATATGGAAGGCTTCTATTTAGTTGTAGTTTTATTAGTGACTGTATATGTGAATGTTTAGAGAGGTGAAGCTAGGAAAGTCATTGTCCTGGTTATCTGTCCAGATTGTTCATGTAGTAGTCAACCCAGGAAAGTAGCCAAGGAAATCAACCACTCCAACTCTGCCAAGGAAATCCAGACCACTTTGTTTGAAGACCTCCAAGGAGGAGATCCCACTGCGATATGCCACATTCATAGATGGAGGTCATCGTGGCATTACTGAGCTCACCAATGTAAGCTAAATGGGTTATTAAACCAGTGTAATTACACTGGGTAAACTACTGTATGAATTTCCATTCTGTCTACGTTGACTTGAAACCACTGCATGGGTAACTGCAGCTGCAATACAATTTGTTGGCCAGAAGGGGCAGAAACGGGTTGCAACAGCAGGAAGTTAGCCAGGAGAGATGCCAAGACTTGCAAACATTTACTCTATGCAGGCTGGTTAGAGGTATGATCTAAAACACACATGAACAAAAGATGAGGAGATCCTAAAAGAATTGAAGAACTGCCGGTTGGTAATGCTGCATTGTATGTGTCAGGTATATGCTGATGGATGCTTTGACCCACACCAAGAGCACAGGTTTTCTCCCTAGCATTTGTTCACAAAAATGAGTTGCTTATATCTGAGCATGGGCTTGCTTGTGCTCACCCAGTATGATTGTGAAGGAAGTTTCAGGGTGTCAAGAAAGAGTTCTTCACCAGAGGATGATCAGTCACTGGAAGAGGCTCCCCAGGGCAAGTGGTCACAGCCCCAAGCTGCCAGAGTTTGAGAAGCATCTGGACAAAGCTCTGAGATTTATGGTCTGATTTTTGGGTGGTCTTGTGTGGAGCCAGAAGTTGGACTTGATGATCCTTATAGGACCCTTCCAACATGGGATATTCAATTAAATTTAGGTTTGTGACTGGATTTGGGCATGCCTTGGAAGTGTCCTATGGAAACAGGTTGTGCATTTTGCTCTCCAGTAGCCTTCTGCACCAGGAGGGTCTTCTCTGTATCTTACCATTACCTCAGTTCCTTATTGTAGTTGTGCATTTGTAAGCTGTTGAGTGAATGCTTTTATAGGTGATGTGGTTTTATGTCATTTTTATTCCTTTCAGATTTTATTATAGAAAGCACGTTTGCCTTTTTCTTGACCTTCTAAATATTTAGGCGTTATGAAAATTGATCAATCTTTTCTGGAATTACAGGTCAGTGTAAAGCCATCCCTGGCTGTGGTATTACTTAGGAGCTGGTCTGTATTTCAGGCTGTAGCTGGATCTTTTCCATGCTCCTTGTGTCTCAGATCAGGAAGAATGTTTTCAGATGGGAAAGAAAAGCTGTGAATACTTTGCTTGGAATAGTATTTTCCATGTAGAAGTGAAAAAGAAGTGAAAGTAATAAGCTGTTAGTATTTTAAAGCCTGACCTTCTAAAAGATGGTGTACAGAGGGAGGGGTGAATGTTTCTCCCTTAGGCAGGATCCTATCACTGAGAAGGCTTAGAGAGGAACAACCTAAAGCACTGTCTTAGTTTCAGCTGGGATGGAATTGTTCTCTTCAGGGTGTCCAGTATGATGCTATGATTTGCTTCTAGGAGAAAAACAATGTTGATAACACATCAATAATTATAGTTGCTGCTAAGCAGTGTTGTGCAGAGCCAGGTCCTTTTGCAGCAAAGCACCCAAGGAGCTGGGAGGGAACAGAATTAGGACAGCTGACTTAAACTGGCCAAAGTGATATTCTATAAAATATGACATCATGTAGAAGGAGTTTTGAAGGGGATAGGAGTGCATCTCACTCTCTTCTACTGCTCACAGCTAACTGGACATTGGTCAGGGTGGTGAGCAATTGCTTGTGCATCACTTGGTATACACACTCTCCCTATGTCTATATATATATATTTAATATGTATATATACAGTCATAGCTATTTTCCTATTCATAAATAGCTTTATTTCAGTGTTCTACTTTTTTATTGTGTTGTTTTTTTTTTCCTTTTTTTTTTTTTTTTTCCAATTCTTTCCCTCATCCCACTGGGAAGGGATGGACTGAGCAAACAACTGAGTGGCACTGAGCCACCTACTGGGTTAAGCCACAGCAGGCACCGACACTGTGGAGCCATGCAAGTGGTTGCTTTGAGGCAGTTTGCATGGCTGTCTGAGCTTGAAGAAGATTTTGATTTGAGACCAAATGTAGGTTATCATGAGGTAGTGTGCAGTACAAGGTAGTGATGCAGGAGCATCGTTTTAAGTAATGTGCTGCTCAGCGTGTGCTGCACACTGCTCTGTGACTGAATTGTAGGTATCTCCTACTCTACAGTGGCTGTAATGGTTTCATAAAGCAGATTATATCAAGAAAGCAAGGCAGAGTTTTTAAAAGAAAACCCAAAGTGACCCTGTGTCACTCAGAACTTTGGTCTCCTACCTTCTCAGTCCCTCACTCCCTCACTATTACTTCACATTTTCCATCTTTTGGACACACAAGAGATACAAAGTGGTGCCAGACCTGTTTCTAAGTCTCATTTCTTGGTAGTGAAACACTTGCTCATCTTTTAGCCTGAGCAACTGGAAAGATATGCTCAGCGATGGAGTATTTCCATAGGCATTTTTTTGTTCTGAAGACAAATCACGCTATTCCTGGCTCTTGTATTTTAATTTACTTTTATTTCTGGCTCCTGCATTTAATCTTCCTTAACATAAAGCACTGCTGGTACAACCAATCTGCCATACTATACTTAGTGACTGAGTTTCAATGTGGAGTTGACGTGATGTGAACCAAGTCACAGGTTGCAATAGGTCTAGATTTAAAACCAGCCAAAATGTAACTGTGGGATAAAAATCAGTGATGTTTACAACCTAGGAACTGTGTTTCAAACTTGAGAAGGAAAATGGTTTGGCTTATTTTTTTTGTTTTATTTACTGCCTTAATGGCTTCACATGCTGTTGAATATATATTCATATATGTAAATATATATATTTCTGAAGTGTTGCTTGCAGGTACTTTGTCCTAGAGTATCTGTACAAGTTGTAGGTTATGGCTGAACATGAAGTGCCATACCTGCACCTTCCTGTGCTTTGTTCACTCATCATGGCCATGAAGTGACTGAAACACTGAAGCTCAGCAGAGTGAGAACTCCCCCTTAGCTACCTCTATTGGTTTTTTAGTGATTTCAGATTGGCCAGGTACAGACAAGGAAAATTTGGTTTGAATTTCATTAATGGGCATCTCAACTGTCTCTATCTTAAAAACAAAAAAGGCAAAGCCACAGCCTACCACATGGCGGCTGTGCTCTGAGGTTTCCACATGAGTATTTGCTGAATGGAAGTTAGTGTGGAAGGCCGAGGCTGAGGCCATCCCATACTACTACGATACCATTACCTGTACTGTGATTCTCAAGAATGACTGACATCCTTGAGGAATGATTAAACTGACCATGCATCAACTTGAAATGCTCCAAATGAATAGCTTCTTTTTAAGGCAAAGCTGTGGTTTTAATGATGTGATTCAATTCTATTTGTTTATGACCATTTCTTTATGACCATAATCTTTTTCCTCACAAGATCTTTTCCTCACCAGAAATTTGAAGTTAAAAATTATTGGCTTTTTTTGAAATCATAAGCACATCATTTGTTGTGGGATTTTGTTTTAATGTTTGTTTTTAATGAAAATTTGAGAATTTCTGTATATCCAGTTCTGGCTAGTGCTCAAATATACTAATTCTTCATTTTTTTCTCAGCCTTGTTCCAAATACAGAAACCTTTTCAGGGATGGTCCTTCGTCCAGATGAGATGCCTTCATCACTCCATTGCAGTGAAGCAGAGGCACTGCATCCCCAAGGATCCCCATGGCTGTGTATTGTGATACTTGCATTCTGTTTAAGGCAGCTTGCAACAGGCAGCTGTAACTAACATTTGGTGGGGGGAGAAAACAAGTAAATGAGTAATTGTGGCACAGGATCTGACCAGAAATGGATGAAGATAAACTTAGCCTTCTGCTGCCTTCCTTCCACCTTGACAGATGACCTTGCTGAGGGGACAGCAGGAGGCTGCCACCAGTCCTCAGTGCACTGCTCTGCCCCTTGCTTTTCCCTGCTTACTGGAGGAGAGATGGGAAGGTGATGGTATGGATCCACAGAAGAAAGAAATTGCGTGTTTAAACACAGGTGTGGAGAAAAGTACAGGGCTGATTTATAGGAGAAGTTGCATACACACTATAAAAATCTTATTTGAAAGCTTTCAGGGGGAAAAATGAAAATAGAAGTGTTCACATTCAGCAGTGATTAGACTGATGCGGATCAGCACTTCAAACCCCCATGCCAGTTTCTGAGATCATCACTGTATCGTCTGTCATAATCTTCCTGGTGCTGGCCCTGAATCTGAGAGCTGTTCTGGTTTTTTTGTGTGTTTTTTTCCCCCCCAATTTGTTAAACATGAAAGAGAGGCAGGAGGAACGCTAGTCAAAGATGAAGGTTTTACGAGTATTTCTCATTCACTCAATGTAAAACAAATTCTTTACAGCATAACTGGAATGTCTTTGCATATATTGCAGGATGGCTGTGCCTAGCTCTGAGAGCAGAGCGGTGCCTTCCCAAATCACACACAGTCAGCTTGCAGCCAGCTTTACAAGCAGCCCTCACTCAGAGATGTGTGTCATTGCTGTTTTTTACAGCTGTCAAGACACACTTCTAAAAAATGGAAGCCCTATGAACCAGATGTTACCGAGTCCAGTGTGGTCTACATTGGACCCCTTCCAAACCTGCCTGCATATAATTTTCAAGTCCCAGCAGCCCTGCAGTGCTAGAAGATTAAAATAAATGAATAAATAAATAAATAAATAACAGGCCATTACTGTACCCTTTTATATTACTGAGAGCTCAGTTATCTGAAGCACCACCAGGTAAACAGTTCAATCAGAAGAATTCCACCTTAGCATTAACTCCTACTGCTTCCATATTTTGTTTTTTCCTGATTTGAAGCAGATTCGGATTACCAGCTCTAAAACCTGAAAGGTTCTAATCGATGATTAATATAACTATCCAGAGTGGGATTTTTCCTTTTCAATCATGGATACTGGAGTGTACTGATATGGCATTCTTGGACAAGGAACCCCAGTTGAGTTTTATGGAGATGTGGGTAGGGTACTTGTGTGCACCTGGACCTGATATCTTAATTTAATAGAGGAATAATACAATTTACAGAGCTGCTAAGCAACCAGTTGTTCTGATGGTACCGTCTTGAGAAAATGTGTTATTTCAGTCAGTGGCGTTGAAGCATTTGCTTATGGTCAAATAAATGCTTGGATACTTCCCTGAAGATGAAGAATGTTCTCCTGAGCTCACGTCACTCAGTCAATGGGGGACATAAATTAGTGCATTCAGTGCCTGCAAAGTCTCTTGCAGTAACCCAGCTCTGACTGCAGCCAAGCTCTGAAAAGGCACTTAGGTTTCTCAGCCTCCTTGAATGGCTCTGTGGGGCTGAGCTCTTACCCGGAAGGCAAAAGGATTAGTACTATGTGGAGAGCCCTACTTTTAGATGGTATTTTCAGTGTGTCCGTTACTATCTCACATTGCAACAGAGTTTTAAATATTATGACAAGTAACACTGGAAAAGCAGTTTAATAACTCGGTTACTTTGTAGTCAGTGTTGATTTTCTTCCTTTTTTCCATCTATCAGTATATACGATTTTGCATATATTGGCTGTAATAAGTTTGTCTTTGACAAAGTCTTTTATTCACATCGCGTAACAATTCCCTTAGGTTTGGAGCAGAAAAGTGTTCAGAGAAACAGCAAACCAAGGAAAATATTGGTAAGCATTTATAAGAAGCAACAATAAATGCTCAAAATGTGTATGGAAGTAGAAGCACTTGGTTATGGATTCTTTATAAAGGCAGGTAGGAATACATTTAGGGCTCATGTGATGAGTCAGAACTGATGGACAAGTTTGATTTTGGATATTAAACAATAGCCACATTTATTTTAGGGGCAATCTACAGGTTGGTTGTTATTTCTCTGAATGATGTCTTACACTCCAATAGTGGTAATGCAACATAAGCCTAAATCACATAAAACTGAGAAGTGGAAGAAATATCTATTTCTGATTTACTCTGTGCAAAGCTGATTTTATTTAAGATTTTGTTTTACATAGAAATAACAATGCTATTAAGAAAAATTTACAGTTAACATTCGTTGTATAGATTTCTTTTAACCTGAGTAAATGAGACCCTTTGCATCATTATCCTCCTTTTGGATGTAGATTATCTCCTAGTTCATCTCTCTTTTAAACGTTTAGTTTTGTGTTCCCCTTTATGAATCTGCCCGAGACAACAAAGCGTAGTGCAGATTTTTAACCCTTTTCCTTGTGTTTAAAAATTCTTTCATGTGCCAAATTGTCTTCACGGCTGTGGATGTGGCTCCCTGCTCCGCTTTCTCAGAGCTCCATCTGAGCTCCTGCTAAGACTGAAAGCTTTGGGGGAAAATAAATCTAAGATGTCAGTGACTTAAAGCCTACTGCTGTAAGTTTAAGATGTTTGCCTAATATCACATCACCGAAATGGAACAGATAAAGATGAAGTGTAAAGTATATGTAACGTGGCTTGCAGTTAAATGCGGTAATTGGAGAATGCAGGCAGCAGATCTGGGAAGGTGATAAGGTAAGCAAAAGCTTCTTGGGAAAGGTAAACTATCTGAAGAGCTGACAGTGATATGCGCTGACTGGAAGAAACCCAAAATTGTTTTAGCCTTTAAGCATCCAACAGACATTGGAGTAATTGAGTAATCATACACTCTAGGCCCAGTGTTCCTGTCACCGATACCTCATGCATCTCAGTTATTGGTGTAATTTAAATTTGATAGCCACATAATGGACCAAATTCTCTTCTCTACTTTTCATAAGTTGCCCTGTTGGATTCAATGTGAGGAACGTTTGCATAAGTGCAGAGAGCAGAATTTGTGTCATGAGACTTCTTTACTTTCTCAAAATGTGGTATCCCCTGCAGTATGCATTGTGCAGCACTGTGTAAGACAGAGTATTTATTCTGAAGGAAAATATCCTGAAGCACCATAGGTTAGTTCAAATTCTCAAAAAGTGTAAACTGCTCGGTTTCTTCCAGTGCTTAAGCAGCTTTCCTCAATATTTATGCCAGAAGTTGTCCTCAAGTCTCTCCTGCTGTTGGTGCCAGCACTTTGAAGGTGTGTTAGGTTCTGCGTCGTAAAAGATGACGCCTGCCTGTACGCATTTCTCAGAATGACAGCTTCTACCTTTCAAGGGTCGTTTGGGTCAGAAATTTTCATTAAAAAATATTTGAGAACATGCCACATACCTTGTCTGTTTATTCAATCTTAATATTCAACAAAACATTTCAATATTGCTAAGCAGCCAGATCAGAGTAAGCTCATTGGAACACGGGAACATCTTTTTGTTCTTCTTTTATATATAGCACCTCATACAGCTGAGGCTTGGGGTGAATGAGCCATACTGCAGTGCAGATAGTAAATACTGGTCATCAGGAGGGCTCTGAGGTGTGACTTTCACAATGAGCATACAGCTTCATAAAGCAATCTGGCCCTAATTTTCTCTGTAAAACAGGGGCAGCGTGCTTGTCTGCATCTCTGTAGTGCTGGGATGATTGATTAATATGTCTGAAGTGCCATATAACAGCCAACGCTGATCCAATTGGCCCCACAGCTTGCAGTGGAAGGAAAGCCAGGCTCCCAGCTTAGTGCAGAAAATTGCCCCTCACAGGACTCATCTGGATGGTAGTAAATAGGCATTGGGGGAGGTTTTTGTGTTGTCCTTTCTTGATTTCTTGACAGGGAGTTAGTTAAACTTAGGATTTGTCCTGGAGGATTCTTGTACAGACTTGTGTTTCCTTCTACCCCCCCTATGGCCCCTAGAAAAAAGATTTTTTCAGACTGGGTGCAGTGAAATAACATAAACCTGGTGAACCCCAGCCATCTAAACCCCACTCCTTCTGAAAGACATGGTCGCTGTACCACCTAATCCATAGCTCTTTCTGGCATGGTTTGGGCCGTGAAAAGTCTCATTTCTTCACAGAAAGAGCATCTCAGCAGTTGTGGGATTAGGATGAGCAAGGGGCTGATCCAGGAGTCAGCATGGACAAGAGAACCCTGTTGGAGGAGTGAGCGTACAGCTGCATGGATGTGAGCGGTGGTGCACAAAGCCAGGGAACGTTCTGGCGCACGTTACTGATTACAATAGCAACAGCTCTCTGGGCATCCTCTGACAAGGGGCAGAATGTCTTCTGGTTGTTACCTGGTTCTGCTCACTAAGAGTCCACGTATTACTGGGCTATCTTTATGTCAGGAAGAGGCATACACTGTGTCTCACCTCGTAACCCTTTCCTCCACTCTTTCCCTCCTCTTGTCCATTGCTCCCTACAGAGTGATTGATTCCATCTTTCATTATCCACTTTTCAAATGTTCAGACAGAGGGTGTGCAGCTCCCTTCCTTTCTGCCCTCACCTCAGTCCCTGCAGCCAGACATGGCCCTGCATGGTAACTGCTACCTATGGAAAATCAGGTGAATTGGAAGTGTTTCTGACTACTGATAGCTCGCTCACATTCACTCATACTCTCTCACTGATCTGCATCTGTCCATTGTTTTTTGTTCTATTTTGTTAGATATTTATTAGAAGGAAGTTTTTCTCTCAGAGGGTGGTGACACACTGGAACAGGTTTCCCAGGGAGGTTGTGGATGCCCCATCCCTGCAGGCATTCAAGGCAAGGCTGGATGTGGCTCTGGGCAGCCTGGTCTGGTGGCTGGAGACCCTACACATAGTAGGGGGGTTGAAACTAGATGACCGTTGTGGTCCTTTTCAGCCCAGGCCATTCTATGATCCTATGATTCTAAATTTGATTGAAAAGCAGAAGTTTGCAAATATTTGTAAGCTCTTTTCACCTATGAATTTTAATAGGACATAAAAACCTCTGAAGTTTTGTGAATTAGAGGTCAAAATCTTCTGGGGAGATATCATATTTTTAAAGGAGATCCATCTAGAAATAAAACTCCAAGTTGTTATTATAATGCAAGTTGTTTTACAAAAATAATGATACTTGGAAAAGTGCCCAACATGACTTCTTTCTGCAGGAAATATATGCTATCTTCTGCTGCCTCATAGTGTTGGTCTGTTTTCATACGTGCTGTTGGACTTCTGTTGCTCTGGAATAGCAGTTCTTGACTACTACGTCTGGTTTCGAAGTAAGTATGTGTTGACTCCAGCAAATTCCCAAGGTAGCATTTTTTAAAATGAAGATCAAACCAAAATCTGGTTCAAAGATGTGACTGAAAAGAAGTGGGACATATTTGCCTCTATTGAATTCTGAATGCCACTAAGAAAAATAAGCTAAAGTAAAATAAAAGAAGACCAGTATTTTCCTACGAGTTTCTTTTCAAAATACAATAATAATAATAATACAGGTGATTTTTGTGGCAAATAATAGCTTTTCTGCTTTCCTTCCTTCTTTTGGAAACATACAATTATTTTTTTCAATGCTAACAATGAAATACAAATCATACAATATACATGATTTTATTCTAAAAATGGATCCAGCTGCCTTAGAGATTTGTAAATGCTGGAATAATATATGAGATCGTCTTTCCCAGTGCCCCATAAAGGTTAGACTTTTCCAGTGAGAGATGTCAGCGAAGGTGATTATTCTGTAAGCAGAATAAGCCTGGGGATTTCATAGCAGATCTCAAATGTATTTAGTTAGACTAATTAGCTCATTTTAAACAAGAATTTGCAATTTTGTTAAAAGAAGAGCGCATTTATATTCTTTATAGCACATTTATATTCTTTATAGCACATTTATATTCTATAGGACCAGTTCAATGTAATTAAATGGAAAAACAATGTAATAAATTCTTGGAAACAATCCCCTATAAATATTGGTTTATCATTTGGCATTCTCCTCTCATTTCCACCGGATACCAGTGGGATTTGTATATCCGCTTCCTTTATGTTTCTAATTAAGAAACCACGTCAGATTTGTGGAGAACCTACACAATCTGTCACTTTGACTGCTGAGGAATGGGCATGCCTCCCTGACCCCTATCCCCATCCATCTGAATAGATCCAATTTCATTGATTTATATCTAATAGAATTTCATTGGTGGCTACTGCATAAATCCATGATGACTTTCACATTTGGTACCTAAACAACAATCAGATGGAATGTGTCTGTTTCAAAGCGGCCTTTCTTCAATTTTTGAACTTTGCCTTATAAGAGGAGAAGGAAAGGTTTAGCTGCTTTCATTCCTAAACAGTCATAAAGTTGTCACTTGCTTTTGCAAGGCATTTGATTCATTTGGACTTTTTATTTCTCCCTCAAATCTGAAATTCGGTCATACTCAAAAAACAATTTATTCAGAGAGCAGCTTTCAAAACTGTTAAGATGACTGATTAGGATAGGTCTACTGCTATTTTTTTTAACGTCTTCTTTGTAAAATCATACCTTGTGCCAGCTCCATTAACAAAGCCAAGCTGAAGTGCATTAAAATATAATAGAAGTTATTTTGTTTGTTTGCTGACTGTGCTGATTAGCAGAGCTTTAAACTAGATTCAATTTTGGAATGGGGTGTACTGAGTGATAGAGAAGGGCTGGTGAACCCTGCCATTGTATAACATAGCAGAGAAAACCTCAGAGAAATTCCCAGGCAGTTCCCAAAGGGATTTGGGAGAGCTCCTTCAAGAGGGTAGATGCACTGATGGCGCAGCTGAAGTGCCTCAAAACCAGTGCACACAGCACAGGAAATAAGCAGGAGGGGATGGCATCTATGGTGCAATTGGAAAATTATGACCTAATTGCTATCATGGAAAGAAGGTGGGATGAATGACACAATTAGAATGCTACAAATGAGAACTGCAGGGTTTTTGGATGGGATAGGCTGGGCAGAAGGTGTAGGGTTATTGCCTTTTCTGTTAAGAAGTGGATAACCTGCAAAGACCTGACTCTAAAAAACAGCCACAAACAGAATGAAAGGTTGTGGGTTAAAATTAGGGATAGGACCACTGAAGGATATCTAGTGGTCAGGACCTACTACAGGTCACCTGATAATGGAAGCCTGCTGATGAGGCCTTTCTTCTTCAGCTACAAAAAGCGTTGCACTCACAGGCTCTCATCCCGGTGGTGGATTTCAGCCACTTGGGTGTGGCTGAAAAAAGCCATGGCAAGCTACAAGCAATCTGGGAGACTCCTGGAGAGCACTGAGGATAATTTCCAGGTGCAGGTACTGGATAGACCCAACAGTGGTGAAGCATTACTGGAGCTGGAAAAATACAGGGGTGCTCTCTGGATGTGCAGAGATAGATGGGATCAAGAAAGCCAAGGTGCAGATGGAAATGAAACTGGTGAGGGGCGTGAAAAATAGTAAGAAGGGATTCTACAGATATATTGATCAGAAGAGACAGGCCAAGAAGTGTGTACCCCCCAGTTAATGAGAAGGGAGAAATGGCAACAATAGATATGGAGGAGACTGAGGTACTCAGCCGGTTCTTTGCCTCACTAGCTGTCAGGTGTCCCAGGCCTCCCATGTCCCTGAACAACCCCCCCTCTAGCTGGGGGTAAGGGAGAAAATCCCTCCCACAGTAAGCACGGGGCAAGCCTGAGACAGACAGACAGAATACATACAAGTTTGTGGAGCTGGACAATATGCATCCCAGGGTCCTGAAGGCACTCACTGACGTAGCTGCCAAGCTGCTCTCAATCATATTCAGGTCATCTGTGTGAAACACTTAAAGGCAGTGACTGCTGAAAAACAGTGTTTTGTTGCTCAGAATTGTCTCTATCAAATAATGTTATTGTGCTCTTTGTACTTGTTGTAGTTTCCCCAGGAATAAATAGGAAGCTTACTTTCAGACTAACCTATGTATATACTTTTACTGAATTTTAACCAACAACAAATAGTAGGCTTGATGTACAGTGAATGGTTACATGCACAAGCTCTGATGTTATAAACATAATTTCTATGCTTTAATCTCTCATCTTTTTCCTCTTTGTCATCAGAAAAGAAAAAAAGAAGAAAGAAAACAGAAAAAAAAAGAAAAAAGAAAAAAAAGAAGTTAAAAAAGAAAAAAAAAAGAAAAAAAAAAAAGGAAGAGAAGTGGTAATAAGGAGACAAATATTTCTTCAAATATTCTTTGTCCCCAAATCTCTGCAGAAAGGGGTTTCTTGAGCAGCCCACTTAGATAATACAGCAACAGGCAGGAATATGGGGCAGAGGCTTTTCCACATGCCTAGAAATGTCATTTGATGTTGTTCATGAGTGTGTCTGCCTGATAGGATGCACAGCTGGAGCCTGTGCCTGGGGATAATGAGAATGTGTATCTCTACCTGGAGTCACAGCAGGTCAGTTGTACAACATCCTTGTGGTGCAGGAGCTAAGGACTCCTTGTCCAGCCCTCCTGCATTAGCTGCCCTGTGTTTCACAGGCCCTGGGGCAAGTGTGGAGAGAGAACATTTCCTCTTTCTCCAGGCTGTGGAATATCCTTTTCAGCCAAAGTGTGTTTACCTGTCCCTCTGTCTCATCCCCTGGCATTTCAGTGAAAGTATATAAATAGCTGGAGGCAAATCTAGGGAAAGCCTGGCAAATACTCTGAACCTAATGACCTCCCCCCCCAGGCTTCTACGTTAATATGCTGGGGCTGGGTGCTGCTGGCTTTGAAGGCTTACTCTTTGTTTGCTGATAAAGCTTTAAAACATGAAAATGGAGATTATTTTTTTCAAGCTTGAAGTCTGTGGAGTTATGTAATGACTTCATGCACTTGTGACTGAGGAATTCTCTCTGATGCTTTAGAAGGAAAGAAATAACACATGAATGTCAGCACAAATGTATGTGCAAGCAGTGATAAAATAGTAAGGCTGTATAAGGGAGGAAAATAGCATGTATGTAATCTTTTTAAATGGCATAAATACTAAGAAATCTATTGTTCACCAATTCCCTCTTTTCTTTTTTCCTAGCAAATAAATAGAACCTGGTGCTTTTAAGTCAGTACAAAGCAGCTAATGGTTGGGTTTAATATATAATAACTCTCTGTTTAACATGTGTAATATTTCCAAAAACACAATCCCCCTGAATTAGGACTTAGGTGGAGCTTTGGGAAAGAGGCACGGGAAGAGTGAAATGTGATTACATATTTCTTCAAATTTCACTTAGGAAAACATTCAGGGTAAGAGCTTATCCTGAGAAAAACACTTCCAGCCCTCCCTGCCTCTGCTCTGCTGCGGCCAGAGGGCACCGCCCGTGCTGAGGGAAGGGCCTTAATATGCCAGCAGGAAAACGCTGTGCCTCTGTTTTTCATGCTGAAGGGAATAGCAACAGTTAAGCTCAGAACCAAAATATTTTCAGCCTTCGTGCTTATTAAAAATAAACCAGAAGGCCACAGTCAAAAAACGAGAAGTTTAATCCTGGTTGTAAAGTTGCTTCCACACAAACAGCGGGATGCAAACTGATACCTGTAAACTCTCTGTGGTTGTCAAGCTGTGATGTGCGACCAAAATATAACCATTAATGTTGCCAGTGACAATCTGTGCCCTCACCTAACCGTCAGAGAAAACAGTTCAAAAGAGGCTTTCAGTCAAAATCAACTGCAGTGAAAACAAGATGGCGATCAGGCTTGATGTGGCTCCTGCACTCTCCTTGCTTTGGTGTTTGAAAAGTTATGCTACCGGCCCTGACAAACAATACTCTCCAGGCTCTGTGTTTGGGTGTGTGTGATGCATGGCTCCCAAGGGCCCCCAACCCAGGGTGACAAAGACCTGGTGGCCATGGGATGTGTGACAAAGAGCCTCTCCTCAACAACTCCATCCTGGAAAAGGTAGTCCTCCTTTTCCTTCACTCCTCATAAGACATATGATCCCACAGCTGCCTATTTTAAACCTCAGGTTTCTGGTTTGGGGGTCAAACTAGTGAATTCTCAGACCACTGGCAAGGACCCCTGCCCTCCTGACAACTTGTGACCACAATTGGAAGATGGTGCTGGCCTCCAGCATGAGGTTTACAGAGGGTCCAGCACCACAAGACTTTTGGAAGCTGTTGTAGCATGTATGATAACTCATTATTCACTTCTGCAGTTCATCCAGCCTTCTAAATTACAGATGGAATGACATGTGAAGAACAAGTATTACATCTGTTACCTTATCTTAAAACTAATAGGCACTGGGTAGCACATCCAAGCAGCAGTGCACAGAAGCTAATCCATCATGTGGATTAAATTAAGCCCTCCACATTCCCCCTGAAACCAGGGGTTATGCAGTCTGTAGACCAAGGAAGAGTCCACAGGCTGCTACTGCAGTAGCAACAATATTTTTTCCTTCCTTGAACATTACTGCTATTATTTTCCCTCTCTAGAAGGGAACTTGTTTCTTATTTACAGTGTAATGATGATTTCAGCTCACCTGTTGTTGATTATACCTTAGGGTAAATAGTCTGTGAAGGTTTTTCAGGAGAACGATAAATTTCATTGCTTAAACATGCTTTGACTGCACGCTTTTCAAAAACAAGAATAATTGAGACATTTCAAGCTTTAATACATTTAATTACAGATGCTGGGCTTCTGCCAACTAATTTGTTCTTAATTATCTCTAAACCTGGGGGATTCACATAAAAACACCAAAGTAATATCGGCATCTGACAGAAAGGATCAGAGAAAGACTCTGGATGGGATGCAGCTAAGAGAACAAGAATTAGTCTATTATGATGTTAAAAAATAAGTTAATATATTCTAAGACAAAGGTATTCTTGTGCTGTACCTGTCATCTGAGAAGAATGCACAAAATGGGCCTAATCATCCATGCCCTGGCTTTGTGATCTTATTCATGCTTGGGTTATGCTGTATTTACACAAGATCACCTAAGGTCAGGACCCCAATGTGTCAGCAACAGAGAAATATTACAGACTGTTCCATAGGTACTGAACATAGGGAAGTAGAGATGAATGTGCTAAGGGAAAATTCTTTCTTTTAGCAAAATCCAAACCACCACAACAAAGAAAATAGAAGATAATACATTCAGCACTCCCTCACCATGAGATCAGCTGTGCTGGCAGCCAGCAGAATGGGCAACCTTGCTTTTAGAATTCTCTTCTGCAAAAAGAGTTATGCATTTGTAGATTGAATAGCAAGAAATATTTAAAATCTGATCATTTATGATGAGTCACTGATATCTCTGAGCCCTCAGATGCCAAAAGAGCTTTTGTAAACTTGCACTTGGACTTACAATTACTTTTTTTGATAGGGATGATACTGCTACTCATTTAAAAGGTAGTAAGGCTGTGTTATTCCCAAAGCTGTCTTTTAAAAATGCGATGGTGTAAACAGAAAGCTTGGCTTTCACTTACCTGTGATTATTTAATGGATCAGCTGAACATGACCTCATTAATGTAGAGTCAGTTACAAAGTGTGATATGTTTCTTGTGCGGCTAAAAAATGTATCAAAGCCATTTCTGAAACCCCCTCTGAAGTGTAGTAACCTGCATGTAAGTGCAAATGCTTTTCAATGTAATTACTTACATTACTTAACATAGGCAGAAGAAGACAATTTCAACACCAACTTAGAAGCCAACTTATAGCAATTATTCCTTTGGGCCTTTGCTACCCATTTTCTGAGGATTTTTTTCTAAATGGTTTCTAGCAAATTTGTTTAATTAATCTACAGGACCAACAGGAGCTGTTTTAAGAGTGTAGTACATTAGCTCAAAAAGCTGGTATGTGATCCACTTTCTTCATGTTGTCACTCACACTCCTTGTATGTATTCATTTCTCCATTTCTTATTGTCTCCAGTAGATAGCTCTTGGATGCTTAAAATTTTTATCACTTTGTATGACTGTCAATTTGAAGACATCATTTCCAACACCTCTTTAAGCATCAGACTAGAGAGCAGCCCTGCAGAGAAGGACCTGGGGGTCCTAATGGATAAGAAACTTAACATGAACCAACAGTGTGCTCCTGCATCTTGGAAAGCAAATGGTATCTTGGGCTCCATCAGGAGAGGGGTGGCCAGCAGGGACAGGAAGGTGAATGTCCCTCTCTGCTCTTGTGAGGCCCCATCTGGAGTACTGTGTCCAGGTATGGAGCCCTTAGTACAAGAAAGACAGAGAGCTGTTGGAGAGGGTCCAGAGGAGAGCCATGAAGATGATCAGGGGGGTGGAGCATCTCCCCTATGCAGACAGGCTGAGGGAGCTGGGCTTGTTAAGCCTGGAGAAAAGAAGGCTGCGGGGTGACCTAATTGTAGCCTTTCAGTACCTGAAGGGAGCCTATAAACAAGAGAGGAGTAAACTCTTCGAAAGGGTAGATAACAGCAGGACAAGGAGGAATGGTTTTAAGCTGAAGGAAGAAAGATTCAGGTTGGATGTCAGGGGGAAGTTCTTTACTAGGAGAGTGGTGAGGTGTTGGAACAGGCTTCTCGGAGAGGTTGTGGATGCCCTGTCCCTGGAGGTGTTCAAAGCCAGGTTGAATGGGACCCTGGGAAACCTGGTCTAGTAAATGGGAGGCTGGTGTCCCTGCCTGGCAGGGGGGTTGGAGATTCATAATCCTTGAGGTCCCTTCTGTGATTCTGTGAAGTAGGGAGGAAAGGATTGAGTGCAGCCCTGTCAAAAAAGGCCCGGGGCTACTTGTGGATGGCAAGCTGGACATGAGCCAGAAATGTTCCCTTGCAGCCCAGAAAGGCAACCATATCCTGGGCTGCATCAAAAGAAGAGTGACTAGCAGGTTGAGAGAGGTGATCCTGCCCCTTTACTCTCTGCTGGTGAGTAGTGCATCCAGATGTGGAGTCCTCAGTAGAGGAGCGCTTCCAGAGAAGGGCCACAAAAATGAATCCAGGGATGGAACATCTCCCCTATGAGGACAGGCTGGGAGAGCTGGGGCTGTTCAGCCTGGAAAGTAAAAAACTCTGAGGTGACCTGATGGCGGCCTTTCAGTATCTAAAGGGGAACTACAGGAAAAAAAGGAGGCAGACTCTTTAGCAGGGTCTGTGGTGATGGAACAAGGGGAAATGGCTTCAAGCTCAAAGAGGATAGATTTAGGTTAGATGTAAGGAAGAAGTCTTTTAAAATGAGGGTGGTGAGGCACTGGAACAGGTTGCCCAGAAATATGGCTGATACTTCATCCCTGGAGACATTCAAGAAGAGCCTAGAGAAGGCTCTAGGCATCCTGATCTAGCTGTGGATGTCCTTGTTCATTTCAGGGAAGTTGGAGTAGATGACCTTTAAAGGTCCCTTCCAACTCCTCCTTTTGGAGATGTATCAACCAAAATGCTCCAGGAAGAACCATCAGTCTTCCCAATCTTGTTTCCATGTTTCATGCACATATTTGTTAGGAGGATCTACATCACTCACTCAGGGCATCTGGGATAGTAAGCCTGAACATTTTATCCATTGGGACTGGTAAAAGGCTTGGAAAAAGTGGATGCAGTTATTTATCTTGTCAACTGGACAATTGAAGAAGCAGTAATGCTAAGGAAAATTTGCAGTTAGATCGGGCAATTGGCCCAAACTCTGTCTTATTTGAGAAGTTCACAAAGTGAAGAGTTGCCTCTACCTTTTCCTCAATGGCTTTGACTCTGCCCCGCTCTGCATGATGCATCACAGCAGTCTGGCATTACAGCACCCATCAGCGTCAATTCTGCTACTTCCTTCTGTGTGGCATTTGATAGCCAAAGGTGTTTTTAGTAGTAAAAACCGAAAACACTCACTGTACAACGATTAAAAATAACAGCTGCTAGACCTGAGCATTTATAGGAAATAGCCTAATGTTTCCTTTAAAATCTTTTGTGTTCTCCTGGTGTTATCAGTAAAGATACTAAATTGCTGCTATCAGCCCATGAGCTTAATTCCTGTTCACAATTTTTTACCTAATGAATCCCTGCAAATTTGAAGAAATGTTTTTTCTTTTTCTTAATAACATTTTACTTTAAGAAAACAAGAAATATTGTACATCAGTCCTCATCTGATGCAAATTGCTCCAGGTCCATTGACTTCACCAGAGCTATGATGATTTACACCAGATGGCCCACCATGTTTGATATTATTACATTAAGGTATTGGCATATGTATAATTTGCTTTGTACTTTATCAGTAGTATTTGCTTTCTATCAAATCCAGTGGACTTTTGCAACCTCTACTCATGGGAATAAAATCCATTCCATGCGAGTAATTATACTCTATGAAGGATGTATACTAAATAATGCACCTAAAATTTATTTGGTCAAGATTTTTTTAGGCTTAAGCCATATTTTAAGCAGATCTGTAATATTAGGGCGTCATGGTTATGTCTGGAGTGTTCTTCATGTAGGAAATCCGTGTTTTCCTTTTCTTACATAAACGTATACATGTAGCTTGAAATGTGGTCTGAAATTTACTCTATCGTAAGCACAAGCTATGTAAAATCATAAATTTCACCTGCATTTCCTCTTGGACAGGAGACTTTTTTTTCATTAATAGACATAAAACCATAGCAAGGTTTGTCTTAGACTGTAGATAAGCAATTCTATATCTTATAGTAAAGGGAAATACAGCTAAATCACCTTCATAAATAGTCCATAGCTTTCCAAAGATGGGTTTTTGGTTTGGCTTATTGACTTTGCATTTATGAGGCAACTGTACAAGAACATCTGGTTTGTTTTATCATTAATTCTGGGAATACCCATTAATAATGCATTTTTGGGAATTGTTTTTGTTATTCCTGGAGAGCACTGTAATGAACAGTCCTATGCTTGTTCTGTCAGGAGACAAATTTTGGTTTAGAGGTTATTTTGCAGACTTAATTATATTAGTTCCTATCTCCTTTTTATTGCCAGAGAGTGTGTATTATTAAAATGAATTGCTGAGAACACGGCCAGTGGCCATTGTGGAAACCTAAACTTCCTAGTAGTTTAGAAAAGAGACATTTCGCCTTTTTCTGAAAATGGAATTCAGAGCTTTTTTTTTTTTCCCCCGTACCTCTGGCCTGTATTCATACAATCTTAGGAAAAACACAGTATTAGTAACACACACCTTTTCTGTTCCTTGTTATCGATCTAGCTATGAAACCGTTATTAGTGGATAAACTGTCTTGCTGTTGGCAGGAAAATGACATCAAACACCCCAGTCTTCTAGAATTCCTAGCTCTGGTGTAGTTGGATCACATAACCTTATAAACTGAAGCAAGATTTTCCCAGGTCACTTGGGCAAGCAGTGGTACATGTTGTCCTGTGCTTGAAGACCACACCTATGGCAGCTTGGCGTGGTTAAGCAGAATCTGGAGCTCCCATCAAATCCCTGAAGATGAAGGAGCTATGGAACTCTGCACTGGAAAAGCTGCATTGTCTGGTGGTTAGGAGTAGAGTCAGTAAACAGAGAATCTATTCTCAACTTTGGTCTGATGCCTGATCCATGCAAAGTGTCTCAGCTATATTTATAGCATCACAATAATGAATCTAGTGTGAAGCTAATTAAAATCACATGCGATTCTTTCCCTTAACTTCCTGGGCGTCAGATCAGATCAGATCCACACACATACACTGGGGATTTCTACCTCATGTCTGCTGTGGGCTGAACACCACCCTTTCATCCCTTTCTCTTTCTACTTTCATTCTGTTTGTTTAGCTGAGAAGGAGCCTTGCATAGATGCCAGCTGAGCAGAGAGGGGCAGGAAGAGGGCAGGACACTGACTGTGGCAGACATTTGCATGTACCCATGGGAAACAGCAGCACAACATGAGACCGAAGTCCCAGCAGCAGTGTCTGGGCTCAGAAACAGCAAGAAATGCCAGATCTATGGACTTTAAACATTTATTGGTTAAAGAAGCAGGATTTTAATTTAATTTTATTATTTTTTTTTTTTCATTACAAACTGATATTTTAACCCCAGACACAGATCAGGAGTCATTCTCTTTAGTTCATTTTCCAAAGAAAAGGGCTATATTTCTTCAATTGCTTATGCATTCTACCAGCCCAGCTATGTATATGACATCACTTACAGCACTGACTTTATATTTTTCCAGGACCATGTATAGAAGCCTCTGAAGAGATCAGCAGCTGGGGAACATTTTGGATATCCAAATTCCTAATGACCCCAGAGTAGTATTCCCAAACCTCTTGGCAGTTCCAAATTTCATGCCAAAAGTTGCCGGCATCTGTCTTACATTTTGAACATTTGTCATCAATATTCTTATTTAATTTAAACATCCGCTTAGGGGGGTCACGTATTCTCAGTGAATAAAATTAGCTGCATGTAACCAATCTGTGAATTTGAGTTTAATCATAGAGCTCCGGTCTAGTTACAGATGTCTTTGTCCACAGACTGTAGTTTACTACTGAATGCCTTCCCCATTAGCTTTGGGATTATCAAGCAAGGATTTATACCGTGTAGAAACCTTTTTCCTTTCTAAATACATAACTGAATGCTCTCAGTGGGAGGATTAAATTCAGGCTCTCTGAAAGACCTACAGCTGGTTATCTCCTTTAGTACTGACTTTGCGAACCACACTAAGGTGAGGGGCAGGGCATGGGCTCGCTGCCTCAGGAACACAGCACAGCTCAAATTGCCAATGAAAGTCACAATTCAGTTCCCACTCCATCTTGTTCCTGGGAGGAGGAACCGGGTTGCCACCATCTAGCTTTCTGGGTCAGCTTATTACCCTGTCAGCTCTATTGACTGAATCTTTGGAGTTGCTGTTGGAGTTCCACAAGATCTCCCCGTCTGTTCCTACTTCTGCTGCTGCTTTTGCTTGTGGTGCCTACTCACACCCTGCACAGGTGCAAGAAAAAGAATAATGAAATGAAAACAACTCTGTCGCCCTGCTCTTAAATGTCCTTGGTAGGATGTGATAATTGGTCTCGAACTCTTCAAATCTTTCTTTGTATAATAAACATCCTGCACAGATGTGATTCCCAGCTCTTCACACAGCAAAAGATAATTCATTCATCCATTACCACAGTTCATTTCAGCACAACTATAGCTTTGATCTGACAGTAACAGCAGTATGCTAGCAGTGCTTAAATACAAACATTTCAATTAATATTCTTATTTGTATTGTATCAACATCCTCAAGGAAAAGGCTGAAACAGGTTCTGATATAAAGCCTCTGGTCCCCATCCTGGCATAAGTTGTGTGTATATATATGTATTTGTACA
This sequence comes from Excalfactoria chinensis, assembly GCF_039878825.1. Classification (NCBI taxonomy): domain Eukaryota; kingdom Metazoa; phylum Chordata; class Aves; order Galliformes; family Phasianidae; genus Excalfactoria; species Excalfactoria chinensis. The sequence continues at coordinate 16,927,661 of NC_092826.1, read as the reverse complement.
ACGTTTAGCCCATAACACATGCAAGCAATTATGAATTATGACCTATGCTACAGATGACACTGCAGCCCATAAGCTAGAATTTCCCACTGCCATCATTAGAACTAGAACCAGCCTTCCTTAAGGAAGAAATTATTCATGCAATTGCTGGAGCTGACGTATCCCCCCATCTAGTGTATCCAGCAATAAGTGCATGAACTGGCATGCACAACTTGTTGATGTGAAATCAATAAGACTTGAGGTGTCTTTGCTATGGTAATATATATAGTTCTTCTTTCTCTGAGAGACATTATATATTTTGGTCAATACTGCGTTTCCCAGTGTAGCAGCACAATCTCATTCCTCCTCAAGAAGTTCCATGGCCTCAGATGGCACTGAGCAGCACTGTGAAGGCCCAGTGCACCAAGCTGAGTCCAACTAACACAGTGAATACTTGCTGTTTATTTTTCCCAATTTCTTTATATTTAAAAACAATACACCTTTTCTTTTTATTTCCTTTCAAATACTTTTGAAATACTGAAAAGATGTAAATATGTGAATAACACAGAAGTAGAAATCAAGGGTCATGAAATTGCAAAGAATCCATGCGGAGCCAAATGACTGATGTGTGTGACTGATGTGTGAGCTGTGGTGCTAACTAATCCTCCTTCAGGTAAGCCTGAGCTGTCTCCCAAGACACATGCTCTTCAGCTATTCATTAATGTCACCAGACCAAATTCTTGCAGTGCTTGCAGTCATTACTGTGGATTTAATTCTGTTGTGGCCTTTGCACTATCCATATAAAAAACCTTAGAGGACAGAGTTGCTCAGAGCAGCAGGCAAAGACCTGGAGGCCAGAGGCATACATGTACTTCCCTTTCTCAGTCAGCACTGTCTGACAGCTTCTGGGATGCCCAAACCAGGTGCTTCATTTCCCACCTGCATTTCCCTGTTCCATGCTCAGGCACTGACTCACCCCATCCATTCATTCCTTCTCTCTTGTCCCAGCCATTGGACCACACAGACATTCCATCTCCTGGGATGTGGGGTTCTGCAGCACAAATTCCTGTCTGCTCAACTGCACATAGCCCAGACTTTTATCCTCTCTATCCAGCCTCACCTGACTGCTACTCACAAATAAGAATTAAAACTGAAGATGAATTTTATGTTATCTCCAGGCTTCAGAGTGAGAACAGAATCTCTACCACTGCATATTAAAGGCACTGTTACTGTTTTTGAGGTTGGAAAAAAGGAAATGTCTCAAGAATTGCTTTTCCTCACACAGTGACTCTCCGGAAGGGATGGATGTCACCTAGAAATTTTTCTAAAGGATAAGGATTAATTTATATATTTCTCTGCTTTTTCTGTCCTCTTAAGTACATGTTGGAGTTGGGATTTGAGGCCCTCATGCTGCTGAAGACAGTGTGGACCACAGGCCAGTGAGGGGACATCAGTGGCAGGTACAGCAGGCAGGAGCCACAGTGCCTCACCCCTGCCTACTGGCCTCGGTGCCTTCTCCACTGGGGCCATTCCCTGCTTTGGCCATGATGGGAGCATGAAGGAGCAGGAGAAAATGTGTCCATGTTCTGCAGTCAATCCATAGATTTGAATAATCATCTGATTTCCAGAGGATATGTAACAGGAATGGTCAACAAGGGTGTGTGCAATCTTTCTCAAGTTATTTTACAGAATTTTGGTCAAGAAGCAGAAACTTAGTGAAGCAAGACTTGCTAAAAGTCAAAGCAAAGTCCCAGAGGCCCTTAAACAAAGGGAGCTGTGAGCATCAGTGGGGTGCACGAGAGCCAGTGCGACTCAGGAAACCCTCAAGACCCAAGGCTGGAGATGTGCCCCATCCTACTAGCACACCAAGGAGATTTGCAGATTTGCTTTAAAGCCTCCTATTCAATCTGTCTCATCTAGATGTTCTGAGTTTTCTCCTATTTACCAAATGTAACATTTGGTTCATTGTTTTGTTCTGTAATTAAAACTGCTTTAGGGATTGGAGGCCTTCTGGTATGCTGGCATCAGAGAATGTCTGGAGCAGCTTCACTGCAAACCTCTTGCCAGCCCAAGTCCCATGTCAGCGTTCAGTGGGGAACTGAAGAGTTGGATATGTTTCTTCTGTCTCCATGCTTAGCTCACTGTCTAGATTTATGTCAGTTAAGAAAAGCTGGGATAATTTAAAAAGTTGGAAAACACTGTCAGCTGTTTTAAAAGAGCCCAGTGGACTGGGGATTGGTACTTGTGGGGTTTGTGGTCTGGTCAGGGCCCCTATCAACACTCTTTAAAGTCATTCTCATGGTTGCTAGGACAGCACCGAACTTCCAGAGATCTTTCAGGCAAACTCGGTAGTCTTCCCACTCCTGACAAAAACTAGTCTCAGAAATAGTATCTTCTGTCTCTCAGCTGTTGACTTTCCTTTTAAAGCTTCTGGACCAAAGATTTATCCATTTTTGTTAGCTGTAGTAGTGACTTGGACAAGCAAACTCCAAGCACACTTTGGATGCCCCTAGCTAAGGAAGGAATTTGGCTCTGCATGGATTCTGTAATCCTTTTGAAATCAATTATTTTTGCTCTAATCTCTGCTAAGGATCCCATAACCAGAGCACTACATAACATCTCCAAATCTTAGTAACATCCCCAAAACAAATGCCTGGGTTCTCAGATGAGGCATGGAACAAACACAGGTATCGATGGAGCTAACAGCATTGCCTGGGGAGATCCTGTCCCTATGGGTGGAATGTTCTAAGGGCAAGGATGTACCCCAGACAGCTTGCTGTACCCTGCAGTGTCTCCTGCTTAGAATCTTCAGCTTTCCTCTGAAAGTCAGCCAAGTCACTTTGACCTCAGTCTGTGGTCATTCTTTCAGTGTACATGCTTTAAGGGAGGAACTGAATTCTGAAGGGAATGCATTCTATCACTGGCAGAGCAAAATGAGCACAGGGAGCCAGGCAGAGAGACTACAGGAGTGTCCTGTTGTCTGCAGGTTGTGCACCTCAGCATGAGTAAGAGTCCCTCCTGCAGCTCAGCAGAGCTGTGCAGATGCCCCTCAGCAAATCTTTAGTGCCAGAGAGATGGAAAAATGTCAGTGCCTGCTAGGCTATAAGGTTGCTGGAGAAAACTCAGCAAATTTCAACTTTGGTTTTAGGTATTTATCCTGGTACATGAGCAGAATATGTCGTATTCCCTGCTGGTGATACTCTCTTTAAAATTAATTTAAATTCCTCAATTTGTCTTTTCTTTTCTGAAAGCAGGAGCCATAGTTCTCAAGTTGTCTGATCTGTAGGAACTTCACATGCAGAGAAATGCAAGTGTGATATATGCATATGATATTAAAGTGCTTCATGTGACTGTTGCCTTTAGAAGTTTACAATCACAGAGTGAAGTGCAAAGGCAGACTGATGTAATTTTCAGTTAGATCTATCTTACAAAACATGACATGAGTTTCCATGTCACAGATTAAGTTATTGGTAGATAAACCAGTGCATTAAGTAAGGGGAAATAGCTAATTGTGTGTGAGGACTGGAGAAAGCATTGCAGCCAAGGGTTGTGTGATTTGTCTTGTCACTCCTCATATATTTAGTTAGTTACGAGCAGTTTTGTTGCCTGTCTGAAGCTACTTGAGAGCAAGCTTTGAGAAGAGGCTCTGCAGATGAGATATGAGCAAGCAGAGATGCACAGTCAGACCACAGAAGTTATACCAGAAGTTATACTGGGACACACAGAAGTGACCAAATGAGAAAAGGTTCACTGTCAGCTGTGTTAAAGTTTCAGATAAGCTGAGGATGATGAGGCAAGTGGTAAGGTCCAGGCTTCCCCGACAGAGAGTCTCGGGCAGCAGTGTTGGAAATAAAGCTTGTGCCTGCAAGCAGAGCTGTCAGTGCTCTTTGAGAGGAAAAAGTGATGAGGTGATAACTGCAGAATCAAGTGAAGAACTTTATTTTATTTTATTTTATTTTGTATTATTTTATTTTATTAAAGCATAGGGATTAGCTCTCTCTCTGTTCTAAGAGAAGAGAAGAATGTGAAAATGACATAGAAAAATAAGAACCCTATTTCTATTTTGTCTGTTTTAAGGGAAGGCTTCAAGAATGCCTTAAAATCTACCCCCTGAGCTGCTGTTTTGTCCTCATGGCCAGCTCCCTGCCCTAGGCTGGTTTCAGCCTGCCAAAGCCTCCTAGCTTCTGGTTTCACTGGGCTTCCTCAGTTGTTTGTCCTTGAGGGTAAGAGCTCCTGGCAAATTAAAAGGTTTCCTGCTGAAGGCTTCACCCTGATGTATCTCAGCCTCCTCTGAAGAGAATTTATTATTTTTTCTACATTACCAGACCTATTACTTTTCAAGGCTGTCCAGCGGGTGATTCAGGGAGGTGATTGTCAGGCCATTCGCCTATTTTCTTTTAGATCTGATCCTTGCTTAGAATGCAATAGTTAATCTCTCTTATTATCCATAGAAGGACTCAGATGATTTTGTTTAGTCACATCAATCAATGATTATTTCAAGTTGTCATGACTTTTCTCCAGACAACCAGAAAAACTTAAAAAAAAATAAAAATACTACTATTCGGTTTTCATTAGGGGAGTAAGCCTGTAAAAAGCAGAATTTTTAATGGATAATTGGTGGAGGTTTAAGAAAGCATTCCAAATGGATTTTATGATCAGGTGCTTCTTTATAGCCTTTATATTCACTGAGGGTAACAGATTCAATTTGAAGGGGGATGTGAAGGTCACTGCAACGTTGAACTGCTCTGGAATGAAGGACTGACATAAAGGTTCAGCCATAAAATGGCAGCTACAATTTACAGAAATTCTTTTAGGCAGCATGGTTTACTATGCGCCATGAATGAAACAGTTTATATCCATTCCTCGGCAAAGCTGGAGGCAGTATCCTAGAGATGGTCTATAAAATGCAATTACAATTTTTCTTGGTAATTTTTGATTCCAACTTTGCAAACCTTTGAGGCAATCATAAAAGTCTGACCTAATGGAAGCTGAATAGTGCTCATTCTTTGAGATTTGAAGTTAGCTTTGCACTCTGCTTAGTTGTTCTTTAAACTGGTGGAGAATAGCGTAGATCCACACGCTTCAGGATCTGTCTTTCACTCTTATGTGTAAACAGCCTCATAAACTAATGAACGGAGATCTCAGATTCACAGCACAGTTTTAAAGGGAGAGGAGATGAGATGAACTTGTAACAACTGTATCTTGGGCCTTGTGTTATTATTTAGTATATCAGAAACAGAACTGGATCACTTTGTATGGGCTAAGGGTAGTTCTGGATGGGGTGGGCAGTCAATTTCGGCACAAAAGAAGGAACATCATGCTTAGCAATTTGAACTAAGCCTGTGTCCCTGGGGAAGAGGTCTACTGTGTTAGCAGGGGCTGAGTGTTGAAATGGGAGGTGCCTGGATAAATGTAGGAGATGCTTCATAATTTCTAAGGTATGAGATGAGCTGGAGCCTAAAGGGTAGCTGGCATGGCAAGTACACCCTCTTCAGGTAAGTTTCTCCCCTGCCAACTCTTTACCCCTCAAGCATAGGCTTATGCTATTCATGTTTTATTCACATCTCAGTATTGCACTCATCCTTCTTGTACCTGAGCACACAGGCTGAGAGAAGACACTTGCTCCTGCCTAATAAAACATCTTCTGCTTGGGACTGTACCTGCCCTGACTGCCACCATGTAGGGAACTGGGGAGTGCCTGGAACAAGACCTCAGAGGCTGTAAAGAGTGAAATGTCAGCAGAAATGTCCATGGTCTATCCAGACCGAGCCCATGAAGGAAAACTGAACAAGGATAGCTTATAAATGGTTTTACTTTTACTAAATTTGATGCCCATGACTTTTAACTGGTTAGAAATAATTACTTACATGCCCTTACTTACTTGCCAACTCACTGATTGTTTGAGACCAGAAACAAATAATTCTGCTACATATAGCAATTAATAGCCTTTTAATAGCCTTCAGTGCTGGTTTTCAGGAAATAATGTCTTACTATTAACATTCCTGTAAAACCATTAGTCCTAAATGCATGTAATTGATGGCAGTACTAATGTTTGTAAAATGAACTGAGGCTGATTTATAAGACTGATAATAAAATAGTTCAGTAAATGGCTTTGATCTAATGGCTGTGAAAAAAGTACACACACCTAAAAGATTATCCTTACAGATATCTGTCGTCCTTTCAACTTTTACTAGCTTCAGACACAATGATTTGGAAGGGAAGAATCCCAGCTAAATATTTATTGATGGGGATGACCACTGATCAGTTACACTCTATTCTCCTTCCAAGTATGAATATCCAGTAGTACACTGACTCCTCTGTCCATTTTCAGTGCTACTTTATTCCTTGCTATTGAATGAGATGAAAGAACATAAACACCTTGCCTGTTTTTTTAATTAACAGAACTGATCAAAGGCTTTACTTAACTCTGCACACACTGAAGTCTAGCAAACTAGCTGTCCCAGTGTGATGTTTCTCCTATAAAGCAGTACATATACCTACAATATTATCCATGATAAATCCTCAGTTATTTTGCTCTGTTGCATCTACTCATTTCATCAGCTTGTATTTCCTTCTTCCCCTTACTTATGTAAATTGAAATTTTAAAAATCAAATCACTCAGTATTTAATCAGGGTTTCTGTAGTGCTGAAACAGTTTGCTTTGTTAACTCAATAAATACTTCCAAGTACTTGTAGTCATGCTTAATAAAATCAGAAGATTACATTCATAAACTTAGTGAGAAATAACATTCTTCCCATGTATGTTTCACTATTTACACTGACTCACCAAGCATTTTCTAGGACCAGGCCTTGAGAGTACACTGCAAGGTTACATGGATGGGTTGTCTTAAGCACCATCCATGAAGAAATTCTCCTTTGCACAAAAAAGAAAAACAGCTTCTTTTTGTAGCTGTTCAGTATGTTGACTGCGTTGGCACTTCAGTCACTGTCTGCCATAGATTTTCATTCTCAGTCAGATAATGTGTTAATGTAATTCTGATCTGAAAAGGCTGAGGAGAAGAGTTCCTCCTCTGTGTAGCTCCTACTCCAGTAGGTCGGGCACTAACATGGAGACTGGGAGACCTCAGATCTGCCTCCTGTGCTGAATAAGCAGCTTGAGGTTGGGAACTTGGATCTCTAACAAGTTGTATGCATGCCATTAACAACTGGGCTGGAGAGGACGAGGAAAGGGAAGGGAGAACTTGACAGCACTGCATGTTTCATTGCTTCTCTTGAAAAAATTGATATCAACAACTTTCCCTTCCCTTCCCTTCCCTTCCCTTA